>NC_068969.1:40387891-40698732 GCF_026419915.1 Harpia harpyja
AGAGACAGAGCCCATAAATTTTGCTCTACAAGTGGAAATATTTGGAGGATCGAAGTGAGATTATTTTGTATAACATTAAATCACAGTCATGGTAGCAGAGAAAGATAGGGAATGTCTAAGGACTGGCTAAGGACTGACTAAGCTTCATAGATGTTCACTGCCCTGCAGGCATGTGATAATTGTAACATCATAATTCTTGGAAGAAAATTTCATGCTATTGGACTGCCTTCTAGGATCACATAGCATATGCAGCCTGATATAATGAGTGAACTCAGAGCCCCGTACTTGCTGATGTAAAAAACCCCAAACAAATAAAAATTGACATATAAGTGTGTGGTTATAAATGCATATGTTTACATAGTTCTGTGCGGTTAAATAACTGTATCTTATAAATATACGAATCTTCCTATTTAAATAATATCCAAAGACATCACCTGTGCATTTTGGCATTGTTAATAAAGCACTACACTTTTTAATTCTCAGAAAGAAATGTTTCTGTGGAAATGCTTTTCAGAGGAAATTTATTGCGTTTGACCACAGCTGTAAATTTTTGCCTCCAATAATATAAATTTCCTCTAAATGTTTAATGGTTTATAACTGTAATTATTCTTGTGTGCCAACATTAAACTTTTAAAAGTTTAATTTGGAGACTATTCGGAGAAACTCATCTTTTTTACAGCCTCATAAATAGTTCTTTGATGAAATGAACAGAGGCTCAGCATCTGCCCAAGGTGAATACAAATGACACTACATAGTATCTCACTCACAAAAAAGGCAGCAAATGCTTTGATGTCTCAAATGATCAGCTAATACTAAGTGCAACAGTGGTGAAAAGTGATACATTGCTAGATAGGTAAACAGGGTGCATTCAAGCTTCACCACCATTTACTAGGAAAGACTTCAGCTAGAGAGTCAAAGCTGATACAGAAAAGAAAAGAAGGTCAATACACTCAAAATGGAAATCCTGCATCACGGAATAAACAAAGAATGCCAAGACAGCAGCTGGGCTTCAGACATGGCAAGTGCTTTTTGGCTAGCTGACTTGAATTATGTTTAACAAAAAACATACGACTAAAAAATATACTATGCAGTAATCAATTGTATATGGTCTGATGTTATACCTCATTTCAGGAAAAAATGAGGAGGATACTGCAGGTAACAAATCCTAAAACCAAGAGAGTGGAGAAAGACGAGTGCAAGTGTAATTAGAACCTGTTTTTTTCCTTTCAGAAAAATTTCTTTAGGATCTGTGTCTGACCCTGGTTCCCCTCACCAGGACTGATCCTGACCCCTAACCACAATCTGATGAAGGGCATAGCTACTTGGAAGAACCAGCACAGAATTATCAGGGTGCCCATGAAGACAGCTACCATCTCTCCTCAACATTACTGCCAAGTGATGTGGACGTACTTCAGGACATGCAATGCTGTAGTGAAACTCACACTATTTACAAAGTAGAAGTTGCTATTCTCAAGGATATCTGGAAAATTTTATATAGGTTTAACAGATAGATTATTCAGATAGATTACTCCTATTGCATTTATATATGTACATGCATATTTACATAATTCCCAAATGGCCCTATTGTGTTAAGTGCTGAACATGGCAATCAATTCTCAGAAAGCACTTGTCACCAAAAAATATTCAAGGAATACAAGGAGAAAAGAATTAAACTCAATGTGCTTAGAATTCACTGAGGTCCACAGTAGGTTATAGTATTTGTTTTATTAATACACCACCAAATTTCAGATGCAGTGGGTATCAGGAACCATGAAAAGCAGATCTAAAATTTGCCAGCCTTGTATTTTAGTCTAAATGTTAAAAGCTCTGAAGTGACCAAAAGTATATTTTCCTGAGGGTAGATAGAACTGTCTGTGTGTGTCATTTTCTGATCTCTTCTTTGAAAAACAAGCACAGCAGAAAAACTTGGGTCTAGGTATAAACATATTTTCATGCATTTGATACTTGTTGGTGAAGATTTTAGCCTGGGTAATGTACTTAATTGCCCAAACCTCTCCTTTTTACTTTTTACCTGTGGATATTATGCACAAATAACCTGTTATAAATACTGTCTTACAAATATTTTCTCTGCAGCCTGTTATAAGTTAGAAGTCAGACAGGTGTAAGAGCAGATGAAGTGGGTGGCTGCCTGTCATAACTGAAAGTGAGGGCAGCAAAAAATGAATTTACACATGTAAAACATTTATAGTTGTATTTTATTAGGCATCTAAAAATTTCCAGTGAAAAGTCAAGAAAAATACTTTGTCTCTGTTAGAAAAGAGGCCAATGCTAGTGCAACAAGCTGTACAGAACCAGAAGCAGCATCACATTCCAGTTCCTCCACCAAATTCCAACCAGTGTAACATATCTGTAAATTGACAGATTAACACAAACACATCGTTTTGTAACCACATCTGTTAATTTGAGTCAAAACATCTGAACCATTTGATGAGTTTGGTTCATAGTTTCAGTCACTCATAATATTTACAAGAAAAAATAAGAAACAATTAAACCGGTCTGCTAAAACATGCCTTGTTATCATTTCAGGATCGCTACAAGAGGTAAGAGAGGGACACCTGTAACATTGGAGCCAGAATGTATCCTCCTTGAACACCGTCCGCAGTATGCTGCACAGGTATATATGCTGCTGTCACAGTACTTCAGAAACAACTCTGAAAGTATGGGCTGAAACTGTTAAATTATAAATTTTATTATGATTCACAGGTTTTTGTGTGAAAAAAACAGGAGAGAAAGCACCCTCCACAGCAATACACCCTTATCACATATTAACCTCCAATTATTTCATAATTACTTTGAGCATTTAAAGCAGTTCCAGCTATGGAAACAAAATGAAACACACAGTAATTTTTGTTCAGTGTGAGGGCTGACGTGGCATCATGTGGGATTTAGCAAGCCATGGAAGTAAGACATACACTGTTAGACAACAGTGATTCAAAAAAGGAATGGAGACCTCAACCTCTGCAAATGAATATTTCCTTTTAAAATGTGGTCTTGACACATCGATAGTGTCTTTTTGTGTGATATATTAAGCAGCTAAAGAGATCAGAAAGAAAGAACAAGAGGCGGGGGCGGGGTGGGAAGACAGTGTTTAGATTAAAGGCATTGTCTGTAAGTGCAAAATATTTTGAATTAATGTATTTTTTATTAATTATCCTAGGAATGAGGAGCAGTAAAAGAGACTCAAATAAGAAAGGATATACAGACAAAATTTGGTTTTTTCCCTAAACAAAGCTAATGAAATCCCAAACTCCATAATTCCTGTTAATCTTAACCCTTTATTTCCAGCAAAATAGGAACAACTTGGAGCTGCCATTTATCCATCTGGAACCACCTATCATTTGCAGACTCTCCTCTCTTTTTAGTATTTTACTAACAGCGCCCATCTAAGGGTGTTTCTCCAACCTAATCCCTACTATATCCTGTGTCAGGACCGTTTAGTTAACATGCTTGTCTCTTAGCAAGAGCAAGGGTACCCACAGCAAAATGAATGAGCAAAGAGGGAAGAAAGGGAAAAATTGACTTTACATGGTTGCTTACTTTCTTTCTTTTCCTCAGGAGGAACAAGGACTCTTTTTTCACATAGCTTATACCTCTCATTCACAAAGTAGTTGCCATAAAAAGCAGTTTAATAATGAAAAACAAACAAAAAAATAATTAAAACTTCTAGAATTTTTTAATAGGAGAACCTACCCCATCCTAGGTAAGTTGATTGTGTGTGCATGTCCAATCTGTCCAAAACTGACTTCTATCTCAGAAGAGGGTTTTGCAACCCTACTAACAATTAACAAACCCTACCACTCTGCAATAAATGATCACAGCCTAGCAATCTATATGATCATACCAAAACCTGCTCTCAAAGCATGAAAAGACAAGAGGTTTCAGCAGTCAGCTCTTTGGAGCCACTAAATCTAACCGTGTCATCTTCAAAGTAGAACAAAACCAAAAAAACAGAAAATCCTTACACCCAGTGTGTTGGGCTCCTACAGTGAGAGAATAAACTGAAAAGCAATACAGCACAACAACATAAATGAGAACGAGGAAATTCCACCCACGAAACAGCTTAATACTAAGAAATAGACTTCAAAGATGGAGAAGTCCATGCACAAGAATGCATGCTTAGGCAGAAAAACAGAAGTCTCAGGAGACCAGCTTGGCTAGCGGGAAACTTGTGATAGAGCTCCAACACAAAAAGGCAGCATATGACAGGTGGAAGCAGGGAGAGTATACAAGGAAAGAATTTAAAAACATTGCCCAGGCATGCAGAGATGGTATGAGGAAAGCTAAAGCTCAAATGGAGCTCAAACTTGTGAGTTAGGTTAAGGGCAACAAGAAGAGCTTCTACCTCTATGTTGGCCGTAAAAGGCAAAACAAAATGCGGGACTGTTGCTAAATATAACAGGTGACTCAGTGACAGTGGACACAGGTCAAGCTGAGATGCTCCATGTGCCTCAGAATTCACCAAGCAACACCTCCTACGACTCTGCACTTAGGAACTTGGTTCAAGGAAGAGAACAACTAGCAATGTATGTGGGTTGAGTCAGGGATGACTTGCATGAGTTTGACCCATAAGTCCATAGGAGCAGATAGCCTGCATCCAAGGGTGCCAAGCGAGCTGGAAGATGCATTCACAAAGCCACTAACAACTTTGAAGAGCAGTGAAGCTCTGTGACAACAGAGGGAAAGAAAATATTGCACCTATAATCAAAAAGGGGTAAAAGGATGACGCTGTTCAGTTTCACATCAAAGAGTAACAAAATCATGGAGCAAGTCCTTTTGGATCACATATCTCAGCAGCTGAGGAAGAAGGTGGTGATGGGAAACAGCAGGCGTTGACTTACTCAGTGTAAAAATTACATCACTCATCTGGTTGTTTCCTGTCATAAAATCACTGGATTAGTGGACATGTGGAAAACAAGAGATATCATTTAGGTTGACTTCAGCAAGGCTTCCAGCACTCTCCCACAATGTCCTTGTGTCCAGGCTGGATGTTGCGGTCTGGGTGGGTGCCCCAGCAGGGGAGTATATACCTGGTTGGGCGGCTGGTTGGGCAGAGATGGTGGTCGCTGGATAGAATCTTCTGGTAGGCTTGTGCCCCATGGGATCCCACAAGGTCTGCCCTGGGGCTTGTCCTGTTCAACATCTCTATCCATGACCTGGGGACGTGACCAAGTGCACCGTCAGGTTTGCGGGTGACGCCAAATTGGGGGGCACCAGCCGACATGCACAAGGGCAGGGCGGCTGTCCAGGGGGACTGGACCGGTGGGAGGAGAGGACCGGACCCCCACGCGCTCAGGGCAGGAGCACTGCGCAGCCCTGCCCCGGGCAGGCCGAGCCCTGGCCGCCATGCCAGGGAGACCAGGGGCAGCTCTGGGTGGGCAGCGAGCTGACAGGGCCAGAGAGGCTGGAGATAAGGGAAAGCTTTTCCCCCACGAGGACAGCTGGGGAGTGGGGCCAGGCCCAGGGAGGTGGTGCCATCTCCCTCCTTGGAGGGTTTCCAGCCCCTACGGGATGGAGCCCTGAGCCCTGGTCTGACCCCGTGGCTGAGCATGCTCTGGGCAAGGGTCAGACTGGGGACTTTCTTGCTGGCCTGAATTGTCTTGTGATGTTGTTATCTTCTTTTGAAAAAATGATAATAGTGAAATTTATACTTTAAAACTGTTTATTTATATTAAAATCAAAGCCTACTCTTAACTGACTAATCATCATGAAGTTAAAGGAATTTAAATACATGCGTGCAATCTTTGCTAATCTGAAACACCAACCTTTTGGTGGAGATAGGATGCAGGAACATCCATTATGCAAAATTTCTGTATCAATTTACCCCTGAGATCTGTGCTTAAAATCCCACCAATCCTTTTCCCAAACCAAAAGAATGTTCTCATAAACCTTTTCTCTCCTTCTCTCTCAATTTCTGCCTGCTTTCATCTATCCTCCTACATCATTTAACACATGCCTGTCTCTGTCCCTCAAACTTGATCACCAAAGTTTTTTTGAAAGCCTTTTTTTGTAGTACCTGCATTCTAGAAAAGGGTTTTAGTGTATCTGCCTATCTGTCCTTTTATCTCTTCAGAATACCTGTATTTTCCCTTTTTGCAATATGATCATTTATTTCTTACTCCCACTGCCATGATTTTTTCACTTTTCACTTACTCAACAGATTTGGTAAATTTGTGTAAAAATGCCTGTATGAGACAGAGGTACATTGTACAGTATCACTTATTCCATTTTCTAAAAACATCTTAAATAGAACGTAGATCATAAATACACTGCTTCCTCAGATTCTGTGTGGTTTGATAATATGCAGAAGGTGCTGTAGAGGGAGCCTATTTGTAAACACATAACATGCCTTACAAAGTAAAAAAGAGTGCAAAAGGGGTATTGTTTTAGACCACAAACATTGCACATAACACATTGTTTAGGCAGTCCAAAATAGTGTAGTGGTTGGGACTGGATTTTTAAAAGTGAGGTTTTCCATCACTGTCCTTCCCTTTTCCTACAATAAACACACTGAAATAGAAAATAGAGGCAGAAGCATCTGCTGATAAACTACACTGCCTGCCTAAGTAGTATCCTGTTGTACACTGCATGAAAGATTGTCTACAGTGAAGGTATGAGTAAATAGGCATTCTCACACTGTTTTGAAGATACAAAGAACAACACTTCTATATGTATTTGCACTTTGGGAAAATAAGCAGCTTGATTGCCTTGGGGGAAGGGGGTGGACTTGCAAATGTCCCATGTGTGGATGGAAATGTAACATAAGTCTTTAGCCTCTGTCTGTATCCCCCTCCCTCATCTTTTAATGATGTCACAATACATCAGTACTTCAGTACCACAGTGGATGACTGGCTTCCAAAAGCTAGCAGGTAGGATAACCATCCTGCCTAAGATCAACCTCCCTTCTAAAGCCTAGTGTCCTTACACTATTTGCCACACTGGGTTAATTTTTCTATTAGTACCATTTTCATTAAAGTAAGGCAATATTATCCAACCAGAAGTGCTTGAAAATCTGGAATTAATGCTGCCTTCCGCTCCTCCACTCGCCCTGATGCTCTTACCCACAGTAGGAGATGTAGAACAATGTGTGATCTTACGTACCATATGTTCTGAAACACCAAGGCAGCTTATACACGGCAAGAAGTGCTCCTCATCATGTGAAATTTCAGAGTGCTGTGCTGGTCCCCAGTCTGTGGCTGGGGGTTTTTTGCATATTCCTGAAAATGAATTGCTCTGTTCTGACAGTAACTGAACCACAGAAATTAAAGAAACAGCTTTGAGCTTTTATCCAGATGCAACCCTACTCCACTAGTTTAATATGCATTAACTGATTTTCTGATACATGTGGATACAGACAGACACACCTATCAGTGTTGGTAAGTGCAAATTCAAGCTTTGACTGTGCATAACTTGCAATGTTTATGGTTACTATTTTGGAATGTAGCTTGAAAAACATTATCTAAAATGTGGGCTAATTTAGACCATAAATACATAGATGAGAGCATTGCTGAATTCCCACAGAGGAATTCTAAAACTGGGGCATCTTTCTTTCTTAACTGGCTGGAGGTGGTTTTGCATTTTTCTGTTTCTGCCCCTCCCCTTTCAGGGGAGGAAAGTGATTGCTTTGATAGCATTCAGTGGCCTAAAATGTCCTGAAGATGTAAGTTTGTAGAAGTTAAAGAAGAATTATGTGTGCTCTGGTGCACCACAGAATCTGGCTCAGAGTACCCACGCAGGCGTAAATCCATATAATAATAATTTTGGATTATCCAACACCTGGAAAGTTGTCCCTTGCCTTCTAGAGGTGAGTATAGGTGGAGCAGCTGCGAGGAATTTTTCTTCTACCCTTACAAACCCAAATGGGAAATGTTTGGTGACTGTCTCCAGGTTACAGAGAGTGTAGCGTTTGCTTCCTAGGATTTAATGCTTTAGAAAGGTGGAGAAGTAAGACCAACATCTATGTACAGTCAACTGTTGGGTTGGGCTGGGGCTTTGTAAATTAAAGGGATAGAACAGTATTCATGTCCACACCTGCAGGAAGCATCTGCAAGAGAGGCTGCTTAACCAGGGACTGATTCATCAAACCCAGTTCTCAGTATTGTGCCTCTCTTCCACAACCTTGATAGTCATAAATGCACATGTCTAAAGCAATTGTAAGAATGGGAAGTCACTGAATACTTCCTTGGGGTGTCATGTTTCTGTGCTATGCATTTCTGGCTATAATGCATTGTGCAGGAATTTGTTTTCATATTTAATTAATTCATCTACATTTTTATGAAGCCACATTGGAGCCATGCAGTTGAGACTCCATTCTTTCAAGGTTTTAAAGATCATCCACTTCTGCACAGATGTGAGAGTACAAGGCTGTTGATTTATGTGCGCTTCCTATTCAAGTGTGATTGAATGGGTTGTAACTTCACCTCAAGTGAAGCAGTATGGTTTTTTTTTAATGAGGGCAATAGAGTAAAAGTTGAGTTTCTGCTCTGTGCCAGACTTAACTCAGTGTGAGGCTTTGGAAGAGTCAGTTAGCATAAGTTAACTCCAGAAAAGATGAAAGGTTCTCCAAAGATGGGGCAGTTCAATATGTCCTTTAATTGCTCTGAATATCAATTTCACTATCAGTTTCTCTTCTTCCAAACTTTTTCTTAAGATTATGTCTTCTGCTAAGTCTGAAGGTAACCATAGATTGGTAGACAGCTAAGCTGGGGAGCCGAGACAGAGGATTTTTCCTTATTTTCTCATTTAAGTACATATGTGGTGTGATCTCACTACCTATTCTTACTTCATCACCCTCTTCCCTTCTGTTGCTTGTTATCCCTGTTTTTGGTAATTTGGTTTAAATTAAGTGGCAATGTGATGAGTAGATGTGTGCAAGGGAAGAGATCTCTCTAACGGTTTTGGTATAACAGTCCTTGATCTGTTGAATCCAAGGAGACTTGGGTATCTTGCTGGCTTTGTGAACTTGCCCCAGGTTTCCAAGGATTTCCAGGCCACAATGTGTATATATATGTATGATGTGTGTGTATACATGCATTTTTATCCAACTAATAGCTGTTGGTTTTACTGATCACTCCTGTAAACACAAAGGTGATAACACAAAAGGGACATTGACTGATGCTTTCTAGTAGTGCATTCTATGTTTAAGAGAGGGTGAAAATAAGATAAAAATTATTCTTAATTATAAGGTTACCATTATATGACCATATTTTGCATTAATTGGGGCACTCCATAGTGGATTCTGAAACTTAACATGACTAGGGTTTACATGTCAACTCAGAACTATTCACTTAAATTGCCAAAAATCTTTGTTAAACAAAACCTCATCTTAGTGCACTCCTAATCACAGACCTTTAACCAAAACATTTTTCTATTACTTTTCCTAGAAATGATCAAGATTCATGTGCTTATCTCTCCCTCACTCACCAATTTCCTTCTCTCTCTCTCTCTTATTTATTCCTTTCTTTTGTTCATTTTCAAGTAATTTGCAACCACTAAGGTTTGAAACACATTGAAGTATTAATTGACAATTCATTGTATATACTATAAAGAAGTTGGAACCAGCAGTCTGAAATGAAATTTTCAATTTAATGACTTATAATCTGTCCTGGTTTCAGCTGGGATAGAGTTAATTGTCTTCCTAGTAGCTGGTACAGTGCTGTGTTTTGAGTTCAGTATGAGAAGAATGTTGGTAACACTGATGTTTTCAGTGGTTGCTAAGTAATGTTCAGTCTCAAGTCAAGGATTTTTCAGCTTCTCATGCCCAGCCAGCGAGAAAGCTGGAGGGGCACAAGAAGTTGGCACAGGACACAGCCAGGGCACCTGACCCAAACTGACCAACGGGATATTCCATACCATGTGATGTCACATCTAGTATATAAACTGAGGGGAGTGGAGGTGGAGGGATCGCTGCTCAGGGACTAAACTGAGTGTCAAACAGCGGGTGGTGAGCAATTGCATTGTGTACCATTTGTATATTCCAATCCTTTTATTATTACTATTGTCATTTTACTAGTGTTATCATTATCATTATTAATTTCTTCTTTTCTGTTCTATTAAACCATTCTTATCTCAACCCATGAGTTTTACTTCTTTTCCCAATTTTCTCCCCCATCCCACTGCGGGGGCGGGGGGGGGGGGCGGTGAGTGAGCAGCTGCGTGGTGCTTAGTTGCTGGCTGAGATTAAACCATGACATAATCTTACATTTATTGTTCTTGGGAGAAGTCAAAACATATATTCATCAATGCAACCACACCGTTGAATATCTGATTTTCTGGCATTGAATGTGCCAGGTGGAGAAAAAAAATCATTAAACGGCTAGTACCAAGAGAAATACATTAAGAACATATCTAAGCAAAGATGTCATATTTCTTGAAGCAACTTTTAATTAACATTTTCAATTTTCCATCAAGAAATAGAACATGTGTTTTTGGAAGATGGAAACTGTTATGTAAAATGCCTTTAAAGACTTTTTGATGAAAATTTTATCTTTTTCTAATTAACTGTAACTGCTAGTGTAAGCTCCATTCCCTTAATACCTCTGCCTTTAAAAAAAGTAAAATTAAGTGGGGGGAAAAAAAAGTATTCTCTTCTGAGAAAAATCTTTTGAAACCTTGTAATCATATATGAACATAAACTACATAATTCTAGTAGGTCTGCAAATTCCAGTGGGGTTCACACCTTAAGTAAGGATAAAGTGCCAAGTCAGTCCTTAGTTGTACAGTAGGGTTATATCAGTACATAGCATGAAAAATATAGTACATGTATGCTATATCATTGAGATTTAGTATAAAAATATGCAAGTACACATGCTAAATCAAATAGCAAGTACAGTAGTTATTACCTAAGAGTCCCAAAGTAGGTAATTATTCTAGATGCTTTAACAACACCATGGCCTTCAACAAAGACAAAAAGAAGGGGGAAGCATCCTTCCTGCATTCTGAAGTATTATTTCATATTACTGCAGCATCAAGTTTCCACCACAACATAGACCACATATTGTAAGGGGAGCTGATGTAGTTCTGTTAGTGTAAAACAGACATGAGAAATTAATGTTTCCCTCACAGGAGGTGATTTTGCACTGCTGGCTGTGGCTGTACATTTTTTGGCGTTTCAGAACTGTAAATGATCTTCAAGGCACTCCATATTTATTTCAGACTGTTCTGAATAGATCTGCTTATTACAATTTAATTAAGTTTTAAATATCTACAATTTAGTGGAAAGTGGTTTTACAGTTGTCAAAGTGAGTTCTTTCAAAAAATGAAAATAAGATCTAATATCAGCAACTGTGTCATTCATTTTATGAAAATACATCCTCATGCAGGCAGTGATAATTGCTGTGCTTATATTTATTTTTTAATCTTCCTGAGGAAAAAAAAAATGAAGCTGTAACCTTTGCAACATATTTAAGGGATATGAAAAACCCTAAATTAAGTGCTACAACACATAAGAAAACATTCTTATGCAAGAGGTGTGGGGAGACCATGTGCTGTGATTTGCGTGCTGTTGTGTATAGAAAATATGTTGGCAGACTGAAGTTACTGTATCAGTCTGGATGTACACAGCAGAAGAACTCTTCTTCCCAGTGTTATTTCATTCAAAAAGCTTCACAAGAGTGCAGCTCCTCACTATCTGGAGCCATACTCCCAAAGCACAGAGATCACAACAGAGATGAGAATACTAAACAGCAGATAATAATAGTACTGCATTTGGAAAAGTATTTGAGTCTCATAGTAAGATGATGTCAGTGGAGTTTCGGTGGCTTACAGGTGTGACAATAGCATATTAGATGTTTTGACTCTTCATTTTTAAAGGAAAATTGGTTATTTACTTGTTTCTTACAGAACAAGCGCTGTTACTCATAAACACAATAGAAGTATTCACATGTTACATCCTTCATTACGATTTAAACAACTCAGAAATACATATTCCACAGTAACTGTTGCTGTCCCTTTTCTTTCTTAATTAATGAAATAATGTGTGGAAAAAAGACTATGAATTCACAAACTTACTGTGGAGTTGGTGTTCAGTTCCCTTAGGAAAGAGATTTAATTCTCTGTTTTCCATGGGCCATCATATTTTGCAGCAGAATGACAGATTCTGTTACGTTGCAGTGATACTCCCAGTAAAACTACATCAGCCTTGTAAGAGATTGCGGTATAGTGGTAACAAGGATTAGTAAAGTAATAAGACATAAACATATATTTCATGTCTCCTGAGTCAGGGTCATTGTTTTCTATGAGACTTTAATTAACCTCCCTTTCCCTGCACTTAGTGATCCTATTCTGGCTGTTGAATGTAGCCATGTCTTCTGCCACCCCACCCACTGCTTTTTTTTCCTTTTTTCCTTTTTTTCCCTTTTTGTCCTTCTTCTCTTTTTTTTTTTTTTAAATGGTGTGCTACTTAGTGAAGAATCTAGTCAGTCTTTGCTGACCTCAGTTAACACTATCAGCCTTTTGGAAATGAAGCTGGAATCTTTCCTTCAGACAACTTCTTTTTTAGTGAAAATAAGATGTAGATTTAAAACATTTGGCTTATTTAAGATTCTTAGCCCAATGTCAAGGCAACTATCAGCTAAACTACATGATGTCATGGAGAGGCTGCTGAGCCTGGTGAAGCCTGTGGACTATCACCTGTTCTTACAATTCCAAGTAGAGCTGAATGATGCTGCAAAGAGGCAAGTCAGAAATGCAAAAAGAGACTTTATGTCCCGCGGAACAACATTAAAGGGATCGGAAGCACAGGTGGTGTTCTCCTCTATCCTCCCAGTTGAAGAAGGGGGGTTGAGAAAAAGAAGATGAATTGAACAGGTGAATGACTGGCTGTGTAGCTGGTGCTGTGCTTTGCTCAAGGTCTCAGCTTCCATGGCTTTGGGCATACCTCTGAGAGACTTGTCCTGTTGACAGCTGACAGGGCTCAACTGACCAAGTGGGGCAAAAGTGCCCTGGACAATAAGCTGGCTGGACTTATAAACAGAGCTTTAAACTAGATTTAGCTGGGGGGAGGAGATGAAGTTCTAAGCACTTGAGAAGAGCCAGGCGCTGCCAAGGCATTAGGAAGCAACAGTGAAACACCTATGAGTTGCCTCAAGGGAATTAGGGTGACCTCCTCCAAAAAGGGGATGTGGCCAATAGCTCAGCTGAAGTGCCTCTAATACCTGTGCACGCAGTATGGGAAACAGGAGGAGCTGATAGCTGCTGCCCAGATAGAAAGCTATGACCTGATTGCTATCACAGAAACTTGGTGGGATGAATCACGCAATTGGGGCGTTGTGACTGACAGCCGTAAACTATTCAGAAGGGACAGGCAAGGAAGGAGAGGTGGGGGAGTTGTCCTCTTTGTCAAAAATGGGATCGATTGCACAGTTATCTTTGAAGAACAGCAGTGCACAAGTCAAGAGCTTATGGGTGAAAATTAGATACCAGGCCAACAAAGGAAACTTTGTGGTTGGTGCCTACTACAGGCCACCTGGTCAAGAAGACGAATTCTTTCTTCTACTGCAGGAAGCATCATGCTCGCAGGCCCTCATCCTGAAAGGGGACTTCAGCCACCCGGACATCTGCTGGAAAAGTGACACAGCAAACTGCAAGCAGTCCAGGAAACTACTGGAGTGCATTGAGGACACCTTCTTAGTACAGGTGATGGAGAGTCCAACCGGAGGAGAGGCACTGCTGGACCTGTTGCTCACTAATGCAGAAAAATTTACAGCAGAGGTCAAGATTGGAGGTAGCCTGGGCTGCAGTGGTCATGCCCTGGTGGAATTCTCAATCTTGAGGGGTACAAAATGGGTAAAAAGTAAAGTCAGGACCCTAAACCTCAGAAAGGCAATTTTTCAGCTGTTTAGGGCACTAGTACATGGGATCCATTGGGAAATTGCCCTCAGAGGCAAAGAAGCAAATGAGAGTTGGGAGATAAAGACAATTTTCTTAGTGTGCAAGAGCTCTCAATCACAATGTGCAAGAAGTAGGGCAGGGTAGGCAAGAGGCTAGCTTGGCTAAGTCAAGACCTCTTAGCCAAACTAACACAGAAAACCAAAGCACATAGGCAGTGGAGGCAGGGTTATACATCCTGGGGAGACTATAGAGATATGGCCTGAGAGTGCAGGGAGGGGATCAGGAAAGCCAAGGCACAGCTGGAGCTGAACTTGGCTAAGGACATGAAAAATAACAAGGGTTTCTTCAGGTACATAGGAAAACAAAGGAAGATGGAAGAAACTGTTCTTCCCATGATGAGCGAAACAGGAGACCTGGCTACAACCAACATAGAGAAGGCTGAGGTTTTCAACAACTTTTTTGCCTCAGTCTTCACTGGCAAATGCTCTAGCCACACTGTCCAATTCACAGAACCCAAAGGCAGAGACTGGGAGAATCAAGTACTGCCCACCATAGGAGAAGATCAGGTTCAAGACCATCTAGGGAACATGAATATGCACAAGTCCATGAAACCTGATGAGATGCATCTGAGGGTCCTGAGGGAACTGGCAGATGAAGTTGTTAAGCCACTAAACATCATGTTTGAAAAGTTGTAACACACTGGTGAAGTTCCCACTGACTGGAAAACAGGAAACATAACCCCCATTTTTAAAAAGGGGAACTACAGGCTAGTCAGTCTCACCTTTGTGTCCAACAAGATCATGAAGCATGTCCTCCTGGAAACTATGCTAAAGCATATGGAGAACAGAGAGGTAATTGGTGACAGCCAACATGTCTTCACTAAGGGCAAATTGTGCCTGACAAATTTGGTGGCCTTCTACGATGGCTTTACAACATTCGTGGATAAGGGAAAAGCAACTGTCATCATCTGCCTGGACTTGTACAAAGGATTTGACACTGTCCTGCACACCATCCTTGTCTCTAAAATGGAGGTACGTGGATTTGATGAGTGGGCCACTCAGAAGGTGAGGAATTGGCTGGGTGGTTACACTCAAAGAGTTGCAGTCAACAATCTGATGTCCATGTGGAGACCAGTGATGAGTAGTGTCCCTCAGGAGTCCTTATTGAGACCAGTATTATTTAGCATCTTTGTCAGAGACACGGACAGTGGGATTAAGTGCACCTTCAGCAAGTTTGTGGATGACACCAAGCCAAGTGGTGTGGTTGACACTCTAGAGGGAAGGGATGCCATTCAGAGGGACCTTGACAGGCTAGAGAGGTGGGCCCATGTGAACTTCATGAAGTTCAACAAGGCCAAGTGCAAGGTCCTGAACACGGGTCGGGACAATCCCAGATGTGGATACAGGCTAGGTGATGAATTGATTAAGAGCGGCCCTGCAGAGGACTTGGGGGTATTGGTGGATGAAAAACTGAACATGATCTGGCAATGTGCTTTCACAGCTCAGAAAGCCAACCGTATTCTGGACTCCATCAAAGGAAGTGCGGACAGCAAATCAAGGGAGGTGATTCTCCCCCTCTACTCGGCTCTCATGAGACCCCACCTGGAGTGCTGTGTTCAGTGTTATAGAGCTAATGTTCTGGGGCCCCCAGCATAAGAAAGGCATGGACATGCTTGAGCGGGTCCAGAGGAGGGCCACGAAGATGATCAGGGAGCTGGAGCACCTTCCCTGTGAGGACAGCCTAGAGAAGAGAAGGCTCCAGGCAGACCTTATAGCTGCCTTCTAGTACTTAAAGGAGGCCTAAACAAAAGATGGGGAGGGTCTCTTGATCAGGGAATGTAGTGATAGGGTGAGGGGTAACAGTTTTAAATGGAAAGAGAGTAGATTTAGATTAGATATTAGGAAGAAATTCTTTACTGTGGGGGTGGTGGGACACTGGAACATATTGCCCAGAGAGGTTGTGGATGCCTCATCCCTGTAAGTGTTCAAGGCCAGGTTGGATGGGGCTTTGAGCAACCTGGTCTAGTGGAAGGTGTCCCTACCCATGGCAGGGGCGTTAGAACCAGACGATCTTTAAGGTACCTTCCAACCCAAACAATTCTATGATTTTATGATTCTAAACAGGCTAAAGAAAGAAAATGCTCAGCTCCAAGGTTAGCAATCTAGTAGTGCCAGCAGTCCATGACCCTCAACTGTGCCACCCCCAGCCTAAGTTTCAGAGACTTGCAATGGCTCCAGTACAGCAAACACACCACACTTCTGATGCTAGGTATGAGTACTTAGAATAATTTTGGTTCAAGTTTAATTACAGTTGTTAAAATATAATCATTCACTTGAACTTTTTTGTTTTGGTTTGGTTTATCTGTCACCTTTTATTTTGGTCTAGTAAAGTAATCACAGGACATTTCTATTCTGTATCAGATTCAAGAAGGTAAATATTGTATAATAAATCTGATGGTGTTTCTTCTTTGTTAAACCTGTAAGATATAAAGGCAGAGACCAGAACAGCACTGTAAAGACCATATTCATTTGCTTTCTTTACAAATCAAAGGCCCACTAGAATCTTGCCTGTATATATTGTGATTCTGTGGTTGTAGAATCCTCCACAGATAGTATTTCTTGCTGGAAAATTTGCATTTGAGCATTTTACTTTCAACATTATCTGAGAGTTAATATGCCATGGATAAATAAGTTGTGTGTCCATTTCTAGCATGACTGAGCAAAAAGCAGAGAGACTAAAAGCTTCTCCAGCTGTGAAAGATGCAGTTTTCCCATGGGTCACAATGGCGTGTCTCTTGGCTATGAACATGACAAAAGATTGTTTAATTTTGAATACCACTTCATCATAATAGCTTTAAGGAAGAAAAAGAAAAAAAAAACCAAACCAAACCAAAACAAAAACCACAACTGTTTGCGAGTCCTGAAGCAAAAAACAACCCATGCAAATATTGAGTGATCCCAATGTTTCTTCCAGACTCTATAACACTAACCTCAGGCTGGCAAATTTCATACTATAATTAGAAATTGTTCACACAAAAATCTCTGGTATACAGAAAGGTTACAATGTCAAGATGAAGCTGAATAATTTTAACTTGAAAATAAAGCAAACTAAACATGTAGGCAACTGAAATAATTTTTCCATTCAGCTTTTCTACATAAGAAAACTTCTAGGATTATTTTGGAGATTTTCTTTCATGAAAAGGCTACAACAGAATTTCCAGTATGTCAAAACCAGAAACTTCCCACAAAATTCAAGCCCAAATTGAGACATAAAACAAGACTTCGATTTTTGTTGTGTTCTCTGTGGCTCAGATTCAGCAAAGTCCAAAGGTCTCTGTTTAAATGCCTTTGCAACAAATCTTTAGTCCAGTTCAGCATGAGTTTAGATGCTTTGCTGAATCACGGATTACAAGAGCTGGAAAAATTACCCAAATAAAATTCCTTGTCATTATGACTGGCAGTTTCTGCCAAGAGAAGCCCTAATTCACAGAAGGTAAAAGTAATTCATCCAGGCATAGGGATCTGCATTGCTGCTGTTTTATACCTTTCCTCTGTCCTCTGCAACTTTTCATTAGAAATATAGGAATATTGCCAAGCATTTTTATATGAAAGTTTGTGAAAAATAGGGCATAAGTTTTAATGCATTTTCATATTTTTTTCAGTCTTTGAAAGCCAGGTTTTGTATTAAAAATGGCTTTCAGTAATAATGATCAAATTTTCACATCCCTTTCCTTCTGGTAACTTTTAATTAAGTGATACAGAATAACGTGCTGAAGTTTTTTTCTCCTTCCTCATAAAAAACACTGAAAAAGAAACGTTTACTAAAATACTAAAATGTTGTGATAAATATTTTTCACCTTCCTCTATTTATCATTGGTCTCATGGGGATTCAATTTTTTATACAGAGGAGGTATTGTTTTGATGTATTGAGCTGGTATCATGGAGGTTTCTACATTCACTGTTGTATTTAATAGGAATGGTCTCACTTTTACAATTAAATCTAACCTTTAATCTTTTTCCTATAATTCAGTGAATATGGGTAAAATATATTGAGAATGAAACATTAACAGAGTTGGCAGTGAGAAAAAGGTCATAAAGGGAAAACAGTATTCACTTAGAGGAGATCTCTTTTAAACATTAATGCCTATGAATTTGTGCTTGTTGTGTCTTTTCTTTTTGTCTTCCCCTTCTACACACCTTGTGTGTGTTTCATGCATTGTTGGAAGATTCCCATATAGCTGTAGGCAAAATTCACTTTTAACAAAAGATTCAATACTAGTGGAGAGACTAATCTATGTGAAGAAATTTTAAATCCACTACAAATTCAACAAAATTGTTGTTCAACAATGTTGTTCAGAAATGTTCAACAAAACATTCACAAGGTGAAGATAAACCACTGTCCTTCAGTGCAGGAAGGCAACTTCAGGAAAAATAAAATAAATAAATAAATAAAACAATTTAAAAATAAGCACATGTTCCATAATCTTTTTAGGTCTTTTGTAACAGCAGCCACTATGGCAAATTCGGCACAAATAAAATGTGATCAGGGCCACAAAGGGATAGTTACAGGCTGTTACTGCCATGTGTTCAGTGCAGCAAAGTACATTCTCAGCAAGCCAGGTCTTCCACTAGTGTAAATCAGATGATCACCAGTGACAAATATAGCTACATAAATGCACTAATTAAAAATAAACTTAGTTTGAAAAACACTTTAGTTGACAAAAATAGCTTGAGCAGATGAGAGCTGGGATACTTATCCCTGTAGGTCAATAATTTGGATGCTTTCCCTCACTGAAATGAGGGGAGTTACTTTGATTTACACCAGCTAAGGACCTCACCTGCAGTGTTTAGTGGGAGGTCGAACTCTGCAGCCCAGAATCCAAAGCTTTAGGGAAAAACAATCACTTGTAAAAGTGATTTAGATGTGTAAGGCATTTAAATATGTATTTAAATATCAGTTTTCTATCAAGATACCAGAGTTTTTATGCCTAAAGGGGCTCACAAATACGGAAAATGCTTATACCTAAGTTTTATTGTCTCAGCATGAAACACACAAATGGTCACCTGTTCAAGCTGCTTAAACTTGCTGAAAATATTTTCCTGGCTAAGGCTAATTTTAACTGGTGTCATTCTGTGGTTCTTTTTGGGTAGTGCTTATTCCCAGGATAAAACCCACAAATAGATAATGTGTTCTAAGATTTGAATTAAATCCCGTGTAAAAGGAGATTTAGCTTTTATGAGGATTTCTTGCCTTTACTTTTGCCTAGCTGCTAAAATTCCTGTTTCTACATTTTAACTTTGCAATTATTTGGGCCTTCTGTCCCTATCATACTTACAAATTAAATATCCTACCTAACTCTGTGCATGACGGCATACGTATACATGCATATGGGGGCATGCATGAGACTGTCTCTGTGTAGCTTCTCTTGCTATAAGACAAGCAGATCCCCCAAAGAGAACAAAGACAAGATCTCAAGGTAAAAGCACAAAACAGTAATCCACTGTCTTTAAATGACAGCCAACCTGTGGCTAGAAGTGCAGCAGATGTGCCTAGCAGGTTGTGATCATTAAGTTCCAGAAGCAATGAAAATCTATTAACAGAGCACAGTCAGGCACACAGAAGAAACCAGCAGCATCTTTCTGTCTCACACATGCTCTTACTCTCCCATACATAACAGATGGGCTTCTTCATCTTTACTACTGTGGCCAATCCAGATTCCCTTTGGGAAATATGTTTAGCCTCAGCAAGTCTAAGGATTATTTTTTTTTCGTAGATACCTTCAAAATATATGTAGAATAAACAGTTCATACACAAAATATGCAATTGTTTTAGTTTGCGTTCTCTCTTCAGGCAAACAGTAATAGGTTCACTTAATTTCTAATCTCTATTCTGAAATGGGATCTGACAGCTACCCTCCTAGTTTGTCATTTCTAACAACCATTTGCAAAATCTGGGTTACTTTTGTAGCAGCGCAACACCAAGGAACTACTTTCAGTTTGAGATACTGCCTCTGATACAGTGATTTTTCATTCAAAATACACATATGCTTGAATCAAATAATTGCCTTTTGTGGAGAACCAAAGCAAAAAAGAGATTACCACCTACTTTATATTTTCAGTCCCTTTTTAAAGGGACAAAAGAAGAGGGATAGGTGTATAAAGGTATGAGAAGAGGCATATGAATATAATTTGCAAATATTCTTTGGAAAATTCAAGCAATTTCTCTGTAAACTGATGGAATGACCAAATGCCTTGCTCAAAGACAAATACGTTCTCATAGCATATGCTCAGTGTGGATACTTAATACATTAATAATGCGTATTTAGTTTTCTTCTAAGCATGTGTACAGTGCGCTTCACATTGCAGAGACAGGCTGAATCAATAGTGTGTTACAGTAGCTGTGCTGTTAATAGAGATTATCCTTCTTACAAAGTCCTGTTGTCATTGTCACTAAGAAATTCTGTGGTGAAGAGCAGGAGCTGAATTACAGCAAAAAAAATATTATCAGCCTAGCTCAAAGCTAGTAGTACAGGGAAGATTATTGTCCTGAAATTTAACCTCATGTTTGTACACCTGCAAGAACTGACTAATTTAAGTGAAGCCCTGCTATCTGGATTTCTAATTTTTTTTACACTGGACCTTTAAAGTTTCTCCCATCACTGGTGTAACTATGTACATGTAGAGGTGCATGACGCTACCACTCTATGTAAATCACTGGGTAGAAACCATTATTGTGGAAGAATTCAAATTTTCAAGGGAAAACTGCGGATTTCCTTTGTGCTCAAGCAAATTTATCCAAATGAAAGCATTGCCTAAGTAATGTTTGAATAGTGTACAAATTAAACCATGAAATCATCTAGTCACTCATTTTAATTGCTAAAATGCCTCAAGGGGGTTACATTAGATGAAGAAGGGCCCTTGGCAGGATCATAATATCTCTCATAGGCCATACTGATAGTTAAGAATATAGCAACAATTGGTTTTACACCTCACAGAGGAACAAAGTTCAGATAGAGATACAACAAATAAACTGTTCTTTATGTGGATAAGAAGACCTTCAAAGTCAAACATGGCACAGATGTGCATTACCTGAAATGGGGAAAATTGCCTGTAACATAAATCTCAGTTTTGCATTTCTTTTCAGCTGGAGCAAAAGGCTGCAGTTCAAACACTAGTCTGATGATATTTTAAGAAGCAGTAGCAATAATTGTTTTTCTTTTGATGTATAGCTGCAGCAGCAAAAGAACTGATTCTATTAATTGCTAACTAAAAAGCTGCTGTGTAGGCTTTTTTGTCTTTATAGCCATCTGGTTCAAGATGAAGATAAAAAGTAGTAGAAAGTTATTGAAAAATGAAACCATTTCAAAAGATGCAAGTAACCTAAAATGTAAAAAGGCAGTGGTGGAGATTAAACAGAAATTTCTAGAAGTAGCTAACTTGACACAGGACATTTATTGCACTGGGACAAACAGAGCCAGGATTTATAAAAAGAATATTTTTAGTACCTCTTACTGTAAAGACTACTCACAACATTTAATCAGGTTAATATTTATAATAGGATCACTTTAAAAAGAAACTCCATCAAAGAGACTTGTGGGTCCAGCCACAAAAGAAAAACATTTACTTATTACTGACCTATAGAGTCAGTATACGTAACTAAATCTGGATGGCAAGACACCACCCTTGGTTATGCATTAGCAAGAGCCTCTGACTTCAGTAAAAGTATCACTCACTCGTCCCAGGGCATAATTCAGCCAAAAAAGAACGCACAGCCAAAACTGTGTTCTTATCAACTTTTAAAATCAGAGTGTAGCATTCGTGTATAGAAATATGGCTGTAGGGAGAAATGTGGGAACAAATACACATCAGTCTGTAAAGCACTGTTGTCACATCCTGTGACATGATTGTTGAACTCTGTCAAAAATCAAGCTGTGTTTCCTCACATTTAAAGGCAGATGCTAAGATTACAAGGAAAATTTCTTGTCTACTGACTTGTGAAGGAATTTATTTATTTCAAACAGAGGAGAAAAGTTGTAAATGATAAAGCCTAGATTTCTCACATCTGCAAAGCATTGAAATTCTATGTTACGGAGCCATTTACAACAGTAAGTAATATGAATCATATTGTCCAATCTGCTTTATGAGTTTCAGAGCCTATTTCATCTGATTGCTTTGCTATTACTTGGATCGTCTGTCCTAGCAGGGATGGTTAAGAGCTCCAGCAGCTCTCAAGGGCCTGTCTGAATGGCTGCCCTACAATTAGAAAGCTTGAACTGGGCTTTCCAAAAATCCCATATTTGTGTATTTTTCCTTTCCATAAGCAGAGTGTCATAGCAGGTTTTTGCAATTTCCTCTGCTTTTAAGGAGACTCAGAAAAGGTACTTGCTGCTTGATTTCAGGAACACTCTACAGTGTAAGGGAGTCTGGGATTAAACATCAGAGCAAAGCCCATAAGGTCCAGGAATCCCACAATGAAGAAACTGGGTAAGAGTTTGAATACATCATAGAGATGTAAGATGGGTGTGTCACTGTGGTATTTCTCAGGGGCCTTCCACAGAGCACAAGAATACCTATCAGCGTAGACGTATGTTCATGAGAAAGCTTGGATTGCAGCATTTCTGACCAGTCTGCTTGGAGTTTATAAAATTCACAGGTGTATATTGTTATTCCTGAGCTCCACCATGGTGAAGGACACCACTGCTGTAACAGCTGTGGTGGCGTGGAACGTTTACAGAATGAACCACAGGAACAAGGCAGGAAAACACTACAAGAATGGAGATAGCCTCATACAGAGGTGCAATGGGGTGGGACTAGGGGAAGGCCCAGGCAATTACTTGGCGAGGGTTGTTGTGTTGGTCATGCCTACTTCAAGGTGTGCTTTTATCTCCAACACTTGCTAAAAATGCCTGGTCAGGGACTTGGAAACTCTTCTTCTCTTCCTCAGTCTGCTACAGACCCACTGTGCAACAACAGGAGGTCATCTCATCTCTCTGTGCACCAGTTTCCTATCCGCACATTGGAGGTCATGTTTCCATAATTCACAAAGGCATTGTGAAGACAAAATCATCAGTATTTGTGAGACCATCAAATACTGCAGTTATGAATTTACTAGTACATAATCAAAGCACAAGATCTGGGTTTCCATCCACTGCCTCTGTTGAAGTATAACAGTTATGATGCACCTCATCTAGGGAAGTGAGAACACAGTTCACAAAAATTTTGCAAGCATCCAGGGCTTTGAAGAGCAGTTCTCTATTATTTATGTGCTTTTCTCTTTTTGCATACAATAGCTTTCAAGATTTAATGGCTGATAACAACAAGCAATTGCATGTCACATTGTGTGATATGGGGCTAATTTATGCTGTTTAAACAAAGTTTTCACTGTTTCTGAGATTCTCCCCCTTCTCCTACCTTTCCATCTCTCAGAGGAATATTTGCTTTTGTCAGGAGTCAAAACAGAACGATGAAAAATGAGGAGACATTACTTTAAAATAGATGGTATGTCAGAAGAGATTACTTGCACAGCACAGGAGGCACTGAGGCAGGAGATGGGAATTGTCAGCCCCACTTCAACAGAAAAACCTTCAACAGAAAGGCAACTGGTAATCACGTATCCTGAGTGAGTTAAATTGCTTTATGCATAGACACCACGCATGCTAATTGGGAAGGCTTAAAAGTAGGGCCAAAGCTGAAAGTCGTAAAGTGAAAGTGACAGTAAGCAATTCAAATTCTCTTGTGATCTTTATGTTATACTTAACTACTAAAGAGATGTGGGTAATGAACTATCCATGGGTTTAAACTAGCTGTAGGTTATTGAGCTGACTAGTTTTAGAGCCTATCTGGCCCACTTAAGTGTCTGACAAAAATAGGGACCAAATGTAGCACAAGTTTTCTGGAACTCTCTCTCTCCCGTCCTTTTCTGGTCACTCTCCAGCTCTTTGCTTAAGAGGCACTATTCTAATTCTTTGCTGCTATATCCAGTTGCATCAACTGCAAGACAAGTATTGCACTTAAAAATAACATAGTTAGACTACTGCTTAGGTTAGCTGTAAGACAGGCTCCGTATGTAGAATCAACAGAGAATCCTACAGTGGAAGACCCAGTTAAACTTTATGTTGTTGTAAACTGTCATGGGTTTCTTTTGTATTAGCATTATTTTCAGTTTTAAGTAATTTCTTACTGTAGTTACCACTGTTTACTCAAGGTCTGCTATTCAAAGCTCTTTTAGACATAGGTAGTGAGAAATACCAATGAACCACACTAGGACCATTTGTCTAGTTTGCATATTAGTTCTCTACCCTGAAATGTGGAGCTGTTTGATAGAAAAGGCATCAGATATGATCTGTCATCGGCTTGGGTTTATGAAACATATTTAAGAGATTTTGTAAAATTAAACTTAGACCCTCCCTTCTTACACTCTGTCTTTTTTGTCTTTTTCTACTGAATGGAGATGGGCAAAAAAATGGAACTTTATTTTTAAAACTCCTAAATCTACATTTGAAATATATAGACATCTCAGAATAGGTTTTCATATTAAGTCTTATCTAACTTGCTGATTTTCACATGTCTTTGATGATGCCAAACCAAGCTTTATGGGATGTTCTGTGGAAAAGTTCTCATGTAGAATGGCAAACACTTTATTTTTGTCCTTAGCCATCACTTATTAAAACCCTCCCTGAAATAGAAGTATAGAAACTTTACAACTGTTACAGAGCCTGTCACCTTGTCATTTAATGATACTGATAATTAATACTGTTAATACTATGCCATGGATGTGTTCTGAGATAAAAACCCATGGCATCAGAGTCCTATGCTTGAAGCATACTTTCATGAAGTTTGGATTTTTTAAAAAGAAAAAGAAAAAAAAAGAAAAGGGTAGACTAAAAGTTACTTTCAGGGAAAAAGAGGTTTTATTATGATTTTCCTTCTCCCTTTTTTGTTTGTATTTTGAAATCTTAATGAGGGGTTCATCCTTTTGCACTGGAAAAATACCAAGCTGAAGAGGTACACTGCAGTTTCCTACTACTTAGAGTCAGAGTGAGTCAGAAGCAGTTCACAGACAGGAAAAAATGCCTATGAAACCTGAATGTGATTTCCTAAGCTTTGGAGAAATTAAAAATATATTCAAAGCAAACACACTCTGGAGTTTGAGAGACATAATTTCCAATGACTTGTGGTCTTCTGAGATCTGGTGATTCAAGCTTGGAGCATGGAGAAGAGGAAGGGAGAAAGCAGTAAGGTTAACCGCTCAAAACTTAAATCTTTTTTGTGAAACTAATCTGGATGAACCAATATATTATATGAGCATTTTATTTTTATTTTAGTATGTGCAGACTAAGGGTACCAGGAATTAGATCTCCCACCTAACACAGAAATGAATCATTTGCAGCCAGTTTAGTCCAAAAGACAGGGAAGGTACTTCAGAAAGAGTGTTTGAGTAAGATGGCTTTATAGGAAAGAAGCATCATCCCCAAAGAAACCAAACTGTGGCTTATCTTTTGACGTCAGGCACAGATGCAATGCAAAAAGGCAAGTCTCCTCAACTAGTAAATCAAGACTCTTCCTCATGATGGTCTTTCCAAACCATACACTAATACCTGTCACCTATTGTTTCCCAGCAACAAGAAATACTTGCCTGCAGAATATCAGCCCTACACCTGCTGATAAAGATCACACTCCTCTGAGAGACAGACAGTATTTCTCTAAGAAACTTAATTTTTCCCCTCTGTACAACATTCATGAGCTGTTCCTTTGTGCTAAGTAGGCACAGATTAAGCATCAAAGATGTAACCATGCAAAGGAGTCAGAGAACACCAGAAATTGGATTGGGCAGACTTTTGTCCATGGTGTTTGTAAAGTCTGATCGAAAGGCACAGAAATAGCGAAGGCAGCATATACCTAATAATACATGTCTGCAGATTTTACCCTTCTTCCTTGCACCCTATATTGTCCGTCCCCAAACACAGTGAAATAAATTAACAGAATAGTCAGGGAAGACATGATGGGTTCACCATTGTTTTTTTAACTTTTTAATCAGGGTATTAAGGTGGAATAAACACATACCTTCTTTTATTTATGTTTATCTAGTAAATTAAATCAAGTATGAAGATCATTATTTCTCCATAACTGTTTTTAAGTGCAGCAAAGGAAAATAAATCCCTTAAAGTGGAAGAAGGAAAAGGAATTACCCCAAATAATCTTATCCATATCTTCAATAATGTAATTCAGAATTCAACACTATTAATCTCCACTTTTAAAAGTCACAATAACATACAAAATACTTTTACAAAACAGTACATCTTTATAAGCAATGCTGTTATTCTATAAATGCATTTGCAGTCTCAGAAGACAAACAACCAGAGAAGAGACAGTTTTCTTCAACTGAAAACTTTCGGACACAATGCATTTACTCAGGTATTGCACAAGATGACAAAGCAAACTGATTTTTTAAAAAAGTATGCTTTTAAATCTGCAACATTTGACATAAAAATCTGAGTGGAACATAGGAAAAAGGGCTTGTTAACACTTGAGTGAAACTGGATGTCAAAATTCATTTAAGTACTACTTTATAATCAGGTCCTTATTCCCTGATCCAAAAACTAGCAGTGAATATATCTATCATCAGTGGTGTACAGACTAATAAGAAAATCTGGGCCAAACTTTGCAATCTCTGAGGCAGGAATTTCAGCCCAGAATTTGATTAGAAAGCCATTAGGTTGCTGCAGTTTTTAGTAATAAACAAAGGTTGAGGTACATTTATTTATTTGCAAATCTGTCAGTAGATAACCTAGCTATCTTCTCTTATCACAAAAGTAAACTTAGGAAGGATGTGATTATCAAGTTCCCATAACAGAGTTAAAAAACAGTCAATACACAGGAGTCACAGTTTAGAAAAATCCTTTTATTTTCCATGTATAGAATAGGTGAGTACTGTTAAATATCACTTTATTTCTTCTGTGCAGACATTTTCCCCATAAATCCTTTTTCATGTATACAGATATTTTACTGAATAAAGTTTGATACATATTTCCAGTGAATTTCAGGTCAACTCGTACATTTCAGAAAAAAAATATGATTTTTTTTTTTTTTGGTCAGAAGTCCAAAAATATCATTGAACCAAACTCCCATACTGTATTACAGCTACTTTCATTACCACTGAACCTGTTACCTGCTGCAGTGTCCTGGGACTAGATGAAGCCACAGGCAGCGCCCTGTCTTAAATTCTTACAAGAATTAAAACTAATAAACATGGATTTCTCAAAGCTTCTGTATACTTCAGATTTTAAATAAGGAATAGATCGGGGCGGGGCGGGGGGAGGACAAAAAAACCCCATGAGCAAATAACTTTCAGATAACTTCTCAATAAAAAAGCAGAAAACAGCATCTAGCCTTAGTAGTACTACCAGTTAAAGAGCAGCTAACAGTGCTAGCTGCTTACAGAGGAACAGTATCCATATTGCTCTGCCTGGTGAATGGTTATAGCTTTAACAGCTGATTTGATCTCTGCCAGGGTGGATTCTGTAGTTGTTGCTAATGAGTGAACAGCTTTTGAATTAATATCTCTGAGAATGAGAAGTACCTGGAGGAATCTTCTGACCTAACAATGCTAAAACTGCAGCTGTGAAAATGTGTGGGTAGCAGCACACATGACATATCAACATGGGAAGTGGCACATGTGAGTGTGCATGGGAGGACGGCACATGTCTTTTGTCATCGACTGTCTTTTGTGGGCTATTGCTATATAAAACTCAACTGTTTTGAAAATTTGCTTTTTATCTTGCTTTTCTTGTTTTCTCTTTGTTTGGATGTATTTTTCTGTTCATGCTGTTTCAGTGGTGTTTTGAATTATGTTATTGTTTCAAAAGACACTTCAACAAAAAGTAAAACACCATCTGCCAAAAGCTGTTGTTTGTGTAATTTGATTTACAATTATACAGCAGTATGCTGAGCGGGGACTTCTTCCTGTTCCTAGAAATACTGTTTGCTCTTGCAAAATTACTGTCTGTTAGATAGTTATTGTACTTTTATGGAGTTTTTTCTTCCAGATAATATCTGCAATCAAAGACCTTTTTTTTCCTTTTTTTTTTTACTTGCAGACCACTTTTTTCATCATCCTTTTGACCCATATTAAACTTGTGGACCACTTTAAGACTAACTGTTGCTGCCTGCTTATTTTCCTCCACCTTTTAATGGAGATGATGTCTTTCTATCATACAGAAATACTTCGTACTTTCTTTAACAAATGTCCACCATGGATTTTTTGAGTATTTTTTCACTTAATATTAGGTTCATATGTTCTTTCTAATGACACTCAAAGTCCTTGCAATTCTCTCTACTTCTGATGTAGAAGTCTTGTACATTTTTAAGAAAATAGTGAATATGTGCAAACTTAACACAGTAAAGATCAGCATTTCTTAATGTCAGCTTGATAGCAATTCATGGATAATGTTCTCTGACTATAGTTTTTCACCCAGTTGTCAATCAATTTTACAGCAATTTCATTTGGATCATAAATTCCCCTGTTATACAAGATTCTTACTTGAGTAACTATATGTCTTATCAAATAATTGTCTTATTAACAAAATCAACTATTCTGTAACAAAAGAAAACCAGATTGGTTAGAGGGTATTTGTCTTGACAAATACATTTTGTAGGCTTCTCATCACCTTGTTATTCTTCAGATTTTACACTTTCATATGAAGAAATATTTCATTGTCTTGGATCCACCACTTGGGTGATTGTAGCTATGTCTGGCAGCTTTTCTTGGTCCATTTTTCTCTCAAGAGTACATGTTCATATTCCCCATTTCATGGGACTAGCTTAGATATACTGCAGCTTAATGATTTAAATTAAGTGATCTAATGATTCTGCAGCTTAAAAAGAAGGGCAATATACTCTTAATTTCTTATTAATATTTTATAAGGTCTAAAAATAATCTATTTTAATGTATTCAAGGCTTTCCTTTGAAAGCACAAATGTCATAGTTATTCTGGGGTCATTTTTTTTTGTGTGCTGTTTGATTAATAAAATGAGACCTGATATTTGCACCTAAATTGCTTTTGTGCAGGAGCTGAGCATCATGCACTGAGAGATGCATGACAAGGCCCAACTCAAGTTGCCAACATTCAAAACTGTTTGTAGTACATAGCCATTAGTTTTCTTTTTCTAAGAGAGCAGTCCTTCTTCTGAGTTCATCAGTTCAATGCGCAAGAACTATTTAAGAACAGACCCACTGGAGAAAGTTTGGGTTTTCTGCCGTGTTTTTTATTCACCTTTCCTATGAACAAAGACAAGATGAAATGGCAGAAACAGATTCATACACAAGCATGCACATATTCCAAAGGCAATTTTCCTTTTTAGCATTTGTTTACAACCTTGTCCGTGACTTCTTTGCCTCACTCTATATATGTATTACAGTATAAATAAAAATAATAAATAAAAAAAAAACCTCTTCCTTATTGTTAGAAATCAACAGCATTTTACAAAGGGGATTTATCAGTTCCATGGGTTACATATTTCCCCAACTAGTCCGTTACCTGCAGTATTATTATCAGCACCCAAGAAATGTCGGATGACTGAATATACCAGAAAGACATATTTGAAAGTTAAAAGATTTAAGACCTACATAGTAAAGACCATAATTGGTGATGGCATTTGACAGTGTGCTGGTAGTTTGAACTCATTAAGTGCAACTGATGGTATCACTCCTTTTTCTCTCAACATCTACCTGTTGAACATTTCAAGAATTGTTCCTTGTTCAGGCAGCAAGTATCTTCATCACATAGATTTGAAGTGACTGTGAAAGGTAGACCATAATCAGTCACTTTGCTATGCCACTATTATTGCCATCTTTACTTATGTAAATCATCAAGATTTACTCAGAAATAAAATCCTTACCATTCAGGAAGGATCTTCTTTTATGTAAGCAATCCAAACAGCCAGGAAATAATACTGGCATAGGAGTACTGTTAATGCTTACAAAGACCATTTTTCAAGAGGGTCTACATGGCCTCAGAATATGCTGTGCATCATGGTAAAAAATTATGTGAAATCTGAAGGAGAATAGGGAGGGACAGACCAGTGACAACTTTGCTTGAATTAAGACCTGATAGGAAATGGAGTGGGACTTCCATATCTGGCCCAATTTAATAAAAATTCTGATTTCTATATCATGCTAGTCCAGTTCTGAAAGCCATTAATGCTTTGTATATCAGCCCTTTTATCTTCTGATTTTTTTTTTAACTATAAATGGTATTTTGGACACACACTGAACCTCGGGGCTTTGAATTTTACCTTTTACAGCAATAATAAAATACAAACACCATTCAGGTTACCTGAATACATAATAGCTAGAATAAGTAAATCAATCTAAGCAAGAAAGTTGAACCTAGTTTTATACCGCATCTTCAGCTATTTATGGTGGCTCAAAGAACCGAAAGCTTCATTAAACAGTGGCACAATAAGCTTCAATACTATTAATTATTTAAAGGCATCACTATGAAGAAATAAAACTTGTGGAAAATTGCTTTGTGACAACTAAGAATGGGAAAAAGAGATAGCTGGGATCAGAAGAATGCATACCATGGTATTTAGTATCATACATTGCAGAAGTTAAAAAGCTATACATATCTTCATTTGGTCTAAGAAGAATATAACTAAATTTCATAACTCTACATTAGTTTCAGGGCAAATTTTAAAGCTGGGCCTTCAGCAGGAAGGATTCAGAAACAATGAGTTCACTTAAGATGTCTATTCAGAATGATCTGAAGTAAAATAAAATGGTACCCCAAATATAGGGGCAGAGAATAATATTAAAAAGACCATCTCTGATGTTCAAAAAACCAAGCACTGTCTGAAAGAATTTTGTAGAATTTTTTATCATTTTATAAATGAATATAGTATCCAAATTAGCAAAATTTAAAACTGTAAAGTGTGACAAAATATTAAAACCTAATATTTGATACCAGTCTTAATATATTAAAGAATGCAAAAAGCTTAAAACAGAAAATCACATGCAAAGACTGCTGCTATCTTATCCTTCCCAGAAAATTAGAGGACAGGTAGTCGCTAGTCCTGAAACTCTTGTCAACTCAGAGTGAAGGGGGAGTATAAACAAAACCAAACTTCTGCCATTCTTAACAAAAAGCTGAAACCTACTCCAACACATGCTCCTGAGCAAGAACTGAGCAGTGATAAGAAGAAAACAGATTTGATCTTCTTTTTTGACTCATTTGTGCATGAACATCACAGCAAGATTACTGAAAGGGTACTCCATGCTGATGGTCAGAGGTTTGAGTGTCTAAAATAAAGGTTGACTTGAAAGAATTAACTATTTCTCCTTACCCTCTGTCAGTCTCATAGATGCAAAAATCAAACCTTGATGTGCCCGTTTTACACCCAAGAAGTAACGTAATTAACAAGGTGTCCCATATTGCCCTCCAAATGGAGCAGCAGCGCTCCTAGCATTTGAATCTGCCTTTTCTCCATGCCTTGGAGACAAGCAGGAAAGGAGGCCAACCTGACAGCACTGGTCATGACTGATAGCTGCTTGCTGACGTTAATCCACAGGTTCCAGTTTTTGTTGTAAAACAGGGAAATCATGATCACTTTAGATGCCTATAGATTAATTAGCTTTTCCTACTGGGCTTGCAGGAAGAGAGGCCACAAAAGCCACAATACGAGAGCAGTGGTCCAGCAGCAGTCTGAGACTTCTTCATCCAATAGTTATGAGCGCTTCTAACCCCTAGGTTTACAGCCCCAGAATTAAAGTGTTTGCATCTCTTCCAAAGCCATTTATTTCTCTTAGGTATTTACTTTATCAGCTCCAAGTAGTCTTGTTACACATGTAAAAGCCTAAGGTTTTTTATAAAATCCTGACAAATTCTTAAGCTCATTAGCGTCTCAGGACAACCTGTCCTGCTTTTAAATGTAACACAATAAACTACATCTATCATTCAATCTACCACCTGTTCAATAGAGAAGTATGATGAATTCTAAGATTATTTCAAAAGAAATGAGAAGTGATACTGAGTACGTGAAATAAATACTAATATCTGTTTGGGTGATAACCTTCTGCACGTGCTTAAACATGTCACTTCATAGCTCTGCTTCTCAGTCTCTCCTCTGTCTCTTTTCTACAGACTGGATGCTTTTCATGTATTAATCCAGTGATTAGTACACATTTACTATGCTGCCTAACAGATGAAAGCTCAAATATCTGCATCAGATTGTAGGGAAAAATCTAATAGAAATAGCTAATAAAAGCAACAGTTGTAGTAATAGTACCTTTACTCACCATCAAGTTGACTTTACTGATGCTCTGCTACACATGTGGACCTCTACAGAAACATCTACTAGGTTTACCCATTTTAAAATTACAAAGGTCATAACGTTAATCTTGTCTAACCTACTGCTTTACACAGGCTATTGAGTTTCAGCCAACAGTTTCCACATTATGCCCACAGTTTCTGGTTGTGTTTCATGGACAAATGCCTATCTTGTTTTATCAAATTCTTATTATTTACAAAATATACATTGCCTTATACACTTGCTCAGAAAGAGGCTTTTAAACTGTTTTTAAATAGTTTTTTTTAACTTGAGATCAGGATATTCCAATTCATTGTTTGCAAGCATTTTGATCATTTTAACTGCAGGATGCAGCTAACAGTGTAACTTTTGTTTTATCTTATGCTGTTTTAAAAAGCTTATTAAACTCTGTCAGAGTTGTATCTATTTTAAAACATTACAATGTACAAGTAAAGAAATCAAATTACAGCTCTATTTTCAAATTAAATTATAAATTCTGTGAACACACATGTGCATAGGTACTAAGATGATGTTCAAACAGGATTGAATTTACAACAACCTAGACCAGAAGCATCTGTGCCTAATCCTAAACACAAAGCAAGTGTTTTACAGCAGTTCCACTCACAACCAGCTTGTTGCTGCTGCAGTTAGAAATGCTTAATATAACACCACATGAATTCAGTAACTTTCAAGGATCAGAACTGAAAACTTGCACAGACCCATAGATATAACCTGGAAAGCAAGTGTGCCTAATTTGTTAGGGTGCCAACTAGGATTCTTACTATGCCATCATTATTATTATTTATGGCAAGGTTGAACTGTATTTACCTTAATAGAAGTCAAAACAGTTCTGAAGTTATTTACCAATTCAAGAAAACACAGACCAAACGTTTTAAAAGGCTAATCAAACAGAAGAAAATAATTGGTAACCCATGGCTGGCTAGTACAGACTTTTAGCTACTGCAGGAAGCTCCTTATAACACCCTGCCATGCAAAGGAAGGAAATTCTGATGTATTCCTTTTTCTCTGACTTGGTGAACTCCTTTCCAGACACTACGAAATCTTTTTCCCTGTCATAAACAATATAACAAGGGTGTAAAAACTGTTTAAAGAACTTTTTTTTGCTTTTTAGTTAATCACATTCAATAACAGACATTTTTTCAAAGTAGGAGTTGGACAGAGGCATTGAAGGTGCTCCCCACTTTATCCCAATACCATTTCCATGGTTTTATATCAGACTCTGGACTTAGCTTCTCACTGACATATAAATAAAAAGACATAACCATATTTTGTAAATTGTTTCATGTATGTTGTAAGAATCATTAAAAAAAAAGAAACAAAATTAAGACAGATTGTAAAAAAGGTTTAGTAAGGAATAAAATTATAGATGTGTGGTGACTGATATGGAATCTGACTCAGTGCAAGCTGATCTGTCGCAGACAACACAATGATAGTCTATTCCTTACTTCAGGCTGAATTAAAAATTCTTCACAGCCTTTTTAGTCATTCAAAGACATAATTTGCTTTTGTTGCTTAACCATGGATGTCACTTATTTTAATGCTTCATTTTTCTGCCAACTCTCATTTCAAGTTCTCATCTGTAAATATTCCTACTGCTACTGTGAAAAATACTATTCAAAATCCCCCATTTTTCTTCTTCTTCTTCTTGGAAAGACTTTAAACATCCACATAAGTACTGCAGATAACTGTTCTTAAATTCTCCTGAAAAGAGTTTTTCTTATGAGTTTTGCAATTCTTTCTAGGTTCAGCCAGTCAGGAAATAAGATACTGTGAACAATCACTGTGACTTGTACTAACCTGGATTAACTGAAGAAGAGTAGAAGGAAAAGCTGCAGTGAAATTGATTAGAGTGAGCCTTTTTGAATCTGTGGAAGTAAATGGTTACTAGCTCATGGGAACTGGTATAATCATATGAGAGGCTTTTCTGTAATTGAAAAGGCTCCCCTCTAGGGTGACAAATTTAGATCGCTTTTTCTGTGATACCTTCCAGCTGTGGGCCCATTTATGTCAGGCTGAGGAATCTCTCTATCAGTCCCAAGAACCAAATTCCTATTTATGGTTTCATGACTGGGTGGCTGAACTACCAACTGGTGTTTCAATCCTTTCTTTCTTAATCAGTACCTGAGATCTTGGAAAGACATTTAGAATAACAGTGTTCTTAAAGTACAATGAAGAGAGAAGAGAAGCCTTCTCAGTCTGAGGAATGAGAAGAGTTCCTCTCCACTAAGGGTTTGAGAAATGCGGAGACAAGAACTGCTTTCTATGGATTTAAAAAGAAATCATGTTCCTTTTTTATCACTGAAGTTCTTCATTATTATTCATATGTATTATTTATACATTCTTCTGCAAAAATAAGTTATGTAATACATGAAAGTTAAGGTGTGTTTTCTATTATATGTCCATTTCTGACATAGATGACTACTTTTACTGGCTTCAGTTACAGTCTTTCCTCCTGATCCTAACAGTTTTTCCCAAGCAAAACTCACGGTTAAGACTGTACTATTATTATTCACTGCAATAACATTTAGAACCTGGACCAGAATCTCATGAAGTCAAACATGGTGCAAGCCTATCGTTATAAGACTATAACTACACACAAGACTCAGTGGCCAGCTTCAGCAAGGACATGAACAATGTGGCTTCATTCTCCTACCCTCATGCTAGTCCCTCTGGGTGCTGTTGTTAGTTTTAGCTTTTCACTTTCTGTAGACACACGTTTAGTTTTGGATGCTTAATCACCATTAATCACCTCTGTTAGTAAGTAATTATTTTAAACCATTTTCTGCAGACCATCCCTCATCATTTGTTTACATCTTTTTTCACCTATTAGCTGAATTTTATTCATTTTAATTTGGAGGCCAGAAGACCTGAAGCTGAACATATAAATACTATCAGTCAATTCTGTCACCAGCTTCTTCAGCAAACAAACCATAACACAATTGAGTTTTATTTTTGCCATGTTTGAGTAGAACTAACAAATGTTCTTCATTGCTTACATTGCTTTCATTTTCCTCAGCTGTTAAAAAAAGCACAAAACTAAATGGATCCACTACTAGGATCCAGAAAACAGCAAAATGGTTAAAAGTTTAAGAAAGAAATCTGTCTCTCATATTAGCATAAAGGGCAGAAAAACCTCAGCAAACCACTTTACCTCTTTGTAACTCAATGTTCCTAAATAATAATTCTTTCTTGTAAACACTTTCATACCTAGGTGGAGTAGTATTATATATTGTAAAGAAATTGTTCTGCTCCACTATTATTAAGTACTGACAGATACTGCTTTAGGATCCTTATGGTCACATACAAGAATTTCTTTCTAATAAAATTTTCCTGTAGCTAATGTGGTTATCAAATATTAAAGCAGCACGGAATCAAAAAGACCTTCTGCTTGTTGGAAGAAAGAAAGAATACATTAAATGAACTGCTAAGTAGCCTTATTAATGGGAAACATCTGTTAAAATAATGTGTATGCACAGTATTATTGCCCACTATGTGTCCTGTCTTATTTGTTCTGTATTGTTCTCCATTACACAGCTTGGAAGCAATTTACTGACAAGAAATTACTGATTTTTTCATCCTAATGCATTTGGTAGAGCAGAGACAGCATTTTGCTAATTTTGGGCTTTGATTTTTGTTTGCACATAAAAAGAACTATGTTAAAAGAACACATTAAGGCTGTAAATTCTAGTGCTTGAAACCTGGTAAATAAAAAATGGAAAGTTGTGTCCCCACAGAAGAAGAAATCTATATCTTGTAGTAGTAGTAGTGATAGTAGTAGTAGCAATAGTTATAGTAGTAGTAGTAACACTGGCCAAAATACAGTAGTCTTCCTATCTCTGTGATAAGAACTGTTGAACTACTTTTTCTGTAGGTTTTCAGTTTTGGGGGAGATTTTGACAATTTAGCCTGGGGTACCAAACTGAACATTTTAATCAAAATGGCTGAAATATTGCAAAGTGAAAACAGTGAAAAGAGCTTGTTGTAATGGGTCAAGCAATCTTAATGCTAACCTCTTTTTCATTAAACGGTTGTGAAAAGGCTAATGTAATTTGAAAGTCAAGTCACTTCATTGTCATCCAATAATCTCATCACAGTCATTAGTGAAGTATACTTCACATAATGCCTGGAAATGAGAATGCTGTTCCCTCACCTTAATGCTAGGGCACTGGGACACAAAAGATTGCAGAAAACTTTTCTGACAAAAGTGGAAACAGAGTCCAGATAGCCTCACTCAGTATTTGAGCCGTAAGACACCATTCCCTCAATAAAGGCACAAGGCTAGATAATGATATAAAAGATATAGAAAGTCAAACTGAGAAACTCAAAAATAAATCTGAAATTATGAAAGCCAATAAGAGCTTTGCAGCTGGTGTGAGACAGGCTAAATGGAGCTTGGAGAGGAAAATTGAAAGAATGGAGACTTGTAGAAAAACTAAATATGTAGGATTGCTGACAATTCCTACAGGTAAGGGGGAAGAATTCCCAGAGGGGTTCAGAGAGAAATATTAGATGTTGATGAGGAAAATTGTTCTTGCTACAAGAAATACTGTCCTAAGAACTCCCACCAGAGATTGAGGGAACAGACATGATGTCTAATAACTGAAGTAAAGGCAGCTGCATACAGACTGCTCTCGTGTGGCGACAGATAATCACCAATTGCATGTACAAAACCTCCAAGTAATCCTATTCAAGAAAACACTTTTCATCATACTGTTAAACTTCATTCTGCAGAGCTGTACAGTGAGAAGTCAGAGAGGTCCCTGGACAATGCTGCTGCTATAGCTCAGAAAGGAAATGCTGTTTATTGGCAAAGAAAGCTGTCAGTAGAATCAAAAATCACCATCTATAAGTTAGACATCACCTAAAGCACTGCAGTGGAGGTGTCCATTCATTGGACACATGGCAAATTTACAAATGTGCCCATAATCAGCATAAGTCAAACATAGCTCCCCTGCAGTCAATGGAAATTTAGGGGTGAAAGAACTGTGTACAAGATTTTAGATTAGTTTAGGGTTCTCCATGGATGGCCTGTCAGAAATTATTGTCTTTGAGAAGAACAGAAATTTTAACATCCAAGGCTTAGCCCTCTTGCATCACTACAATAGAATAACAACAATTAATTTTAAAACCAGAAAACTCTAAGCACAAGCAAAGAAGACTCATAAGCCTGACCTTTAAGCTCCAAAATATGTTGCTTTACATGGATTGCTATGAAGAACTTTCCTTCATATTTGGCAAAACACTTGGTACAACACAATCCAGAAAAGATAATATGTGATAAAAATAATTTTTTTATATATTTTTCATCTAAAGCCAAAAGAATTTTTTCTCCTTTTGCAATAATTGAACCATCTGTTACTATGAGAACAATTTTAGCCTCTTTCAAGAAACAAGAATTCAGTTAATCATGCACAACATCTTCCAAATAAAGCCCCAGGTGTGAAAGCTTTAAAAAAACATACTGAAGGCAAAGTTTGTTCCACGAACAGGAGGACCAACAGAGCTTGTATTTCAGATGATTTGAGTGCACCTCTTCATGACCTGCTCCAGAAAAGCCTCACACATTCTGCTTCATGTCTCCTTAGACCACCTCTCCTTCCTGCAGTTTATAGACCTGCTTACCTATTTATATCCCTCCACCATATATATTTTTGAGCAGTTGCCTTCCATCCATGCTCCCCATGGCTGGGACTGTCTCTGATCACTCTGTGGGTGAGCTACCTGGTGGCCCAGTGGGTCCCCATAGGGCCTTTGTTTCACTGGAGCAAGGTTTGTGTCTCTAACAGTCAACCAGCTCCACATAGTCCAAAACTTGGTGGAACTTGCTGTTCCTGAGGTTTATTTGCTCAATACAACTGCAGAAGTCTAATTTTCTTTGGAAACCAGGCTAGAATCAACTTTTTGTTAGGCTGCAGCAAGCATACATCTTGGCTGTAAGAAGGTAAATATCGATCATTGGAAACCTCTTGGAGATAAGAGGATCATCTCAGTCAGTGGAGTTCCTAGTGGAGAAGAGGGCCACATCATAGAAAGTGCTTCTGACATACGACTTTGTGTATCCTACATGCAGAACTCCTCCAAGAAGCCCCAGATTGGTGCTACACTTTTCAGCAGATGACAGGTCTCTGCCAATGAAAGTTCCAGTCATCATTTTGGCACTAGCATGGGAACGTGGATGGGAGCAGACTGTTGTTGGGCATTTGTAGTTGTAAGGCCAGCCCTGCCAGCACAGATTTACATGGACTATGCAAGCAAATGGGAACATCCTTTAATTTTCAACTACAGACATCTGTGTTTATGGCCCTACCCTGTTCCCCAGCCTCTGCTTTGTCACTGATATAGCCGTACATTTGCCTTGCCATTGTCATCACTTAAGAGTGTTTAAAAAGTCACCCTGCCTTGCTGCTGAATAACAATGCATACAGAGATAAGAATTTGATTAAAGGATGCGAGAAGGGAAATGTATGCCACATTTCTACATCTCTGCATTCAGTAGGAGAAAAACAGTAATACTGATTTTCAAACACCTATATAATGCCTGAAATAATGTGCACAGATAGACCATACAAATTAAAATCACTGGGGAAATTGATAGTCAGTGGATCCCAAAGGTTATTATATGGAAGAGAAGAAAGAAATAAATTATAAACACTACTTTATAAAAAACGAATATTTTACGGTGATTTAGCAGATATGGCCCCATGTTTCCTTTAGGAAATTTTCTGAGATTTATATTATCTCCAGCAGAATATTTTAAAAACATCTTTAAACCACGATGGTAGCTGATTTTGCAAAGTGAACAAATGAAATCTTCTAATTTAATTTGCTAAATAAGTTATTTTATAGCCTATTTGGTAAAGCAGCCAAGTTTCTGATTGTTTTACATAATGGACAGAAGCTGCTGACCATTCTCTAAATGAGGTTGTGAAATTGCCTATTGTTCTGGAGAAGCAATTTTTCAAAATCATTCTAACTTACATATTTGCTGACTCAGCCTATCAAATTTACTCACAGAACAGCTTTCAGAAAGTTGCAGACTGTAAACATATTTACCCACAGCTTCTGTATAATGATTCATACAAAATCTAAACAATTGTTCATATCCTGTATCTTGCACACATATTAGCAGAGATTAAATTTTGCACCTTAGCTTGCTGAAATTTTCATACAGGATGAACAGCCTTTAAGAACATGACAGATCTGGTCCAAAGCTCCAAAGAAAAACTTTTTTTTTTTCCTCCACAGTTTTCATTGTATATAAAAACTCTCTCAAAATTTTATATTCACAAGATTTGAGTTAGAATAAAAGAATGCATGACTTTGCATTGAATGATATGACTTCGACATTTCACATCAAAGTCTTTCAGAGATTTTAGTATCATGAACACCAAGTTGGGCTTTAGCCTTAAAGATATTTTTCACAAATCAAGTTCTGAATCTTAGTTTAAGGTCACAATCCAAACATAATAGAAACATCCAAATATACCAACCTGTAAGGCATACATGAACTTTTCAAGAAAAGTTCAAATCAAACTTTCTTGGCACTATACAGCTGCAAAGGTAAGTAGTGCCTGGAGTGCTGTGATTGAGGGATACAGGGGTTTTTGGTAGGAGGGGCTGGCAAGGCAAGGAGGGGGAGTGAACCTTTTTGTAACAGACCATCAGGAATGCACGGAGGTCTACCTTTGGATGGCTCAGGAGTCAGTCAAAACCTTATGGATCAATATTAACAGGCAGACCAACATGGGTGTCATTGTAGTGGATATTTCCTTAGACCACTCAGTCAGGAAGAAGTAGATGAGGTTTTCTTCAAACAACTGCAAGAAACCTCACATGCATAAGCCGTGGTCCTCAGGGGACTTTAACCACCCTGATATCTGCTGGAAGGACAGTAGAGCAGGGCTTAAGCAATCTGAGAGATTTCTTCAGTGCATCAGTGGTGACTTCCTGACACAGATAACTGAGAAGCCAGCAAAGGAAAGGTGCTCTGCTGGACCTGATACTTTATGAAGAAGGAAGAACTGGTGGGGGACATAAAAGTCAGAGGCAGCCTTTGCTGCACTGACCATGAGATGGTGGAGGTCAGGATCCTTAAGGGACACAGTAGGGCCAAAAGCAGGAACACAGCCCTAGATTTCAAGAGAGCAGATTTCAAACTCTTTGGAGATCTGCTTCGAAGAATCCTGTGGGATATACCCTGGAGAGGAGAGAGGTACAGCAGTGTCCGCTGATATTCAAGGATCACCTCCTCTGAGCTCAAGAAGGGCCCATCCTGACATGTAGGAAATCAAACAAATGCAGCAGAAGGCCTGCATGGATAAGCAAGAGCTACTGACCTAACTCTGACATAAAAAGACAGAGTATAAGAGATAGAAACAGGGGCAGGTGACCCAGGAGAAGTACAGAGTTGCTGTCTGGTCTGGCAGCGATGAGGTTAATAAGGCCAAGGCCAATCTGGAGTTTAATCTGGCACAGGCTGTGAAGGGCAACAAGAAAGATTTCTACAAGTGTATAAATGACAAAAGGAAAACTAGACAAATTTTGAGCCCACTGCTGGATGGGTCAGGGGAACTGGTCACTCAGACAACACTCAGAATGACTCAGAGAAGGCCAAGGTACTCAATGCCTTCAAAAAAACATTCCTAGAAGTATTAAAGTTACATTAGCAATGTCTCTCTCAGCTACTCAGAGCTTTATACAGCTGTTAGGGGTTATGTTAGAACAATACAGAGCCATTCAGATGATCATAGTGACTTTATTACAAAGCTTGTGTTTGTAAGCTATTTCTTTACTGCCTTACATGTGGCCACTGAAGGCTTCACAGTCATCATTCAAAACGTTATGCAAAGATGGACAGGAAGTCTTTTGCCATTTCAGAGCTGGGAAAAGTGAGAAATGCCAAAACCAAAATCACTGAAGTCCAAAACCCTTGGGCATTTCATTGTCTTGTAGAAAGTTCTTGTTTGCAAGGGACAGACGCTTTTGCAATGGCTATGTGCACTTGTGTGCATCTATCTGCAGAAGAAAAGCTCATCTTCACAGAAACTGGCTTAAACATTTGGAGAAAGCCAACTTTTTTTTTGTAGCATAGACAGTAGATAAATTTATGACAGAAGAAATTGAATCTGTAGATGTATGAAAGTTCACCACATGGAAACCACAATTTATGTGTGATAGTAAAAATCCAATCATAACTAAAGAGCTTAATACACCCAGTCTTTTCTTACTGTATAGAAAGTATACTGAGAAATAATGAAACATTTTCCTATTGATATACAACAGAAAAGCAAATTATGCTTGAGATGATCCCTCTTTCATGGCACCTCCATAGATTTTGGGATTAATAATTGGTAAATGAGCCTTTTAGTTCTAGATCATTGATTTGAATAAAGCTCAGGGCAGACATTTTCAGATTGCTGTTCACTTACAGAAACTGATGGTCTAAATATGGAATATTTTAGGGATATTTAGATTATTATTTATATTAACTTTTTGTGTAGAATTATGTCACAAGAATAATACCTACTTACTTACATGAATGGAGAAATAATGGCAGCATGATAGGTCTAGGTCTTTGCAGAGCAGGATTCATCTAGTATATGTCTTTCCGAGCTGCAGAACAGCTCTTTTCAATCAAATATGTAGGTCTCTCAGAGGAAGGAAGCCTCACTTTCTTCGTTCAGTAACACCAAGGTACAGGTTTAGCAGACCAGTAGATGTATTTTCTTGAAAGGGAAATTAGGAGTGACTAGTGAATACGTAAGACACTAATTTTATCCTGAATGTTATACAGGTAACTAGTGATTTTAATGAGTGTCAAATTCCATTTTTTACCTTCCCCAGATGTTGATAGCCAATTCTTTGGGCCTGTTGGTTTGCACTGTCATTGTCCATCATAATTGCATACAGGACTGTGCTCACAGGGAGAAAAATGGTTACTTAGGAATTCAGAAGTTATTCTGCTTGTTGTGCAAATCACAGCAGCAAGCCTGAAATGAACTCTTTTCAACACATAACTAGCACAGAAAGTGTTGTGATGGGAAGCATTTTACACTGATTTCCTTCACAAATCCCCATCCATAGCAATTTTACAATATAAAAGCCATAAAAATGTTTACTCCAAAATTCCAGAGCTCTGCTGTTTTTGAAAGAGGTACACAACTAAATCAGCCTCCTGTAGTTAAACCAGATACAGAAAAGATTAAATTGTCCTTTTTTCTGCACAAAAGCTCAGAATAAATCAGTGATTCCTATGCGAAAAGACATACGAATAACACGTATATAATGGCTGCATAAATTGTCTTTGCCTCAGGGAAAAAAAGTCATTGAAGCCTAAAAGCCTGGGATGCATCACCAACCACTGATGTTCCAGATTATCTTCACTATGGCCTTCATGCTAATGGCTGGGGTATCCTTTTCCCAAACACTTCAGCCTTTATTTCATATGCATCTTCCTTATGGTGGCATAGGATAGAAAACAACATGTATAAGGGAAAACAGAGGCCCTCTGAGTACTCACCTCTGGCACTTATGGGAAAGTCATGGACTTTTGGCTCATGGACAGTATTCCTTTTATGCCTACACCTGCCTCATTTGTGTACTTAGCACACTGCCACTCAAGTTCTGTGTTGCTGTGTTTACTGGAGATTCATACCAGCTGAAAGGTTGGGGTGGTGGTGTTAGAATTCTGGATGGCTCTCTAAAACAAAGCTGATTTTCTCTTTCCATTTTTCATTTGCCCAACATATTTAGATTTGAGATATGAAGCAGTAATTCCAGATATCTGCAGAAAGCAGCTTTTTATTCTTCTGGACACTAAAGTATTCAGGCTACATGCTGTGCCTGTTCTCTATGTAGTGTCTTTCTCTTTTATATGCTCTGAATTTTGGGGGATAGCTACTGTGCTATATTCTGCACTGGTATATTGCTAAGCAAAATGGAGCACCAACTGGATACAGGCATAATTTCAAAGAAAAAGAAATAATAAATTTGTATAGGATATGCTAATAAAAATGATAAATCAGTATTGACTATGTTAACTGAGGACATAATATGTAACACTGAGGTGTTTATCTCATTATACCTCTTTATTGACACCAATATTACAAAACAAAGAATAAAAAATCTTACAGCCCCATCAAGAAAAAATGTAGTAGCAATTAACTAATCAAACAACATACAGCTAGTTTGAGTACAATATGCAGTAATTAGAACTTGAAATAACAGCTCACAATATTTGTCAATATAGATATACTAAGTATATTATGTGATCAGTAGCAAGATTTCGTTGTTTATATCTACTTCTGTGACATACTTACAGATGTAATGCACTGTACTTTGGAGGTCTCACTCAATGAAACTTGAATACTGGCAATTTTTAAAAAGAATGAAGTATGCTTTGCCGTATATCTTCCTTGTTCATACATATTGCTGTGTGTACTTATTTGCATGGTTACACTTTAACTTGAAAAACAACCCTGACATGTTGCTTCATCTTTTCCACAAATTAGTAAGAATTTACTGTCTTACTAATAGCACTCATTAAGTGTATCTAAATAACTGCATGATTTTCCGCATTCGTGTCCTAATACCTTGAAGTAGAATATTCCATCCACTTATTAGGATTAAGGCAGAGTTATCAAGGACGTATTTTTTTATCTTATATTTTTTAATTTTAGCAACATCTTTGTATAGGCATATGCATAACTGTCTGACTCTCATGACAGAGTCAAGCTCAAATATCATTCTATAGTTCATAACTGTCAGCTTTTTTCACCTGACCTGCAAAAACAAGACATGTCCATTTTTAAAAATTGACTCTTACCTGTCTTCTTTTTGTGACAACAAGGCTCATTCACTCCATGTTTTAGACTGTGATACTGAGTTTGTCTTCTGTTATCATCATCTACCACTAAGTTCAGCTTAGGTCCAACAGGCCATAAGAAACTTCTGTATTCATTCAAATAAACAGATCATCTTGCAGTCTTGGTCCCAGTGACAGGGACCCTTGAAGCACCAAAGAGGCTGTTTAGCTCCCCCTTTTTGTTCAGCCTAATTTTTGTATATCTAGCTGTAGTTAGGGGGAGAAAGTCCAGCGACACAGGACCAGCTGAGAAGAGGACAGCATTTCTGACACCACATTATAAATAGTTTGATGAAGAAAATGGCTTACAAGAGTATGACTTGTGGATTGTACGATCCCAAGAAGTTATAGCAAAGCAACTAAAGAAATTGTTCTGTCTATACACTGCTATGACATCCTTCCATTTCAATAAATACATGCTGTTTAATGACACCTGTACAGAAGGAAGCATCAAGATTGTGCAGAAATCTGATCACACCACCTTTAGTAAATGAATCCAGGCTCAAGAGTAGGACAAATGGCTCAAACCAGCTGCAGTGATAATTTCTGCTACCATAAAACTGTCCTGGCACTGAGTGTAACCTAACTAGAAACACCATGCACATGAATGAGGCTGGACTACCGAAGCTCAGCTCCAACTGACCAGACTAGTCTAGTACCAGCTGAATGTCTTGGAGACATAGATGAAAAGCTGATCTCTCTCTTCTTTGGTCACTAAGGTATATGGCATCACTTCCTCTTTGTGATTAGATAATCTAATGTATTATAAAAAAAGACAGAAAGAAATAACAATTATAATGAACTTCTGAAATTAAGCTACTGACAAATCACCTTTGGAGAAATTCAGGGTTCACCCGTTAGTTTCATATAAAACTACAGTACTTCAACACAGATTAATCAATGTACTTATTTAAGCAGGGGCTGAAAATGCTTGGCTCCCCCTTCTTGAAAACAAGGCTAAATTAAACCATTTTTTAATTGAAAATGCAAAATCCTTAAAAAGCAATCAGAGGTCAGGTGATGAATGAAGACCAAATGTTTGTAATAATAATAAGCACAGGCATCAAAACCAAAACAGAATCTAGCACAGGAATCAGAGGTATGCAGAATCAAATGGGTTGTGGATATACAATGTGATGACATTCAGTGCTAACCTTCTTTAAACTAATACTTCCTGAGATATGCTTAGAAATTTATATTAACCAGTTACGGGAAAAAACACAGATGCTTATCAAAAACGTAGCCACCAGCCCATTCCCCTGATTACAAACAAACGATTCTCACTGGAAGAAGCTTGGAAAAGATACTTTGTGGCAACTGACTCATCTATAACAGAAACAATTGTTACATTTCTGAGAAGAAAATCTATTAAAATGAGAGAGAAAATGAAACAACAGGTGTCAAAATACCAGAGAGCACTTAAAACACCATTAACTTGCATACATTTTGAAAAAAAAAAAAATTATTATTAAGAAACCTCTGAGGGCTATAAAGGATACATTTTGCATATTTTATAATAAGATTATACCGAAAAAGCAAAGGGATGAATTAAACAAAGAGAGAGGATCTGTTTAAGGGAGTAGCTGTGGAGGATGGGGAGGAGATGCTTATCACAGTCCACCCAAGCTATCTATCTGACTAACAATACACTGCTAAAAAAATGTTTGATTGAATGTGAGAGTCAGTAACTTGTCTCATAATGCTCATAAGCTTTAGTGGCAATAAACTTAGTATTTAGCAAAATTTGAGAAAAAGCTGTGCAGGCAGATGGTGAATATGTGCCTAAAGTCTATCCCAAAGCTACTAACACTACCATCTGCTCCTGCAGTGATCTGGTTTTTGCTCAGTGCCATTGTTTAGACCTAGGGATCAAATTTTCACAACATAACATTTTGACACATAGAACTCTTTTATGGGATTTTCTTTCTTTATCCAGATCAGACTGATTTGCATCACTGGGCCCAGTGCCTCGATGGCAGTGGAGAACACCATGATGCAGCTCAGGAGTCACGCACAGGGTAAAAATCTCCCCACTCCCCCAGTCTTAGGTCAATTACATGCCAGTCTGGTGCCTCAGTGTATCTCTTTCTTAAGGAAGAATTTTCAGGATATAATTCTGAAAAGAAGTTTAAACATATATGATAACATATACAGTTAATGTGTCCTTGATTTAGCATGTAGAAACTTGTAATACAAAACACTGTATTGCAGACGTACATATCCAGCAAAGTTTAGTTTGTTCATTAGTTTGCTTTTTGTATATATGTATTTATATTTGCCCAACAGTTCCTTTCCTTGGTGTTGTTATTACCTTAGTATTTGTATAATTCCTACAGCAATTGGTGGGTGTTGACTGGTGAAGAATAGTCTAAGGGATGACACGATACCATCCCATGGCTATTCGAAAGGTAGCTACAAATGCAAGACAGATTCTACTTGTTATTGGTAGATCACCTAACAAGTGACACCCACCACAAATTGCAGGTTGAGCAGGTCAGGTTGGACATTAGGTGAAACAATTTCCACCACTGGAGCAGGATGCCCAGAAGAGGTGGTGGAATCTTCATTGCTGGAGGTTTTCAGGATTAAGCCACACAAAGCAAGGACTGACCCCTTTGTAGAGGTTGTGCATGAGGTCCCATCTCATCAGCTGTGCTGAGTTTACATCCAGGATCAAGCAGCCTATGGTGTTAGGCTAGCATTCTGTAATTTCTCTCTAGGGATTTTCAGGCAGGGAAGGATACTTTGTGATCATGCAGGTGTCCAGGAAATCTTGGACCTCTCACATTGTGTTGTAGAATTCATCAGTGCATACATGTATAGAGCAGGACAATGCCATGTGGGATGCAGCTGACTTGCTGGGCATATACAGATAGACTTCACTGAATGTGGGCAGTTGGTCCAGTGATTATGTTTCCCAGTACTGGGGGTTCTGATACTTGGAGCTAAAGAGAGAAAAAAATGTAAAATACTGAGTTTAGATATTTCAAGATTGAAGATCATCACAAAACTGACCACATACTGCAGTAGGATGATTCAAGTTGCATCCCTACCAAAAAAAAAAAAAAAAACAAACACCAGCTGTTTTTATTAGCTTTTACTCACTCTGGTAAGTTTGCTGCATTTTGGGTTGGGAAAAAAATAATATATGTTCCACAGAGGCTAATAAAGTACATTCCAAGACTAGCTCACTTTATAGAAAACTTTAAAAAACAATGTTCATGGATCAGACAATACATGTTATTAGTCACATATGTATTCAGAACACATATTTAAACAGTCCTAAGAAATTTTTACATAAATGGACATTTGCATGTGTGATAGGCAGAGGATTGCCACAACAAAATATACTTTTTATTTGCATTTGTAAAATTATTCACATCTGTAATTACATGAGCAGCCCTTAAAACTAGATCTAAATAATCAATTACACCCTGTAATTGATTATTAAAAGAAATCTGATTACTATGCATGTTACAGCTTATTAAAGTAGGAAAATAGTAATGAAATTTGCTTCTTCATTAAAAAAAGGCTGTCTTTGTAGTACACAGCAAAAATATGTAAGTGTGCTTTCAAAAAGGAAAAAAATTGCCTTCTGAGAGGACAATTGGTATTTTTCTGTGCCTTTTCCCCTCCTTTCCTTTTCATGACAAAATTGCTGTATTTTCCATTTTCTTCAAATAAAACTGTATCTTTATTTTAAAAATTGTTGTTGACAAATATTAACTTAAAATGGAAATATTAATTTAAAATGAAATGTCTGTCAAGATACAGTACAACACAGCAGGAGAAGCAGGCACAAGAAATAGCAGGCAGAGCAAATAAAAACTTCATCAGTATCTGCTATTATTATGTGGCATTCTGTAGTCATAGATTTCATTTAAAAATTTGAACACTTTCCTCCAAACGCATACAGAGGCATATTTAATAAACCTAGTTCGGATAACTTGCCATTGTCTCTCACAGTCAACAAGATACTAATTTAATCCAATCCACAGTTTAATTACACCCATAGTCCCAAACTTTTTAAACTGAACCTTTGTGTAACAGCCAAGACCACGACAAATCTGGGAGATGATGTCTCTGTCTTTTTTGCTGGCTGATGCAACAAGACAACTACAGCAGCAGCAGAAGTAACAAGAACCAGGAACATTAACTGGAATGGTAAACAGCTATCTAGTCATGCATGTTGTAGGGTAAATGACTATAGCACATTTTTCATGTCTGTACAGTAAAGATCATATTTTGCTGTATAGATATGCTGTAACACATCAAATCTTGACAGTTGGCGTACATACTTTTGGTTTTAAAGCAGCATGAAAATTTGTCCTATTAAAGCACATTACCAATATGATCCAAAGAAGCACAGAAAAGGGTCTAGTGAAGTCAACATTGGCAGCTGCTGTACAATATTCCAGTTTTCACCTGTGGGAAGAAAAACCCTCCTCACTCACCTAGAAAAGTCATAATCTTGTGACAAATACCTGAAATCTGGCACCATTGGTAGGAGGACGAGTTACCACTGTTTGTTGCTATAGGAAGCAGTTTCCCCTCACATTTTCATTCAGCTTTTCCTTCCCTTTCCTTTCTTACCAGGATGTTTGCAGAAGTGACCTTTAGCAAGCAGTGCCAAAATAACAGTGAGCTGGACAGAAAGCTGCTGTTTTCTGGTGAATCTTCTCTATGCTTCTAAGAGTTGGACAGAGAGGGATCCACATAAACTGTGACTTATGTAAAGCAGAAGGGTGCAAATAGCAATTTCTGACAGCCTATATCACCAACAGTTCATGACCACCTTCCTGCATCCCTCCCAAATCCTAACTTGGACATCCAGACAACTCTTCTCATTCCCACAGTTCACAAATTTGAACTGAGAAGACCCATGGCACTTACACTTCACTTATGTTTGAACCCAAACCCTGCTGAGAACCTTCAAGAGGATGTGCCTCACAGGCTTTTTTTTCACTTGTGCACAACTAATTTAGTTAAAGGCAGGACATTTTGCAGCTTATTTTACTTATTCAGTTGCTCGGGGTCAGACTTCAATATTTCAATAATATGTCAGTTAATGTTCTCAGTTACCCCACTGAAATTATTTGCTGCAGTCAAGAAATGTGATGCAATTTTAAATGTGTCAAGGTACCAGAATCAGGTCTTTAATTAAAGACTTATTTCAAGCAATAAAATGTAAAAGGAAAAGTGATTTATTATTAGGAGTTCACTAAAAGTTAAAAGATAAAGAAAACAGCATTATTGATGTTTTTATCTGTTTTACAAAATAATTTCATCTTCACTGAAACAGAATGTGTTCACATGTTCTGCTTCACACATAAGATCTCTTTTCTCTAGTTGTGGGTCCTTCTGAAAGATAAACAGGGGGAAAAAGGGAAAAGCAGAAGACACAAGAGTTGAAAGTATGAAGAACTATTTAGCAACAGAGAGCCAGGCTTGTAGGATCTCTAGATCTAATCTGTGAGCACACACCTGTTTGTCTTGATCTTTATTCTATTTGAAATTGCTTTTGCATGCTACCTTCGATGTTACACCATCAGTGTCTTTCACCTCATGTATAACCCAACTCCTACCTTTGATCTTGTTTTATTGACAAAATGTCCCACAGCTTGGCTGTTTACCTGCCTAATTCCTTGTGAAGTTATTGTAACCCTGGCACTCACGTGTCCTCTCTATAGGAAGTCAATTCTCCTTAAGGTGGTTGTCATGCAATGGTGTGCAATATTGTAAGTGGAATACAGGAGCTGAGCCCACAAACAAGGGTCAGTGATTCTGAAAGTGCAATTTTCTTCAGTGACAAAAGTAGGTGGAAAGCTGTACTTTCTATCTACATTCTCAATAACAGTGTGGGTTGGAGTGCTTTTTCACATGTGAAATCTTTCATCATTACAGCTAGCCACATGTTTCTATAATGTCTTTTACTTATGTTTTTTGTAGTGCTTCTGAAAAGTCCTTGGTTTAGCTCACTTAAACCACATTGTCAGAGTCCCTGTGAAAAGAGTAGGACACCTGTTGATAATCCAGATTTTCAGACACAGAATATGGGAAGCTTTATATTAGTTAGCAGGTCACAGGGTATAATGCCAACATTTGTTATAGAAGTATACTTGTGAGAGTTTCAGGACTTGGGATGGGGTCTTACTCTATTCTTCAATAAAATGGTGAGGTGGAACAGAGGGACAAAAGAAAAGAAATTCCTTAGACAACTATAGTGATCTGATTTTGTAGTATGTATAGCTTTCAAATTTTTTTGCAAGTGTTGAAAGTAAACTGGAAAATGGAATAAAAGTACCATATGGTTTTTTTCAGAAATACCATATTGAGATGGTATCTCTCATGATTTGCCAAAGAGTTAGCTTATAAATTAATACCTGTTTTCTTACAAGTCAAATAGTCAATTAGAGCTGATCTTCAGCAAAGACTTTGCTGAAGTGCCACCTGGAATTTGTTAGTTAATTTATCAGAGACTATTAGAATAAGAGTTCGGAAGCTGGTCAAGAAAAGACAACAGAGATAAAACAACATATAATATTGAAATAAAAACTATGGATGTAGAGGGAGCTGAGTTCCTCAAAAACAGCCCTGGGTCTTAGAACGGTCTTACCTAATATTTCCATGACCTCCTTTATTCCAGAAAGGCTTTGAGTTGCTTTTGTTTCTGTCTCAATTCAAGAAAGGTACAGTAAAAAGCTTTAGTCTAGGTTTTCCTATCAGTTGAATCAGAATACTGAATCTTCTGAAAATTGAGGTATGGGTAAGGAAGGGGAAAAGGGGAAACTAAAAACCAAAAACCTAACATATCTCCCACAATCTAAAAATCCAAATTTTTGGACTACTGTAGGAGATACAAGGTAGTGAAAAGGAAGCAGGCACTAGCTAATTAGACAGAATTCATTAAATGAAGTGTATTCATTGATGAATCAGAAGTACCAGTACACTTGCCTGTTACTTAGAACCAGAAAATCCAACTGTTTCTGGAGGAAAAGGGTTGGGTGAACAGAAGTCAGTTGCCATTTTAGAGTAACATTCCTAAGCAATTTGAATTGAAAAATAATGTATTGTTTTCATTGAGAAAGTTTGCTCAGTGGAGGTCTTCAGCATAGACTGTGGGAAAGTTAATCGAGAAACTAAGAAAAGCTGCAAAACCAGTAGAAGTTAAATAGGTCCCCTTTTTTTTCCCAGGGGAAAAAATAAGAAAAAACATTAAGAAAACTATAAAAATAAGCAATAAATAAGGAGTTTGTTGAAGTATTTTCTTTTCTGCATACATGTTTACAATGATCTAATAAAAATTCTCAAAATTAAAGAATCAAAGAAAAATAAAGAATAAAGTTGATGATTAGAAACTTATCAATACAATCAATAGCTCAGCTTGTTTTAACATTTTGCTTTAAAATGTCAACTCTGGGCTCATTAGAATAATTTCTAGGAAATCAAAGTGGTCAAGGACAAAGAAACAATAAAAGAAAAAACAATACTGGTTATCTATTAACTCATTAGTCACATAGCCATTAGTCAGCTAGAATTTAATTTTAAAACAGATATTCTATAAAAGTTCAGAATCCTAACCTAAAATCCTGAGTCTGGTGTGGTAACATTAATAAAAGTGACCTGCAAAATGAGAAAGAGGAAGAAAGTACTATATTATCATTTCTACTTGCTTTATATGTACAAAGGCATCCTAAAGTTTCTCATTTTAAAAAAAAAAAAAAGGTTGTTTTAAAAGGGTCTGTTTTGAACTTTTTTCCAAAATGCACTATACAATTTAATGGGGCAACATGAAATTCTGATTTTGTGAATTTCTGTTTAGACCTTCATAGTGTTTAGAAGCGAGGACTAAGTTTTCTCAGTCTGGCATAAGAAGGATGCAACCAGAAAATCTTTCATCAAAGGCACTTTTCTCTCAGCTGTAACATCTGAGTCAACAATAGAAACATAACAATAAAAACACTGACTGAAGCAGTTTCAGCAAAAACATTTCCTTCCTCAACTGTGTTCTCTCAACTTCTATGTCATTAAGCCCATCAATGCTAAGATTTCTTCTAAGGCCAAAGATGCCAAAGAGAATAAGGGGGATGATCAACAGCACATTATGTAAAATAAAAACAATAACCTGCCCCAACGTGTGCATTATCTCTAAAAAAGGAGCACATAAAAATAATTCTCAGAAGTTAAAATCAAAGAGCAAACTGTGACACCTGGGAAGTACAGTCAGATAGCATCTTGAAAACCGCAATCCTGATTTTTAATGAACAGAAGAGATACACCAGTAATTATCCAATTAAAACTTGAAATATTTCTCCTTATGTTTCATTCATCCAGACATATGATGCCACATTAAATGGCGGCTTGATGTTTATTAAGCCAGTGAAACAAATATGACAAAGTCTTATAGTAAAATTTATCCATTAAGGTTGTGTAACACTTGTCACAGGTAGTCTAAAGAACCAAATTTCTAGACAATAGCTTAAAAAGTTGAGAGGATGCTAGCTCAGGGTCAGTCAGCCAAGGCAGTGCAGGAAGTCTCACTTTCCACAAAAACCACTTAAAATATAGCATGCAAATTGCCAACTAATGTTGCTGGAGCATACAACAAAATCACATTTTGGAGCTCCTGGATTTACATCTGGAAAGAAAGAAAATAATTTAAGATACAGTGAGAAAGGCAATGAGGTGAAGTGGACAATTTCTGATAAGCCAGACGACAGTCCAGGCTTGTCCAGCCTAGAGGATATGGACATTCTCCAGTCTTTAAATTCTTTACGTCCTCAGGACTTTTAATCTCCTAAAAGATGACTACATGTACAGCTAGCTTAGCAAAAATTGCTGTTGAATACCATAATACTTGCTATAAAGCACATGAAGTCCTTTAAATGCATATTCAATGCTGCAGATGGCACTGCTAATTTCTGTTACTGGCTCCAAGTCAGGGCAGGAGGCGTTGCTGCCTCACTGCCTTCCTATATTAAAAAAAAATGGTGGTTGGTTGCTCTCCTGATTACATCTTTTTTTAAAGTGTTTGTGTAAATCAAGAGCAAAAGACTTTGTGAATGAAAAAAACCCATGCAAAATAAAGGGTTAGACTGGCTCTATGTGTTTCATTTAAAACGAATGCTGTTTATGTGTTATATTTTGTTATGCTTTTCATAATTGTTTAGTTGAAATGGTTTTGGCATCTCCCAGTAGCTCCTCATGCATGCATCTGAATTTTGGTGATGTGGAGAAAGGGTACCTAATCATCATTTGACCTCTAAACAAGGAGTTGAAGTTTTTGCAAAGTTAGAGAGTAGATTGAGCTTCTTCTTGCATTCCCAAGGAGATGTTCATAGAGACAGCACCATATTTTGTGCTGGATGATTGCAGTACCAAAGCTTATAAACAGACATCACATCAGCTACTACTGAAATTTATCTACCCTTTACCTAAAATGCAAAATCTGTTTAGCATGGCACAGTAAAGTAAAGGGGACAGGCAGTTAATACAGACTGAGGAGGCCTGAATAAAATAAAGATGTATGTTGCCACTCCAGCACATGCTTTGCAATGAGAAAAAAACTGACATTCGTATGAAGCTACCTCTTCTGGAAGATAAAACTTCTATGGACAGGTTCATTTTCCAGTGACTTTCACTGTGGACTTCTGCAGGAGGGACTGCTTGCTGCTGATCCGTGCTACTCTTCCCTCTTTGTGGTATTCCAGAAAACACTATTTACAAGCAGTTCTTCATTCTTCACTGCTACGAGTTCCCCCAGAACTTTGTACACTCACCAGCTACTGGTAAGCTCAAGACAGCTACGCAACTGTGTATTTTGGGGAAGCTGAGGTACCAACCACATTACCAGAAGAACTGCATTACCTTTTGCCTACAGGATCCACTTTGCTACATTAGAGCACTGTGGTTGCCAAAAGCTGTATTTTAATGAGATTTGAATCTGTTAAGAGCAATGATTTGATTACTGCATGTCCTGGTTTCAGCTGGGATAGAGTTAACTGTCTTCCTAGTAGCTGGTACAGTGCTATGTTTTGAGTTCAGTATGCGAAGAATGTTGATAACACTGATGTTTTCAGTTGTTGCTCAGTAGTGTTTAGACTAAAGTCAAGGATTTTTCAGCTTCTCATGCCCAGCCAGCGAGAAAGCTGGAGGGGCACAAGAAGTTGGCACAGGACACAGCCAGGGCAGCTGACCCAAATTGGCCAACGGGGTATTCCATACCATGTGACGTCCCATCTAGTATAGGAACTGGGAAGTGGGGGTGGGGAATCGCCACTCAGGGACCAGCTGGGTGTTGGTTGGCGGGTGGTGAGCAATTGCACTACGCATCATTTGTACATTCCAATCCTTTCATTATTACTGTTGTCATTTTATTAGTGTTATCATTATCATTATTAGTTTCTTCTTTTCTGTTCTATTAAACCGTTCTTATCTCAACCCACGGGTTTTCTTCTTTTTCCCGATTTTCTCCCCCATCCCACTGGGTGGGGGGGAGTGAGTGAGCGGCTGCGTGGTGTTTAGTTGCTGGCTGGGGTTAAACCACGACACTGCACATACAAAAAAAAAAAAAAAAATTGAAACCATATCTTCAAATGGTTCAGCTAAATTTAGCTACAGAAGGTAATGAAAAGCAGTGACCAGAGACACTATAAACAAAAATCTCAAGCCACACAAAGTTGAAAGTTTCAGCTTATAGAGTTTTACAAAGTTAATCACATCAAAGTTATTTAAGCTCTGACAGAATCAAGCTTAACATAAGAAGAACAAGGAAATTTGTTGACCTTCTAATGAGAACTGTAATGCTTGTGGATAATCTTTGATCTGAAACAAGTTGACCATTGGATCAGGCTCCAAAAAAATCACAAAGAGCCTCAAGAACTAAAATATTGGGTTTTCGCATGGTCCAGATAAAGGATCCTTGTAATTATGGAGTCAATTCAGGGCTTATTAGCATACAATGTTTGATGTAAAAGTGGGGGGAAAAAAAAAAGAAAAGAAAAAAGTTTGATGTAAAACTCCCTTTGATTATAACATTTTTTTGCAAATTTCAGACAAAACTACATTTTTCTGCATGAAAAGGAATGTACAGAGTGCTGGTCCTGAGTGCTTTTGGTAACAAGAGAGATTTAGTTGACAGGTATCGTAAGAAACCTTATGAGATGAGTTCAAGTGTTCCCTGGAAACAAAAGGGAAGGGATGCTCTGTCCCAGGAAGAGGGGGTTTTCCTATCACATGACAGGTTTTTTTCTAGAAATCACAGAACAATAGAGGCTGAAGGTAGTGCAATTTTGGAGAGGAGGTGACAGACAGACATGAAAGTTAAACAAACTTTAACCTAACTAATCAACACCACTGACTTCTTTAAAGATAACAGATAAACTAATACATTAGAATTTAATGGGTTAATCTCTCATTATGACACCCAAGAGGAAAACAATGCCACTTTTCACCTCATGTACATCTAACAGATGGGTTTCTGCTGTTTCAGAGGATAGTCTGGTTCTCTGAAAGCAAGTTGTCCTTCTTGACTTTTCTCAAGCTGCCATAATGGTGTCAGACGCTAAGGGAGGAGTAGTCTTTTAAGGGAGGAGTCGTCTTTTAAGGGAGGAGTCAGACATCAGGGAGAAGCAGCCTGTAAGAAGGACAAGGTTGCAGCTGTTTCCAGCTCCCACAGGATAAAGCCTGGTCTAATTCCATGGCTAAGCCTGTTCCAGACCAGGGGTCAGACTGGAGACCCTCCGGAGGTCCCTGCTGACCTGAATCTGCAATTCTGTTGTCATATGACTGCATGTTTTCCTGAGGGTAAATCCCCCTGCAGATTATGGTCTTCTAAAATATCTTCCCTTCTATTTTTAAATAAACAGATCTGTGGAGGTTTGGAACCATTCTCCAACAATGACGTATTTTTGCTTGACCGATGCACATCTGACTGAGAAACCTGCTTTACTTACAGGTGGCCTCATTAACTCTCTCCACAACTTTGAAGAGTGCTCCAAGAATCCTGGTTTTTTATTAAATTTAACAGAAAATAAGAATGCCATTTCTACACACACACAAACCAGGAAATTTGGATACTGAGACTCTACCTTGCCCACTCTTCCCTAGATGCTTTTAAAATAATTGGGAACCATTGGACTTGCTCAGTGACTAGTCCTATTGTACATTTAATGCTATCTTCACATGGTGATCCTTGATACCCTTAACGGAGCTCTGGCCTCTTCTTCATTTAAGGGGCTAAGTAAAGCAGTCGACATAGAAATTAGTGCCAAAAAACTTAACATGTAGGCTAACATTATACCCTATCTATTGACCGTTTATTTATATGTACCTGCACAGTCATGCACTCCAGAAAACCATGTTACACTGAACTATGCATTTTCAAGTGCTATGGGGCAAAACTTAGATGCTTTACCCTACATAAATTTCATAAATCTTTGAACAGCAGAGCCATGGTATTGTCCATATCTTGGGATCCCACCTGGCTGAAAAGAGAGAAAGGGTTTCAGCCTCTGTGATAAGTACAAAAACTGCTTGCAGGTAGCCTACTGTCATAAGGCATCTCCCTTAATTTTGTTCTTTCCTCCTCTCTTAGGAGGATGCATAAACAGACTCACAATGCCATCTCCACAGTATACATGTTTCCCTGATTTTAAGGGGGAGGGTTTTAAGGAGTCAATTGAGGAAAACATCTTTTTTGTTTTGCTTTGCACATCACAAAACCTGTTGATTTTACTAAGATAATGTATTTGAATTCATTCTGCTAGTTATTTGGCATCTTCTGTCTGTCCCTTTGACTGACCTGAGACTTCTCAAGATGCTGTTTCTGTGTTCGCTGACACATATTGGATTTGGGCTCAGCGTCCACCAACTTTTTGGTCATAAAGGCTTTTTGGGGACACACTTGTCCCCAAAGCTTTCGGGTTCCCATTCTGCTTTTTACTGGTTTGCCCTTGGTTTGTGGAATCAGCTTTATAATATGGAATTAATTTAGCTTACAGCCAAGACCTGCTTTTCCAAATGTTTCCATCTCCAGGCATGTTCTCTTCTGCATACTGGTCTGTAAACCTGCCAAGCTTCCAAACACAAGAAGCATTATTAAATTCTTCTCTGAGAGTTTTGAAAGGGATCAACAATGGCAGGCTGCCCCGCAAAAGGAAGAGCACAACACAAAGCAGGAAGAGGCAGTGACCTCACTAACAAGGACAAGTCCCACTATCCCCAAGCACAGGGTGTAGCACAAGCCTGGTGATGGTCTACCATGAGCTCTGTGACCTCTAAGGTGAGTCTGCAGATGAGGCAGGTCTATGGGCAAGCTGGGAGGCCAAATCTGCATCAGTGGGGTGCTTCACTGCAGCGTGGCTGCAGCACAGCCCAGGAGGGGATCAAGCACAAGAGCATCACTCAGTAGATGGTTGGGTTCCCCTCACTGAGCCTCACTGAGGCTTCTTTCAGCTTTTTCTTGGAGGACAGCTATGAACCTCCTTATCTGTGAGCTGGCATGAGCACACAGAACAAAACTCCTGGCAGTGTTGGTAAATTGATGCATGCTCTGGGCCCTGACCACTCAGATTTGCCCCAAGCTCTCCCACTCATTATCATACCAACAAAGAGTAGAGGGGTAGAAACTGCTCCAGTGCCACTGCATCACTAATTGCTTAATCTCCCACTGAGTCCTTGCACTTACGCCAGCTCCTACTGGGTCCAGGAATGCTGCAGACAGGTAACTGTGTGGATCTCAGAGGACCTAGAGATTCACAGTGGGTTTATGTAGCATGTTAACAATTTTAAATGGATATAATCCAGTGCTTGCTATCAGTACGGGGTACTGAAAACAGCCCAGTGTCTACTGTCTGAATCAGCAATCCAGAAGGAAACAGAAGGGCTATTTCCATCTGACAAAAGAACATTCACCTTCTTTTGGAGCCCCTTCACATACTAAAGCCTGTATTTCATACATACTCTAAAACTGACAACTCTATTTCACACAAATAGATAAAAGGGACTAGTATTTCTGGCTCATTACTGACTTCTGAATGATTTTAGACATGTCAGTAACCAATTACTTTAAGGTGAATTTCCAATTACTTTAGGGTTTTGTGTGAATTGACCCTAGCCCTGTCATTGATGGATTCAGTGATGCTTAGCTTCTCATTTAGCTCCCAATTATATTACATCTTTTCCCTGTAATATTACAGTGTATCTTTACTGACTTTTTATACAAACTCTCCTCTCTCTAAGGCATATGTTTTAATAATTTTCTCATCACTAATATTCTAACCATTTAATGGGATATAGTAGTTTTCCTTTTGAGATGGATAAAACCCTAAACAGTAATTTATTACCATAGCATTTCACTAACTGTTTCATAACAAAAAGAATTTTGTAAAAGTACTGTTTTACAACATACAGTCACACCCACAAATAGAGAGTTTTAGCATTCTGCATCCAATACTAGCATTTTCAAAGCATTATTATAGTTAGCAACTCATTTCACTGATTTTCAGTGGGACAGAGAGCTAATTCCCGTAAACTCCTTTAAGCATATATATTTATATTATCATCAGGCCTCTTTTCACACAGTGCTAGTAATATGGTAGTTATTCCTTTCTGAACTGTCCTGCAAACATTGAAAACTTTCTTAAAGGTTGTGGTTTTATACAGAAATATATTCTTGTTCTTCGGAATTGTAATAGATTATTAGTTTGAAAAGTACAGGTAACAAAGAAACTTCTTTTTACCACAAAAAATACATGACTGAGCTCTGAGCTAAATACTTAAATGTGCTCCCCTGAGCCTGTGAGTTACAGAAATCATTCCTAACAAATACTTGCAACACTTTTAGACCAGGGAAGTGCATGATATAAATGTTTTCAAGGATTTTAAGAAGCAGTTATCTGCCTAATTTTCACTACCTGCCACTTATAACAACAGAACGCTAAACAACAGAATTTCAAGCAGAAGGGCAGTTAAAGACTGAAAAAATTGAAATCATTAATAATCTGTTTCATGAATCTCAGGAACAGACTTCAACTCACAGAACCACACTGTGAAGGTGTGTAGACATCTGACTCTCACTTAAATCTGCAAAAAGTTGGCATCTTCTAAATTCTTAATTCCTTAAAAATATAAACATTTTAATAACTAAAATACTGTTATCATTCAAATTCTAGTAGAAACATTTCTGCCTGCAGTCATTATAGCCAAGGTCAAAATAAAGACTCCATGTTTAAAGTTTACTTAAAGCTTTTTGAATTATAGTCATATGCTTGTGTATTTAAAGCAACTGGGCTGAATCTGCTCCTGCTGTAATAACAGAAGAGAAGAAGAAGAAAAAAAGATGTCTTAGAAAATCCAAATGAAGGTGCAAACCAACTACTTCACTCTTAAGTATCTTGATAATAGGTGTAGACAGCTAGATTTTATTTTAATTTCTTTCTTTTCTGAATCAGCAGAAGCTGATCACCTATAAGTATTTACTATCAGGAAACTAAAGAGAGTAGTAGATGATTTGCACCTACTTGTTTATTTGGATTCCCTGAGACATCCCTTGTTTAGTTCCATGCTAAAGAAGGAATTTTTAGAAATCACATTAGTCTTTGTTGTACATAAATTTTAACACATTTTGTTAGTCTAACCCATCATTACAAGGGTTTAGTGCCAGCAGTATGATTTATAGCACTATATGCAAGGGCTTCTTCCTATTAGTCACACAGGCATTTTAATGTAGAGATTAATTTTTAATAACTCATCTGTTTGTAACTCTTACATTATTACAGATGCCAAATCTGACTGTCCTAGAGAGAAAAGAAAGACCTTCCATTCCTTTTCATGTAGGACAGATTTTCTCAGTTACTCTGTGCTTTTTGGGTTTGGTCTTCTGTCTTTAAGCACCAATGTTAGCCACCACATTATCAGTCAAGACCACTGGCTTAGGTTCCTAAGCTTACTAGGCTCTAAAAGCAGAAATATGTAAGAAGTTATAAACCAGACAGGAATATAAAGACCTTTCAAGGTTGTTTTCTGTTTCTAAGCAGTATTGAATAATAGCCTTTAGCAAAGAAAACCACTGAGATAGTAGACCTTTGTGCTCCAAACCTATGTTTAAATACATCATCGCCATTATCTCATAGATAGATGAGACATCTAAATAGAAGTTAAAAGCACAAAAGAAAGGAGAAAACAGAGTATATGATGGAGGTGTCCTATATAATCTGTAGTATGCAATATGATCTTTTTGAATTCTTTCCTTTGGATGTTTAAAGGACTTCCCACTACAACCTTTATTCCATTAAACAGAGTAAGTATTATGGTACAGAACAGGTGGTATACTAATGCCTTTGATCATATTATAAATCACATCTCTGTTCCATAACAGGCTATTGGAAATGTAATGAAAACATAATGAAGGCAAAGTTTTCACCTACCAACTGGTAGCATGTAGCACAGATAATTGGACTGTATTGTAAAATGTTGCAAGACAAAGAGAAGACAGCTAGGTTTATAGTTGTGGGAAATTTGGTTTATTTCCAACCATGAAGCTACCTGAGGTGTGCCCCATATTTAATTTTTCAAAATAAAAAGTTTCACCTTATATAGTTTACATGGAAGACTATTAGAGCTATTATTGAGAATGTAATTAGTTTAACCTTTTCTATATGCTCTTTGAGACCTGCTGTTAGGCTTTTACGATATTTCATCCTCACCTAATTGGTACATATCCACTACAGGTCACCAAACCAATTAAGACCCAAATAAATTCAACAAGAGTTGCTTCTTCTATTCTGTTTCACTGTTTAGAAGCTGTGTGCATCAGCAATGATCAAAATCAGAAGTATTGAAAGAAATGTTCACCCATGTCATCCCTGGTCTCACTAGGAGAAGGAAAACAGAATTTTCCATATTGACTCTTCTGAGATGCTTAAAAAGTCAAAGCGTAATTTTAAAACTATTATTTTACTTCCGTGAGCATATTCTGATCTCCCGTGCCTAGTAATTAATCTTCAGAAGTCCAAATGGCCCAATAAACATCAAAACTTGTTGGGAATAAAAGAAGTCTTTAGTCAAGTACCAGCGAAGGTGCCTTATTTCTTCTGAAAAAATTCAAAGTGCAAAATGTAGTGATATGGCTTGAATATTTTCTCAAATCTGGTGGGAAAACTGTCTATGGGCAACCAAAACATCAACATTATGCTATACAAAATCAAGAAAAGTAAATGGTGAGGTGTCACTGTCATTGTATGTAGGTCCCATGCTGTTCATGCTTTCTCTCTTAGACTCTTAAATCCATCCATTTAGATGATATGCAGTCTAGAGTAGACACCATGTAATGTATTGCTCTAGGACACCTTGTTAGGTTTTGGTTTCTTAATAAACCGCAACATAGAACAAAAAGACTCTCCTAGGTTGTAAGTGCTCCTTTTTGCCCTACTTACATATTTTTCTACAGTGTAGAAACAGAGGAACAAAAGAAGATCTGACACCAGAGATTTCTTCTTTTTTTTTCTTTTAATGGAACAGTATCATTTTTTAAAACAACAAAAAAATATGGCTAATGATATAAATGATAATTTCCAGTTATAAACAAATGCCAACACAATATAAGTATGTCATATAGTTGGTCCCATATATACTTCTACATGCATGTATGTATATACATGTATAAGAACAAATTAGAAATATGCAAGTATATAAATTTGTGTGTGTATGTAGCCAAAGATATAAATACTTTTATGCATGCATGTACTATAGTGCTTGCATAAAGTTTCCTGTCAGAGGATCTCAGAAGCACCTTATAGACTTCACCAAATTACTGGGAACCAAGATACAAGTTGATGAGCTCAGGGGAGACCTTATTGCTCTCTACAACTACCTGAAAGGAAGCTGTAGCAAGGTGGGGGTCAGTCTCTTTTCCCAAGTAACAAGCGATAGGACAAGAGGAAATGGCCTCAAGTTGTGCCAGGGGAGGTTTAGATTGGGTATTAGGAAAAATTTCTTCACTGAAAGGGTTGTCAAGCACTGGAACAGGCTGCCCAGAGAAGTGGTTGAGTCACCATCCCTGGAGGTATTTAAAAGACATGTAGATGTGGCACTTAGGGACATGGTTTAGTGGTGGACTTGGCAGTGTTAGGTTTATTGTTGGACTTGATGATCTTAAAGGTATTTTCCAACCTAAATGATTCTATGATTCTATGAATAATCCTCAGATTTCTTTGAAGTAGAAATGACCTTGTTTTTCCATCCCATTCCTCATCTGCCTTTAAAAGCTTCCGGCCTCAGGATGAATGACATAAAATCTGAGCAGTTAGTTAGAAAATAAAACTGTAGCATTCATTACAACGAGACTGTAAGAGCTACTGTTCCATGAAGCAAATTTGGGTTATAATAGAGATACTGAGATAAAACTGCAGTATAGTTTATAACTACAATAAACTTGTCATAACCACAGTAACAAAGATCATCTTGAAATAAAACATCTTGGGCCATGATTTTATATTAGCATTTGTATAGTTAACATGGTTTTACTGCAATATGCATAATCCAAATATAATTTTATGAAGGGGAAAAAATAAGGGCATTGTGAACAATACCTGCAAACAGGAACATTAGTTTTACTGTTGGATGAGCAATAGTGACATTCCTAAGGAGGCAAAAGGTTTATTGTCTCAGTGGGTGCCACTGTACTCGTAAATGCCCCTAAATTAGGCCTGTGGGCAAGAGCTACCTTGAGTTTTCAACACCCTCTTGTTTTTTCCCCAGTATCACCTTTTGTCTGATTTAGGCTTTCAAAATTCTAAAAAGTCTGCAAAGAACATTTTTCTCCTACAGAGGTGAAGTACACCAAAGTTTTTCATTCCCCAGAGTGGGGGGTCCATAACCACCTTTGCCCACTGAGCAACACAGCAGGACCTCTGCACTCCCATCCCTGCCTGGTCTCCTGCCCCGCTGGCAAAGTGGGGAAGCACAGCAGGGGAAAAGCTGCCAGAGGCTGTTCTGTGACTGCAGGGAGGCTTTGTGTGCCTTCTTGCCTGCAAATACACAGGAAATATGGCGAAAATAAGGGAGGCAATACTTGTATTCCTTCGAGCTCTGTGGGAGATGGGACTGTCCTATAGAATGTTTTCTCCATTCACATTTCCCAGTGGGGACTCCAAACAGACAGTTGGGGCAATAGATTCCCTGGGCTAAGATTTGAATTTGACATCATTATATTTTTCAGCCCAACTTTCTAAAGACATCCAAAATGCCACCTTAGGCCTCTAAAATTAATATCTTGAGAATCACCTACAGGACTGCTGCTAAATAGTGATCTTTCATTCCTTAAACATCACCTGCCTTCCTTATACCAGCAAAAGACATATTTGCACAGGCTGCCTTTTTTTTTCCCTTTTCTTCAGTGGGAGATTCTTTCAGATATAATGCTTTTCATAAGAACACAACTGGACTTCTATAAAAGAAAGAAGAAGCCTTCCCACTGACTGTAGCATGAAAGCCAAGGTATCTTTAGTGTTCCAACAAGAGGCTTAAAAAATCATTTGTAAAAAAAAAAACAAAAACAAAAACAACAACCTGCAATTTTTAGTAAAAACTCAGCACATGTAGAACCATAAAGAAAGGCAAAAATTACAAGAAAAGTTGAAATTTTTCAATGTAATCCATTTAACTCTGCTCTCAGAAGTGTCCGGTGTCTACTGTCTTCACTTGCAAAAGGTCTATGAGTGTTTTGGAAAAATGCATCCGTCAAAGGAAGTCCTTTGCAGCACGATCACTATTTTCTCTTTCAGGTGAAAGTTTCAAAACGAGTTGGTTAATTAATGAGTACATAAAAGATGCATTCATGCCTTCACAGATAATTTTGTGAAATTAGTTTTCTTGCATACTTTTGTAAGCACAAATTATAAAGCAACTGGATGTGATGCCAAAAATGTGAGTGTGTCATCATCAAAGTAAAGTCTGGCTAGTAGAAAAGACTTGTTAATATTGGGTATTTATTTCAGATATTATGGAAAATAGTATATAAAATAAAGATCAAGTTTACTCCAAAGTGAAAATTTCTCTGCAAAGAAAGACTTGAGTGCTTCTAACTGCCAAAATTTAATGAGAAGTAGGATGTTGCCTAATGTAGCTGTAGAAAATGAAAAGGTCTTGCCATCCAGAGTACAGACATTAACAGCAGAACAGTCAATTACTTCTGAGCAGCTGAGCAAATTCTGCTAACCTGAACAACGTCACAATCCTATTTTATTACTTCGGAGAACTCAACAAAGAAATTTTAACTGTTAGATTTACTTTTGTTCTGTCACATGGGTAAGAAAGATCTAGAAGATGAAAAATCCATTATAAAAACAGCTTTTAAGCACTGCATTGTGTAAGAAGAAGAAGCTTTAAAACATTTGAGAAGGAGGTGGGAGGAAAGGAAGGAGGAATTTGGAAACCTTCTTTCAAAGCTTAATTTAAAATAGCATTTTGAGATTCAAACAATTCCTTGCAGCCAGCAAATTTTGTAAACAACAACACAGTAATATATGTACATCAGGAAGAAAAGGTTAAACTGATTACAAATGAGAAGTAAATTACTTAGTAATATTCATCACCAAAGTAAAATATTAAAGAGCACAAACCATGTATTTAGGTTATGAGGAAACTATCTATTACTGTGTTTCTTGACCTAAAAGGTGGAAGAAGAGAGGGTAAAGATGACTTTCCACCATTTCTGTGCTCTCCCACTCTTCATTTGAACTTCAGGTTATAAGACAACTCCAGTTTATGATTTATGTCTCCGCCAGTGGCACTCTAAAGACAGGCAGAAGACAAGAATATGAGGCATTACGGTTTCATTTTCTCCAAACATCACAAAAAGCCTTCACTGAGGTGGAATGAAGTACAGCAAAAAGTCAGGGCACCAGGTTTCCAAGAAGAAATCTGTTCTGAATATAGCACAGATTGCAGTATTTCACATTTTTCATTGTGGGTCAGTGGGGATCCAACCAGTTCTCTTTTAAATAGCCTAAACAAGAATGTTTTGCTAGAAATGAGCCACTGGAAAGCAAAATATGTCTGACTTCTGTGAATAACCTATCCTTCCTCTTAGGGAATAAAAGAAACCACATTCTTAGTGGTGGGAAGTGATTGAGATGGACAGGTTATAATAGCTGCTAGAAAAGCAAAAAAAGAGCAAAGTCAAAAGAGGGAGGACCAGGAAAACAAGGTTTATGAATCAGTTCCTCCCGGTATCATCAAAGGAGCTGAGTAAGATGGGTAACTATTTGACTTTTTTAAAACAGTTGTAGAGCTTCCAGTAATATTTGTGCTCTCACCACCCAATAGAGGAATTTTGGGTAAAAGCTATTCCAAGATGCTGAAGGGTATGGCCTTCTTGTCCTAGGCTAGAACATCTACAAATAAAGTTTGTCAGAGATGTCTGGTTAGGAACCCCTCAGCAGGAATGACTTTGTATTTAGCCAAGTCTTGAACTGCAAAATGATCCTTCAATATCTAGTCATCCACTGACTTAACACTGTATCAGACCCATGATTTTAATCTAACAGTGCCCGTCATCACTAATTTAAATTGGTCATTATCTCATTGTGTCTCCTCTTTATTGTTGGAGCTTCACTTGTTTATGTAGCGCATTTTTCAGCAATTAATTTGATTTTGTGGCACTGCTATTTCTTTACATAAATAATTTTTATTTTAGCACTCATTTTCAGTCTAGCCAGGACAAATTTTGCTAAGAGAAAATCATTTTTGACACTGCAGTAAATGGGTGACTCCTCAGGTATTTATTATCTTTGGTCAGCACTTTGACCCTTACTGTCAGTGGAGCAGCAATACAGTCCCAGTCCCTTAGGTAATTAGTTCATACTAGTGAATGAAAGCTCCCTAATTATTTCTATTCCCAGAATCAACAAAAGGAGCACGTGTGAGGGGGTGGGCATGTGTGTGTGTGTGTGTGCACGCGTGTGTGTTTTGGGGAATATGTGCTTGTGTGTGCATGAGGAAGAGGGGAAAAAAACTGGCAACCCCAACCCTGTACATATTATCATGTGATCTGCCTCATTTTGTGCTATCCATATTGCCTTATTGGAAGCTCCTTAATTGATGAATGAGGACTTTATCAAGCCTGGCAGGAGTCATTATGTCTGTGATTTTCCTTGAGATGTATCCGTCATGCAGCTCAAAATTAAATCGCCAGTTTGGGGCCTAACCAGAGACAGGGCAGTGACTCAAAGCACTCAGAAGGGAATGAATGATTAATGCAGTTTATAGACAGAATAGCACTTTCTCTGTCTCACGTGCTCTTTGTATGTAATCTCTAGTGGTTCAGCTTCGGATGGACCTAATGAAAAAGGACTGGATGTTTTCCACCTTCTCTTCAGAGCATGCTGTACGATTTATCCACTGACAAAATGTGCTAATGAAATGTCACCTTGGACAGCTTACTAAAGGATTGATGGACTGAAAGTTTTGCACTTTATTTAACTTTTGCAGGAAAAATAAGTAAGTCCTCCAAACTCTCTGTGATATAGAGATCCATTATGGTTTCCCACTCAAGGAGTAGCTTCACTGGGATGGAAAAGGATGCTATGGCAAAGAGTTGAGAATAACATAAAACAAATAATTACATAAAAAGCTGGGGTGTATGGCTTCATTGCACTCAAAGACATAAACTATAGTTGAGCTGCGTAACTTTTTAAAACTTCTTTCTTCAGTATTACCTCTGCCTTTTATGAAATAACATCTGCCTCACAAATTTAGTCATTCTATTTATCTGGTCAAAATATCATTTAAAAAAAACGAATACTGATTCCAGCCTTCTCCCTACACACCAGCCTTTTACATCCCTTCACCTTGGGGCTACAACCAATGCTTTCAAACTTCTATAAGAACAATGAATAATGAATTATTATATGAATTTTACTATAATCATTCTAGAATGCTTCATATTCTGTCTTTCCTGAGAATAAAAAAAAAAAAAAAAAAAAACAACAAATAAACTAAGAACACTACCTGAATGCTAAATCCTCACCATTGATATCTGAGGAGTCCCTTTATATTTTTTACCTTATATCCCTTTCACACCCTCTTTTCTTGGAATTGTGTATAACTTGCCTAGCCAGAGAAAAGATCCAGCACCAGATATACAACCAGTGTGATACAATAAAGGAACTGCTACCTTCTTTATCCAGACATATGAATATTCTTCCACTTAGGTCTTGGTTCCTAGTATATAGTAAAATCTTTGGTCAAGGACTCAGATCCTTTCATTAGCAATGCAATCAATGTACTTTATGTCACTAAAAGAGTACTAATGTTGGTATTTTATATTCATTACAAGTCACAGATATTTGTACCAAGCATTTTTCCAATACATGAGAGTTCATATATTCTTCAAAACTTTAGTTTTTCAAGGGGCAAATAGGACCAGCTCACAAAGCTGGTATCTGCTGGTTGTAAATTTGTTGCCTCCCTCCTGAAACCAATACTATTCATCCAGGATGCATGTGTCTTGTTCTCAGGATTATACAAGCTGCCATACGTCCACCTCACTGTGACCCAACTTCAGAAGACAAAAATTTAATCTAGCAAATCTTTCCACACAGAAATTCTGCAGAGCATGCAAACAGGATTCTGCCCTCAAACCATTCTTCATTCCAGCACTAACACCAGGGTTTTTCTTCATCTCCAAATTCAGAGACATCCTTGCTCTTATTCCAAGCAGAAGTGATCTTCTATGACATTTCTCTTAACCTCTTTTTGTCCTGAGCACTATGCCTCTTAGACACAGGAAAAAAAGGAGAAATAACCCAAGTACAAGCCAAAGAGTTCTGGGACCTTCATTACTTTCTCTGTCCACTTTTTTCCCCATGTGCAGTCAGTTTTCTGCCTCACAGGGATATGCTGAAGCTTTAGGACTGTCAGATGCCCAAAAACCGCACTGAAAACACAATGTCACTTACATCCACTATGGTTGGTAAGCCTGTGCAAAGGAGGTTTCCTCACCTGGACAGAACAAGCCTTAAATAAATGTTGGGATAAGTATTATACTAAGTTGTCCCTTCGTGTTTACTCAAGATCTTCAAAGCAAGCTAACAGAGATGCACTTTCTCAGGACAGTGACATACCTCATCCTTACTTCCCGAAACCCAGCTGTTTCCAGCCATTTTCCCAGAAATTCCTTAAGTCACAGCAGACAAAAGCTCAACATGCTATTTTGTATACTCTTTTCCTAGAGAGAAATGTTCAACTTTGGACACACCAACTGTGTTCTCTAAAACAGTTGCTGCCAGATAATTTAGGGAAAGAAGTCTGAGGTTTCCCATAGGATTTTTTCTTTTGCTAGCATCAGCAAAATTGTACTAAATACGTGACACTTTTCATACAGATACCACATCCCATAAGCACCATCTGAGAGGTAAAAATTTGAACTTCAATGCAATTAGAAATAAGACTTAAACAGCAGGAGCGACCGTGAAATGAACACCCTAACACAAAAGGACTGTCTGCTCTGTGTTTGTCTATGCTACTGCTGTTCCTGGGTCACTCCAACACCCACATCTTCTAGTCCCCAAACCTTTTACCAGACTGTTTATGCATTGTCATAGTAAAAGCCACTGACCACAGGGGGATCTTCCATACAAGAAACACTCAGTTTAGTTGTATTGCCTGTAAAAAAGTTTTTAAAAAAGCAACTAATGGAAACACTGAAATATGTGCTAACCATGCAGTCTACATGTGTCATCTCTCACTTAGTCTCTTACCAGTGTCATGGTTTAACCCCAGGTGGCCACTAAGGACCCCATAGCTGCTCTCTCTGCCACCCCAGCAGGATGGGGGGAAGAGAATTGAGAGGGTAAAAGTGAGAAAACTTGTGGGTTGAGATAAGAACAGTTTGATAATTGAAATAAAACATTATTATAATAATAGTAATAATAATAAATTGTAATGAAAAAGAAAATTAAAAAAAAAAAAGAGAGAAATAAACCCCAAGAAATAAAAGTGATGCAAATGAAAACAATTGCTTACCACTAAATGACCAATGCCCAGCCAGTACGCAAGCAGTGGCCCCCAGCCAACTTTCCCCCTAGTTTAATTGCTGAGCATGGTGTGGAATATCGCTTTGGTCAGCTGGGGTCAGCTCTCCCAGCGGTGTCCCCTCCCAACTCCCTGTGCACCCCCAGCCTACTCACTGGTGGGGTGGGGTGAGAAGCAGAAAAGGCCTTGACTCTGTGTTAGCACTGTTCAGCAATAATGAAAACATTCCTGCATTATCAACACTGTTTCCAGAAAAAATCCAGAACATAGCCCCATACTAGCTACTATGAAGAAAATTAACTCTACCCCAGCCAAAACCAGCACAACCAGCCATTTAAGGTTTATTCCTAATGAGGGAAAAGGATGCAAACATGAAACTTTTCACAGAGCAAACTATTTTCTTGCCTTGCTTCCCCTTGCTCCCTTTATGCCATGCAAGCATATTTCCAGACACTCCAGAGCTTATTATTTTTAATTTATAATTGCATAAAAATACGATTATCATTAAGAATATATCCATATAATCAGTAAAGGGCTTTGAAAGAAAGGTAATAGATTCCTTTCCACAGTTGTAGCATGGGAGCTGCTTATTACCCTAATCATAGTGGATTTGTTAATACAGGGAGTTTCCAAGCTGTCCATTTCTTGCCTCCTTTTGTTGCTGCTCTGATTATAGGCTCTCTGGGGCAGACACTAACTATACATCTGATGTGCACATTGTAAGAACAAGAGGAACCATGATCAGGTTCTCTTGGCACTATCACAATAAAAAAGTACAATAATTAGAGTAATAAGAGTAAGTTCAGGATTTCCAGTTGCAACTGCTAACATTTGGTTTGGAAATGAAACTCTATTTGCCTTTGATTTGCAAATTATCTGCCATAATCATCTTTCCCACACCATCAACTGCATGTGCAGTGATAACACTCAGCAGGATTTCCTTTAATGTTTTATGATGTATATGTGCGTCTAAAGCAAACAAAAGCTCTGATGTTCTATTCTGCAAAGGCATGTTATATGTATTTGCCTCTGTTTACCTGCACATACACAACATGATGTCCTTCAATACAATGAGGCAAAGATCACATCTCATGCAGCTCCATGGATGTGAAAGGAATGAGAACAACTTAGTTCATTGAACGTATGCTGCTATTGCCAACTGTTTCTCAACAACAGAAGAAAAGAAAATCTGTGTTGAACTGTTCAGCTGGCTACCTGAAAGACAAAGGTAAGGATAAGAATAGCTCATCTCATGCTGCTATGCCCACGGTACTGCAAAGCTTTTAGATGATATTGTTATCTTGCATATTACTAATGTATAAAGTCTTAGAATATTCATGTACAACTGGGTGAGCTAAGGACTAAATTAAAGAAGAGCATCTCTGAAGGCTCTTACATGACAAGTTAAATATAATCTTTAATTTTGTTTTACAGCAGTTTTTACAGCATTTTTTCTCTAATCTGTATTGTGGTTAAAAAAAATGATTACAAGTCAAAAATAAAAAAAAAAAATCCCCAACACTGTCTTATGTAATTCATGCAGCTATGCAGTCTCCATTCTACCACACACATAAGGAAAAGTTTAATAAATAATTCTGTAAGTATAGACTATATCCAATGCAAACACACAGAGCCAGGATTAGGGCTGCCCAAGTATAGCTTTATTATTATTGAAGTAAATCAAATTATGCTAAACATGAAGACAGACATTAACAATATCAAAAGGAATTCAGAATTTACATACTTTGAACACTGCTTGCAAATTATAAACCTTAGGAAATAATATGTGTCGTATCAGCCTTGGGTTCAGTCCTACAATCCCTTCCTGTTCCTTTGCTGCCAGAGAAAGCTATTGTGTGGCATGGTCTTCTTCAGCACACCCTCATGCAAACTGCTGTGGAGCTCCTACAGAAACTTAATGGAAACATCAGTTGCCCTCCCCTGGGAGACAAAAGAAGATGAAGAGAAACAAAAGTGCTCTTGGTCAAGGGCTGAATACTTCTCTGAACATGACACTTCTGATTTATGTGGGGTAAAAACTCTTTTGATATCAGATTAATTTAACCAACTCGAGTCAACCAGCTTCTTATTAACAACACTGTCAATATATAAGCAAGTCTCCATTACTTCCCATGAAGACATTTAATGGAAGAAAAGTGAACAGATAGCAAGTGTTGTAATGGACAACCCTTTAGGAGGATCCTTTATTACCTTTGCAGACAGAACTGTTCTATTTCCAAGCCAATCATCCTGCAGCATAACATAGCAAACTCTATGTTCAATATAAATGGAATAATAGTAAGTTTATAATGACAAACACCCCGGAATATTAAAATTCTAGAACTAAAATTGATGGTACAACCTTGATTCACACCAGTGGACTTACACCTTTCAATTTCAACTGAACACACACAGTTTCCAGTTTGAAGATTGGATAAGCTTTTTTTCTTTTTCAAAGACCCTTTTACTTCGCTGAGAAGTTGGTGCTCATTTACGTAAACATCAGTTCACTATTTATTTTCTCCTTGATGTTTTTTTCATGCTTTACTTAGGGCCCAGTGCTAAAATACCATCTTATCACCTAATATTGCATACATACAATGAGAGTTCCAGTACTGCATGTAAGCATCCCATACTTATGTTTCATTCTTTTGAGAGAAGAATCTCTAAAATTTATTGTTGAAGTCTAGCCAGATAAGAGTCAAAGGTATCATAAACTGTGACTGCCCAAGACAAAACATCTATGAATTGGGTTTTTTTAGAGAGTGCAATAGCATATAGCACTTAACATATTTAAAAGATAGCTTGCGTTGGTTTCCATTTTAGCTGCAAGCACTCAGAACTTCTGCAAATCAGATTTCAGGACTCCAGTCAGGCATTCAAAAAAATGAGGCACACCAAATCAGTTTGTTTAATTTTGTGATAGAATCCAATTTCTCAGTGCAGGTTTCAGTTACTTTGACTATTGCTTATCTCCCTACTGCCTTTTTCCTCTTTCAGCTTCCGTCTCTGTATAACTGAAGAAGTCTCCTTCACTATTGCAGAGTTGAGATGTGGACATAGGAAACCTGAGAGTGTGTATTTGTGATGCGCATTCACCAGGCAGATCTTAACTTGACCAAGGGTAGAGATTTCACTCCTTCCAGAGCTGATGGCTCCAGAGAGCCAGCAGCAATGCCTCCACTTGCAGGTCTCTAGTGGGAATCCTGGATACAATGAAAATGTCTCATTTTAAAACTGACACTTGCGTGGGCTTTCAAGGAAAAAGCAAAAAAAAAAAAAAAGTCAATAAATAAATATAATTTCAGCCTGAGCACTTAGCCAGTGAAATAGACAGACTTAGAATGGGAATATCAAGAAACTTTAGTACTAAAGTGCTAGCTGCATCTTCATACTGGAGGACCAATTTCTCTACAATAGCAAATAAATTACTGAAACAGAAGATACTGAAATTTCCCATAAATACTCATATGCATCAAAAAATACAGAGACAGAACCAGCTATGATGCCTGTGAATCAATCCCTGCCTGCTGCTTACTCTCTCACTGACATTTTTTTAGATAGTATCACAGCCCTCCAAATTTGTTAAGAAGAAATCTGTCTTCAATGTTATAGCTCAAAGGCAATGCAAATGAAGGCTTGAGTACAGGTGCTAAATTAGCAAGGTTTGTGATAATTACTTCATTTCAGTTTGTTCATGCTGGGTATTCTAATACCTAATACATATATTATCAAGCACACTCAACGCGTCTCACCTTGCTGAATATTAATAGCATTATTAAAACACAATTACAAAACACCATACATAGTTGGTAATAGCTACTGACACCTTGTTTTATGGAATTTGTTCAAGGTCTTGAAGTCATTTAATAGGCAAGTTATCAATTTCAAGAGTCAAACACTGTTGAGCCTTACCTATGCACTAAAGCTCATGAAAATTCTCCTCTCTGATGTTTTTTCGTAAATGAAAATTATTTTGTTATACTTTCAAGCATTGAGATTTTGTGGAATATAACAATTCTTTTGCATTGAGAAGGGCATTATTCTGGCACTTGCACACCAAAAATGTTCAATATAAACCTCTTCAGGCGATATCTTTGGGTTGCGAGAGACAGACAAACACTATCAGTTTTCACATTTTTTATGTAAGCTAGTAACTTAAACAAAAAACAAGGAAGAAAACTTTGTTACTGAATTGGGACCAATATCTTACTCCCTGCTCATGCCATCTCATTCACTGATGCTATTAACCAGGACAGAATCAACTAGTAAATGACGTATTTATGATTCATGTTAATGGCACTTCTAAACAGATAGATAATGTCTCTGATGCATTTATTGAAGTCTAGATCCTGAAAACATTACTCAAATTTTAAAACTTTACACTAGCAATCTCTTCTAAAGCCAAAATTCTGCCTACACGGAATTTGCAAAAACATGAATAAAGATTAAGTTTGCAAAGGAGTGGATACATGATTGTCACCAAGATTGTCAGAAACAACCCCTCTAAGATAAAAATTGGAATAATTAGGGTTGTATAATAGCTATTACTAAGAAACATGGTTCTTATTTTTGCACAATGCTTGATCTTTTGGAAGAAGACAGCAAAATATCTTCTGGGGTGAAAAAACTGTGAACATGCTAGTAGACAGTAACCTAAGCAAGTTCTAGGAGATAAGGATTTCAGTGTATGTAGAATGCTCTTTACAGCAGTATCTAACCTCACTCAAAGGATTCCCTTGAAGTGCTATGTATAAACCATGGGAAGAAAAAGAGGACTAAGCAGAAGTCTGTGGTTTGTTTAAATGCTGGTTACACCCAACCTAATGTCAGAAAAGAGGCAGCAGGAAACTTAAATCAGCATGTATAACTGAGGAAATATAATTTCCTAAACACTGTTTTAACAGATAATTTCATGTTTGAAATCATAAGAGGAAGGGTTGTCACTGAGGTGACCAGAAGTGCATAAAGAAAAGGGCACTATAAAATGAAAAGGGTGGCAGAATACAGTCTTAGCAACAGAGGCATATGCTACAGAGAGCTATTACTCTCAGGACTCTCAGAACAGCAGAGGAAAATGCATTTCAAATACTAGCAGAGGCTGGCAACCTCTGGGTAAAAACAGCACAACACCACACTCTAAGAATGTTACATCATACTCTCACATGGATTCAGGCTTAAGACAAGATTTAGCCTCTGTGGTGAGACTTCTGGGGAGATGTACAACTACAAGGAACATCCAGAGTCAATACACACAACTGCCAACTTTTACAAGTGCCTGTATCAGCTAATACATTTCACAAAATGATCAAGCTGTAGCTTAAACTCCCCAGGATTTTCATCCTGCTTATTTTTTTGTTCTTCTCAAGATTCTAATCATCTTTTCAAACAGATAATTTTGGAAATAAACAGCTTTGGAATGTGAACTGTTGGGCATTATTGCGCAGGGGCGGGGGGCGGTGGTTAATCTTTTGCAAGATCTCCAGTAAGAATTAGGGTGAGTTGCTGGGATGTTGTTTGAAAGGATCAGAAGCTGTATGGGCACGGTGCAGGAGAGTGCCTTCTGTAGGAAAAGCTGTGTGGATACTACCAATGTCACTGGGGAGCAAAAGAATTACAAGCATGCACAGAAGTAACAGAAAAGTGTGGGGAGTGAGCAACTGAGAATCATAAATGCATGGAAGAAATATTATCACTGCAACCCAGCTAATAGTGTCAGTGAGACTAGACTACAGGTGCTTGTTCTAAGACACAGGTAGGAAGACTTTAGAAAAGTTTAGTATTTTTCAGTGCAGATCAAGCACTTAAACTTAGTTTGGAAGTCTGTGTCTAGAAAGGGGCCCTAGCTCTCCAGAGACTCATTTCTGCCATTCTTTCAGTATGGAAGAAATGTGACAAACAACCTCTTTTCATGTAGTCTTCACCCTTTCTTTCATGCTAGGAGCCAAGAGACTAAAATGCAAATGAGAGGTGTTTGATGTGCTCCCCTGGGCTGTTTCAAGCCACCTCCTACAAATAGCTTCCACAAAACAGCTATAACCCCTGTTTTCAGTTACCTATCAGAGAACAAGGATCAAAGCCTCACCCATCCCAACTCTGATTTTTCTGAGAGTCTCCTCACTCACTACAGTGAAAACTGGACTCTACCAAGGTCACCAGGAAGGACATAGTGAAATTTAGTGTGGGGACAGGTGAAAACAAAGTTCCTGTCTACCTGTTTATTTCTTTGCTGACTTTCCCTCTGTTCATGTTACTGGGCATTTTTTAACGTATTTCACAACCTCTCAGAGTTTTGTGTTGTGCTATCACTAAGCCGTACAATTTACACTTGTTTTAGCACTAGTTTGGGTGACCTTTTCAAGTTACCGTGTGAAAGAAGTTAACTTCAGCAAAGGTGTACCCTTTCCAATTAAAAATCTTAAAAGGAATGTTAATTAAATGCTAAGGTAAGAAGTTTTTTTCTTTTGCAATTGAGCTAATGGTCAATCGTTTGTACAGGTGAGATTCGTGTATTTCGAAGTGACACCTGAGAAAAGTAGGTGTTCTAAAGAACTGGTAAAGCATCCATTCAAAAGAAAGCAAAGAATGGGTTTTCACCAAAGCCAGAAGAACTTTGGCACTGATTTTAATGTGAGAAGGAGCAATTTCTTTAGCTTCAATAAGTTGAGAGTTCTCTGAGGGAAAAATACTTTATGGGAGCAATACATCGAAAACAGCAATTCTTGGCATGGTTGACAATGAGGGAAAAAAAAAAAACAGTCGAATTTTAAAAGCAAAGATTCTGTAAAGCAGTTTTAACCCCTACTCTAAGATGTTCTAAAACACAAATATATCACAAGCCTGAGTGAAAATGCACCATTATGGCAGAACGCAGTATGCAGCCATTTCTACATGCATATGTAAAACGGATGTAAGTTGCTTTTTGCATCACTGTAATTTCCTATAGCAAAATGCAACCTCTGCAAAGATCAGTGCTGACACACTTTCATGACCACCAGAAAAGCTTCTGCAAATACATTTTGAGGGCAGAAACTGCATAGCCACACAAGCTTGTATTTCCAGTCATTTAGATCATGTACAGAAAAAAAGAGCACACAAACAGCACCAAGCAGAGAAGATTTAAACGAGAACCAAGTATTACAAGTTACACTGTATACACAGGGAATGCAGGGGTGGAGAAAAATATTGTTCAAAGTAAGTGCCCTCCTAGTTCTAGCTGAAGAATAAGATAAAATAGCAGCAAAAATCACTAAGATTCCTTCTGAAAGCTGAAATACTGGGAAGGGCAGAGAAGAGGAGAAGAGGAACTGTGAGGTAATCCTTTCAAATACTGCTCTAGAAAAAGGTGAACATAGTATTTGGTGCCCAGTTTTATTTCATTATCAAGAAGTACACCCTTTTTTGCACATTACTCAGGATACCAGCTAAGCTGTGCTATTCCAGACATAGCTGTTTAAAAAGTTAGAATAAAAAAGTTCCTGAATTTATTTAGTTTTTCTATATATCAGTGTAGTGGTTTAACCCCAGCCAGCAATTAAGCACCATGCAGCCGCTCACTCACTTCCTCCCCGCCCCCTCCCCCAGTGGGATGGGGAAGACAATTGGGGGAAAAAAAGTAAAACTTGTGAGTTACTGAAGATCTTTTGAGTATATTCCTGGGACTTAGGCTGGGATCCAATGGGTACCAGCTGTTTTAATCTGCTATGTCTAATCACATACTTCTGATATTTTGCTTTTTTTCTCAGGCCCATTCTCTTTGTTTCCAGCTTCAGATTTTACTTGGCTAATGTAAATTGCTACATATATACTTTAAAGGGCTTTTGGCAGCTTTAATTTACGTATTTTCCTCTGTGCTTTGTTCCAGCTTTTGGTTTCCCTTTCTTCTCCATGCAAGCTTTCTCTCTGAGCTTCACATGGTCTGTTTTGCAGATATTGTGTACTGCAGGTTTCCTGGAGGAATGCTCAGGTCCCTGTGCTGCATGGTGGCTCTTCTGCTATAGCCTCCACTCTCTCTATCTCTAAACACTGCAATGCACAAAATAAAATCCGGCTTTGTGAAAATAAAACCTGTGGTGAGCTCAGACATAACCCTACCATCTGGGACAAGCTATCTGCTTACATGCTAGAAGGCAAGACGGTTCCCTGAGTTCAAGGGGAAGGAAAGAAAACCAAAGCTGACTACCTCTGTGCAATCAGAAGATGGCTAAAGGGTGTGTTCTGGAGGACTGCTTTAGAAGTCAGTTTTGGATAAAGGACTTTGGGGTTCATGGTTTTCTCTCAACAGTACTTTAGGGCCTGTTCCAGCATGTGAAAAGTCAATGGGATCCCTTTTATTTACTTCAGTGGGTATAAAGGCTATATTTAAGCCCTTAAGCTATGCAGAAGGCCTTAAGGAGACCTTCAAAAAAAGGGACATTGAGTAGAGCTCAGTATTTCTCCCAGACACAATGAAACTGCGTGTAGGTACTTTTGGAGGTAAGGCATTTGTCACTTTAAAAAAGGGTCCATAAAAGGTACGGTTTTACTCTTTAATTTTTCCCTTCCATAGCAAAACAAAGCAAGTGTCACTTATTTTAATAAAAATTATTTTTTCCGACATTCCCCCCCTTACAACATCTTACTGAGAGATGCACATTATTTCTGATTAGGTATCATACAGATGGTCTAAGCAGTTTAACACTCCATGTCAGAGGTTTGAAGAAACAAGAAAGTCTCCCTCTATTTTTTATCCTGGTTGGACAACTATAAAGAAGAGCAATGTTTAAACATTAAACAATTGTTTAAATTTTAAAGATGACATTTTTGTTTTTAATGTTGAAACACTGTTACAGAATGTTGAAACTGGTTTACAGTCTGTGATGGACCCTACTAGTGGTATCAATGTAATCTCTCAGCAAGATGGCCTTCACAAATTGACAGCATATAAATGACAATTGTGATTATCACAGAGTACAGTCATGCACTTCAGTTTCTATTCTGCAAAATGAAATTTCTTTGCATACTCCTTCCTGCCCTGCAAACTGCTGTTGTTTAACCAAGAGTGGTGGTGATGATGACTTTCTTTCACAAAACAGAAGGTTAGATCGATCCCATCCAAAGAAGGTAAGTTAAAAGGCATCACTTGCTATGTATTTTTCAGTTGACACAAGAGCCAAGGTGGTGACATGAGGAAACAGACACTGATTTGAATATAAACACTAATGAAAATGACTGTAAAAATGACAATGAAGGAATCCAAATACTTTGCATACAATTCAGATTTATATAAATATACCTCTGCTCTGGACAGTAGGGCCTAGCTCTTCCACAGGTAGGTCACAATCAGCTTCACAAAGGAGGTGAAAATGCATGACAAGTGATAGATATTGAAACTGATGCAGTGGAAAGTGAAAGGACTTGCTCAGCACCACCTAGTTAGGCAGTGGCAGAAATAAAACATTTTTGAGTTTCAGACTGCTGCTGTGTTAAAGAACAAGAACTAGTCCCTCTGCTACTTTTTTCAATATGGCAGAATTTCCTGACCAGCTGCTAATCATCTCAGTCAAACACCATTCCACAAATTAAAATTAGGATCCCAGATTCAAAATGCCTTTTCTCTTACAACAATAAGATGAATCATGCTCCAAAAACTTGCTCAGCTGACAAATTAATCAGGCAAGAGTCCAACAGTGCTAAAGCAGCAACATGACCCTGCAGGTTAAAGCAACTGGCTTAGCCCTTGGGAGGTCAGATCCAGTTCCCTGCTTTGCCCCACCCTGCTTGGACAGATTGGGCAAGCTACAAAGCCTCACTTTAGCCTCTACCTATGAAATGGAAATAAAAGCAGTCTCTTGCTTTGACAAGTTTTTGTGAAAACAAGCCTGTTGAATGCTGTAAGGCACATGGATACTGTGGCAATGAGGAATATAGAAATAGACGTTAGTGTGTGCACATGCATGCACACCTTCTCTACATAATTCTGGGAACAGCTTTGTAATAATAAAGACTACCCTTTTTATTTGCCAAACTGCTCCCCAGGAGCAAGCTGCTCTCTGTCATTTTCAAAGAAACTTGCAAAAGTAGTCCAAGTGCCAGAGCTTGAATGACACCAAGTTCATAAAACTGTGTTTCAAACCACTGATAGTATTTTTAAATAAAGTGGAGAAATAAGAAGATGGAGATTTGCTCTCCTTGTATGTATGTATTTGTGTGTATGAGAGAGAGAGAGAGGCTGAAGGAGAAAGAACACATATCTCCATATCTGTTCTAGATACAAGTTAAAAAAAAAAAAAATCTTTTAGCAAATGGCAAATAATATCTTCAAAAACAACACAGCAGAAGAAGTGAGGAAATTTGTCCCAATTGTCTGTTATTCCCTTTTCAGCCTGTGGCCTTCTTTAGAAGAGAACATTTTTCTTATGACTTTATATGATTTTTCTGGTTTATGTTAATATTCCTTTTAATTCATGAAGACAAATAGTGAAGATTTTTTTAATTATTATTATTTAATTATTATTCTTGCTATCATTATTACAAAGGTTTTTTTACCAAAGAGTTCAACAATAATTTTATTTACAGAATTCTTTTGCTTAAGCACATGCAATTTATTACTGATTGGAAATCACCTGACAAAGAATCATCAAAGTGCTACAACAGCAACCACTGTATTATATAACCTATGGCACACCCACGTACACATTGAATTTCCTCTAACTGTGACCTTTACTGTGCTACTTGCTTCTACAGGAAAAACATTTGAATAAAACACGTGATTTGTATGATTGTTTAACATAGTAATGAGCTGAGGGCATTAAACAGTATAATAGACTGTATGGTATAATGGATGTGTTCCTTGGTTGCTGGATAACAATTTCTCACCATGAACAGAATTAAGCTCATGTAGAAGTCATAAATTTCATGAACCAGCAGCACAAAACCATAGAGAAATGAGTCCATGTGGTCTCATTGCAGCTTCTGATGGCTTAATCAGTCCACACTAGACTGCTAAACAACATGTGCATGGCATTTTGTAAAAGATGATTCCCCAGTCTTTTTTTGTAAGAGGTGTACCAAGTCACTCTGAAAACAATTACAGAAGACAAACTGTTGTACTAGCTGTTCCATGAATAGATCACTGATGTGTTGGCAGACAATACTGGATTAGTCTGGGGTTTTTTTAATTCAGTCATAGTGTTGTCTTGCTATTAATTTCTGCAGTCTAGTGCATATATTAAGATGATGAATAATCCTGGAAGTAAGTCACTGTATTACGGTGTTAGAATAAAATACTCAGATCACCTTACAGGAAGGAAAAGAAAACAAAAAGAAAAAAAAATATTCTTAACATTTAACATAGCTGGTCTTGACTCATTTGCTTTTCATCTGCAGTCACAGGCCATGCTATGCAAGTGAGCAGTATTAACATATTGTAATTGTGTGAGCACTTCTCATTTTACAGTTCCCCTGCCTCTGCTGACAGCTTTGCATTGGAGAACTGAAACCAGCTAGATCATCATTCAAACTGAAACAGAAAAAAGAGGGGGTTAAGACCATCCTTCATCCTTGTTAACAGCTCCTTGATCTAATAATAAAATCTTCTGTGGCTTTTCCTCTGACATTTTGGCCTTGTCCTCTGCTCACTCTGCCTAATTTTCAATACCTTGCTATTTCCTAGCCAGGAAAGGAAGAATTCCTTATATGGGAATTACCTTTAGTGGCCATATTTGAAAACTCCTCCTAGTCTCATTTATTTATAATGTTTTTGGAAGATTCAGAAATCATTGCTTTTTACTCTTATTGAACATCATTAGCCTGAAGAGGAATCTAGCAGAGTTTTTGACATCAGACAACTACATTCCTGACTAGTTTGGAAGATTTTTTGCAAAAAGATGTGGTTCGAAATGGATTCATACATACTCATATACACAGGAGAAGGAATAACTCAATGATATTAACTTCTATGCTCAGCTGCACAGACATTTTGCATGCACATATACCATATTGTACCTTGACCCATTCATACCATTTCCATTACTAACAGAAAGTTGTGCTGACAGATTCAGGGCAAGATAAGCCCTTTTCGCTGTGCTTTACACCAAATACACTAGTTTCCCAGCTTATTTGGAGCAGAGAGTGCTATTTTGATTTGCAAAAGAGTCTAGCAGAATTAGGTAACCTGAAACTAATTATTCATAATTCAGACTGCAAAGACTCATTCCTAAATTCCTAGTCAATGTTTTTTTAACACTGAAAATTGCAGTCTCTACTAACACACATTTGCTGTTAGTAGAGGTATATGTTACCAAGGATAAGATACTTTTTTCTTAAGATTCCCCAAGATATACTAAAGCTTCAGAGCAATGAGTAAATGGTTTGAAGTCAAACACAGTTAAATGTCCCAGCAGACTTTTTCTCCAGGTCAACATTTGACGTGGATCTGAACAGAGTGTACAATGATGCTGGTTGCCATAGGTAGACCAATTACTAAAATACATCCCACTGATCTTTTCAATTATTTCCAGTAGTAGGAAAAAAATATTTCTCCATAATTAAAAAGTACACTCTAAATGTTAAGCCATACATTCAAAAGTCAAGCTTACTGTAGAAACTAGTCAGTCATACAAAGTTTTATAGTGCCCTTGAGAATTACTTGTGGCAAATGTGTGGGGCTATTTCCTTACCTCACCAATGCTGAATTTTGTATTCTACCCAAATGTTTCCTGTTTATCTATCAGAATAAAGATTAACATATGCATTTCTTGTTTTCATTATCGTGCACATTCTCCAGGTTTATGCTTTTAGCTCAACCAGATTGTTTTCATTTCCCACAAGTCTTCTACAATGGCCTACTCTCAGCTGTACAAGTCTACTGCTTGGCATAATCAGATCTTGAAGAAGATTCAGGAAGAAATAATTTCAGCTCATGCAGCAGGGAGACATGGAAGTCATTGGCACCATGTGTAAAGGACAAAGATTTGATGCGGACCTTGCGGATCAGCTGCACACCTTCTGATTTTGTGCTTAAATGCAAGTGTTCCTCTCTAAAATTTCTGAAGATTTTCTTAAGCACGCTCAACAGAACAACCTTTAAAATACTAACTAAAAAAAAAAGCCCACAGGATGCATTTTAAAATAGGATAAACACAGGTTTCCACACTTAAACAAGAATAACCTGCTACACAGAGATGGGAGAATAAGCCTCTAGGTAACAAGTTCACAGAAAAGAATTTAAAAGTAATCCTGCATCACAAATATAATAGCAAGTAAAAATGGTTTAATATCATGAAAAAAGCAATAATCGATGTGGACCACATAAAATGGACTATAGCTTATAATGGAAATAACATACTCTTACAGTTTCCTCAGCTATTGGTAAATATATTTAGAAGACTTCGACTGGTACATCAAATTTTGGGCACAGAATAACTGGAGAAATTCTTGAGGAAGGGAGGTATGTAAGTCTAGAAGACAGGAAATTGGGGAAGATTTAAAAATGGACTTGCTTAGGTAACCAGATGAAGGGAAAACAGGATTATAACTTTTAAGTATATATAAGGTAGCTGCATAAAAACAAAAGGGAGCAGCAATCAGCTCTCCACATTGAGAGAAGAGAAAGTAACAGGATCTAACATGACCCTTGTCATGTCTAGATGACTCCAACTTATGGGGCTAGATGGCTCACCAGTAACAGAAGAATCTATGCAACAAGCTCCCTTGCATAGCTTGGGCTTATCCCCTGAGGCCAGATTTCTGAAAAAAGCTAATATTAGAACCTGGACATTCTAAAGAAATAATCTCAGATTTAGGAAAACCACATACATTACAGAATCGGCACCCTGTTATTGTACAGTGTTAGCCCTACAGGTCTCCTTTCAACACCAAAAAATTATTTTCCATTCCCAAAAATGCAGTCTTCCCCAAACAACATTGAGTTCAAAAACAAAAAAAAAAAAGGAAAAAAAAAAGGGGGTGGGTTATTTTCGCATTTGTTAGAATTTCAAGCTGTTCTTCTCTGTTGTATTCACTGTATTGCCATTTTTTAAGTGCAACAGTTCATTTGCATAGTAATTACAAAGTTTAACAAATAGCATTAATGGCTGAAAGAGGTACACTCCATTTAGATTACTGACAGTATTACATTACACATTTTTAACTGCAATTTAAAAATGAAAGCTTTTCAATCCTAATGTGCCATATAGATTCCCAAAGCTCAGCAATATTTGTGTTTTAAGAAGGTAAAACCTCTTCCCCAGTCCATTGTGAAAGCTCTGCTCTTTAGTGACTTCCAAAACCCTATTCATAAATACTGATTAGGCACTATTTCACCATAGGGTGCAGCATTACTAGCACAGCTCCCTACCCAGGGCCAAATTGGAAATGTTAGTACAGTAAATCAGGCCAAATGTCCTGGTAATTCTATACATGAAAGATCATCTTTAATAAATAGACATTAACTAGGGACTCAGCTCATTTTATTTTTAGTTTGCAAGTGTCAAATGCCAGGGGCTGATTTAAGGGGGAAAAGCTATGGGCAAGGAATGCATAATGTGATTGCACCATTTAAAGGGAAAAAAGCTTGAAGGCACAGACCATTTGCAGCGGGGCTGGCTGACAAACAGCAGAAAGAGTGGATTCAAGAGGCAATTCATTCTGCTAAATAATGTTATCTGCTACCTTCTTGAAAGTGCCACAAATTAACCACTTTTACAGCTTACTATGAAAGGCTTCCGTACACCTCCGGAGTTCTTTGACTGCTCTTTGGACTAGTGCCTCATAACACTCTGTTAAGCATAAAATGTATTAAATGCACTAGGACTTTTGTTTTAATTTTAGAATCATTATAGAAGCAGTGTAGAAATTAGGGAGCCCATTAGCCATCAGTCATACTTCATTCATACTGCTTATAATCACTAAATACTAATTATTGATCCTATTCGTAAACATAGTATTTCATAAGGAAAAAAAAAAATCCCCCCAAACCCCCAACATATTTCACCCAGGATATTTGGGAGCAATTACACTATCAATCAGAGCCATTTTCCTGCCCCTGTGATAACCCTGCCTCAGGCAAGCACTTTGGCTTCTCTGGGTTGCTTGAAGTATGAGGGATTCTTGGAAGTTTGGCCATGCTGGAGCCTACAGTGCCCTTAGAGGCCACTAACGGGAGGACGCCCTCACTTTGCAGCAGCTCCCTTTTTACCCAGAGATGTGCAGGTAAGGTACCAATTAACTACTGCACACTTCTCCTTTCTGATAACCTTCTCTTAAAAAACGGTGCTTCCACTGCTGGTAAACAGCATGTCCAACATTGTTTCCAGAAATGTCAATTAGACCTGCAGGAAACACAACATGAACCTGCAGAATTGAGTACTATTTCACTTGGAGATTTATACCACCCAATATCATTTATTCCTTCATGAGTTCAGGAACATACTGTACATTAGCAATGGGAAAATAATGCAAGTCTTCAGTGTGGCTGAGTGTACTTTTCCACTCTTGGACTTCATAAAAGTTGTCTATCATATTTGAAAGCATTATTCCTAATGCAGGAGAATTTGACAGGCAAGTTAGTGTTGACTGCCCTGACAGCTCTCTCCTTCAGCCAAGCCCATCTCTGATGGGAAGGGGTGAAGCCTGGACAAAACAATCTTCCTGTACCTCACCATGCTCAAGTTCCCAGGCTCTACTGTAGGTCTTACTGAATTTATTGACAGAAATTGACAGAGTCTTTGCTACATTAGACATTGCACTAAAGAAGAAAACCTCCCTGTTCTAGTCAAACTCATACCCATGTGTGATCCTGAATGAGTCTTTGGCCCTTGGAGTGCTACAACTACTTGCTTCCCACATCAAGTCACTTCAGTAATAATAATAGCCCTGGCAAAGCTATAGATGTCCATGAAGTAAGCATGAAAGCATTGATGCCAGACCTGTGACCACCACGCCTAACATTATAAATAGCACAAAGGAAAACTGTCTTGCTAAGGTTTTTTTCTTAGCTTGGCAAAGAGATTGCTTTTGCAACCTATGGTGTCTTCAACTCTCTGACAGGTCTCTTTTTATAACTCTCCAGAGAAATGGAGGAGGTAAGTAGCCTTCAAGAGAATCAAAAAATCAGCCTGGTGTGGTAAAAGATCACTAAACATTACAAGCCACGGCAGATTGTTCAATGTCTTCCAGGAGTTTCATAGCACTGTGCTGTTCAGGGAAACAAATACATTGTGCTTTACTGCACTGGGACTTCAAGGATTTGCAGTGCAGAATGCAGAAATTTCTACAGGGTGGTAAACAGAGAAATACTGTCTTTTCTACAGCAAATACATTTTCCCCTATGTATTCTCTACATTCCTGACATCAGGGACCTTAGCTTATCAGAATAAGGTTTGCTCCCTGAATAATGCAAAAAACAAAAGGACTTTTTAGCTCTAAATATGACCATTTTTGTGTTATCATGTGAACTTCTGCAATATCATGACAAAACTAGTCACATAGCACTTTGACTAGAAGAAGAGGAAGACAGAGATTACCATTTGCTGACAATTCCAATTGTTTGAATGAACTCAGTTCAATTATGCTAATTTTATTCATGGGTCAAAATAGACTGTGATGATCCAGAAAGGAAAAATCCTCCTTCTTCCCTTAGAGATCTTCTATCCAGTGCAGATATCAGAGTATATAACTCCAATGCTTTAATTTATACTAGCTCTTTTTTCAAACAGAATTGTCTCTGCACCTGATATGTATAGGTAGATGTTCCATATAAATCAGGAAAGTAGATAGGGGTGAGGATGGGTAAAATTAATTAATATTAGGAAAGCACTGAAATGCTTTGACTCAGTTTACCCAGATATAGGTCAAAACATGTGGCTTACCACCGGATCTATTTGTCAGCAACTTGCTATTTTTGCACTATCTTTGGAAATCTCAGCTAAAAGGTGAGCTAACTTAGTGATTTTGAGACAACATTGCAATGCTAGAAAATAGACAAATGCCACTGCAAAGCAATAGTCAGAACACAGAAGTTATCGTATAACCAGAATATGTTGACTAATCCCTAGCCCTTCACAAATTTTCAAAGACATATAATTCTTGTCCTTTTTCTGCCTATGGAGGAACAAAGATTGACTATTGACTTAGGTGCCACTCACAGCTGCATCTCTATTTCTCCTGATTTCTAGTGTCAATGCTAGCTAAGTGAAGTAGAAACCACTTTCAAGATTGCAGTCATGTTCCCTGATGGCGCATATAGTGAATGCACATGTACACAATAATACCTAAGAAAGGGAGTCACAGTTTGACGCAAAAAAGTCCCTTGTTAGAACTTAATCATGCCTATGTAGCAGTTTAGGAAGGCTATAAAAGATCAAACCTCCTAGTATTGTTTATGAAAACAAACGTACACCCATATTTTTCATAGTACTGAAATACAGTTTGTCCATTTTAGCAAAATATTATTTTGCTTAATGTTACTTACACTGTACCATAATGATCTTCTACAAAAATATTTTTTTAATACAATTTCTTCCCAGGCTTGATAATAAAGCATAAATTCCTGTATGCTTGATACCATTTTAAATTTCAAAGCACAGACAGTAACAGCCTTGGCATTACTTTTGCTGGCATTTGGGTAAATTGACTGCATAATGAGTCCTTGGTTGCCCTTAACCAAAACTTTGTTGGACAGGTTCACTTACAATGCTCAAACAGAATGACCTTCCAATCTGGCTTAGAGGCCCCTAGATCGCTGTAAATGTGACCTGACATTTCCTTATGGGTGAAATATTAGATTATAGCAAGGAATACAATAACATAATTTTATTTCAGAGTCTAAGTGAAAGTGATGGTCAAACAGATTAAGATGTAAAATTCCTTTGTAAAATTAAATTATTTATAATCTGATGTATACCCCTTGTTTTATCTGCCATATAATACAATTATTTTATACAGTATAGTAGCTGTATTTATTGGTGCTGCTGACAAAACAAAAATAGTACCATTGCCAAGGGGGGGGTCAAGAATTTTGTAGGGTAGTTATTCTGACTTCTAAAGTTTTATCTTTAAAATAAGAACACTTGTAATTTTTGCTGGTTATTATAATGGTATTTGGCCGTTAATCTGATTTCTTTTTCACCTATAATATTAGTTAGAACCATCAACTTTTTAGCAGTCTTTTTACAATATCAATGTTTCACATGACTAGGTATTTTCATACTTTCCATGGTTTATCAGCAGCTTTACCTCAGTCTCTAATTGTTTGCAATGTTGTGCCCACAATCAACTGGGTGTCCCAGAGAGCTTAGGTTCAATTGTTTAGAAGTCTAGACATTTCTTAAGTAACTCTCATTCAATGATTAAATACCTAAATGCCATCAATTCACGTCAGTGAAACTGCAGGATCAGAATTAGAAGTAGCAGCTAAAATTGAGTCCAAGATCTACGATACACTTTTAAAATTCTTTGCTTTTTCTGTGTAACTCTTAGGAGTTTTACCATATTACAATTTATAGGTAATTCCTTCAACTGCTTAATTGTCCTGCAAAGTACTACTGGTCAGACCACATACTTGAAAGGCATGGTGAGCTTATAGCAATTAATTCACCAAAAGGAATTATATTTACAATGGAAACATTCAAATTCTACCTTAAGTTATATAGTGCTGTTTTTTTATTCCACTTTTTCTTTGTGATGTTTGAACTTGCACAAAGCTTCTTTATAAGAAAGCAGAAGCAAAAACAAGTTAATCAACTGGAAATACTAAGAATTTCCAGAAACTCACTGTTTATTCTGCCAATTCAATACCAACACAGAGACAAGGCTGAAGACCTCATTGTGCTTAATGGCTGTGCTGTGTTCTTCTCTTAATGAAAGTAATGCACACACACAAACAAACAAAAAAAACCAAACCAAGAACAAGAAACATCAAATCCTGGCAGTGTTGTGAAATGAGCCACTGAGAACAGGACATCTCTTGTCAGCCCAGCAGTGCTTAGTAATTAAGTCCACTCCTCAAAAAGCATTTCTGCAATCCCAAACATAAGTTCCACCAACAAAATAAAAAAAAAGGTTTCTCTCCTTTTCATCCTGGAATATTTTGACCTTAAGATTATTTGGTGTCATGGAACGCATCCCGTGTTGTAATTCTGGCCCAGAGATTGCCTTTTCTCTATGCTGTTTTGATGAAATGGGTAAATAACTTCCAGTATCAAACACCGAAAAAAGTTCTGGCCAACATAATGGTTTGTTTAATCTCAACTAAGTACATAAAATTCTGTACTTTTATTTAAACTGTTACCTCTCTATTTGACCAACACTTCTGTCAAGACCTTGTAGGTCACTCTAAATATATTATCTATCTTTGTTTTTCCAAAGAAAACTTTTGGTTTCTAGTTTCTACTGGTACCACAAGTTTCCTGCCCTCCTAACCTACTGCCACTCTATATTTTCCCATCAGTCTTTGGGTCTGAAAAATCTATTATTTTCTTAAGATTGTATTTCATAAAATATCAGGGATGGCAAATTTTCTTTGTAGGGATTCAGAATTTTGAAATCCATTAAAAGATGCTGCCATCTGTATCATGAACATCTGAAGTTTCTCTTACTCCCAGTTCATATCGTTGTGCCATGAGACTGCATCTTCCTGCATGGCACCAAACACTGAGTCACAAAAGATCTGGGTTTTATAGGAGCTGCTCAGCAAAGCTTGCCATAACATACCAAGATTCCCAAGGCCAGCTGTGAAGTATACTGCTACAAGCAAAATACCCAAGGACCATTTGAGGAAGGGGAAAGGGTATTATTTATCAGCATGACTCAGAACTTTACACGTTTGAGATGAGGTCCTTAGTCTACCTAAAGAAGTTAATACTGTTGTAGGTTACCTGCATACATAAACTGTGTTTGTGAGGTCACAGAACACTAAACATTTTTCTCTTCTTTTATTCTAGTTGTAAAACACTGCCTGTGATGTGCCTTAAATGTCACATTGCTCAGAACGGTGAAGGCAACAGCAAATAATATGTATTCTTCACTTCTTGCTCCACAAAAAAAATGACCATGCACAGAAATAGCGCTGAAGCTCTTAGGAGCAGAGTGACATTGCGATTTCCTGGTCAACAAGCTCTGTATCTCAGAGAATGTCTTTCACAGAGCTGTTTGTCACCTCGGGTTCAGACTTTAAATTCCTTCTGTTGATATCAGATCTCATTTTCTGTGTAGCATTAACCTGACCTCAGTTAGCACAAGTATGATTTTGGGAAGAGATTTAGGGCTATTATTAAGTATACAAAAAACATTCAGTTGCTTAGGGGAACTTTTCATAAGTAAATCTGCACCCTTTGTCCCTCAAGTAACAGCATTTAGCCATCAGTACCCATAGAGGGTTTCTTAACCACTTTGCAATATACTAAAACAGAGGCTCTATTTTTACTGCAAATCAGGTCAAAGATATAAAAAAAGAAGAAAATTAAGAAGAAACGTTCTCTTGGTGCCTTTAAGAACTTCAAAACAACAACAAAAAGTGACACCAGAAACTACTTCTATCACAATTCCATTGTATTCCAATAAGTTCTTCTCACAGCAGAGATTTCGCCGCATGGAAAGAAAGGGGAAAAACTCCTTGACTTCCATTTCAATATTTTCAAATTAACAGGATGTCTCAATCACTTATGACACATCTTAGTTACATTTTTAAGGAGAATCTGAATTAGTTGAAAGCAATCTAATTAAAACTGTTTTTTTATAGTGAACAGAAATGCAAGAAGTGCATATCCTGCAGCACATCTATCCAATTGTCCTATCTCCATTTCAATTGCATATTCAAAGACAGCACAAGGCCAGGAAATTAATAAGGCATTAGAACTTTTAATGAGTTCTGGTAGAATATAGACCCACTCTGGATTTCTCTTGGTTCTCCTTCCTCTCCTTTTCATCCATCTTGCAGGAAATTGTAGATGTTTTCCAGTTATACTAGTCACCTTTTTCAAACAGACTTCTGTTTGGTTTCTTTATTGCAATAGATGATCTGCTTTGGGAGGATAATTACTATTGAAATAGGAAAAAATATTCTACCAAAGCAGGTTCATCTTCAGCAGATATATATGTATATTGAGTTTTTGGAAGCACATAAACAATCCCTTTTGAAGATTGTTTCTCCTGTTGGAGAGAGAACTGGACACCTTATGAATCAAATACTCAGTCACTGCACTTTTAAAAATTAAATCCAGCACTTACTTTAGCTTAGTCTGCAAAAAAAGCCCAACACCATGTAAACATTCATGTTATGCTTCAACTGTTCTTATGCCACCTCTGCCATAAGTGACAACAATTTGCAGAAGCAATCCAGGGCACTAACCACTGTCACTGTCCCCACTCATCCAGTATCAACAGGGCAAGAGGTCCCATCAAAATCATCAAGCAGCCCAAACTGGCCATCAGAAACATGATGCCCAAGTTATGCTAAGCCAGTGCTAGGTAACAGTAGAAAAGCAGTAATCACCCCTGTACTTAGTTTGGGATAAAAGAGTGCACAGAAGCAGTTACTACAGAGAAGGGGATAGGCTGTGACAAACCAGTTCATGCTGAAGGAACACCTTTGTTTTTTCACAGCCCCAGAAGAAATGAGACCCAGGAGGGTCTGGCGTTTCCGTGTGTGATTTTTCCACATATGTAGATGGAAATATTTGTAATGTGTTATCTGATACTGGTTGGAGTTCTGCTGCAAGGATTCAGTGCTTTAGCAGAAATTTATATAATGTTATGGAACATTATATATGTAGATTTTGGGTTTAACTTTTCTATTTTTAAAAACCTTCCTGAAACCTTGCTGTTGAAACTATTAACAGAAACCTCTCCATTCTCTCAAAAATACCCCATTTCAATGATATAATGCATAAAGCTTTGAAGGTTTTTATATATGACTGTAATCAGTCTAAATAATAATATTAACACACAATTTTCCATTCTGATTGAAATTAGCACAAAAGAGAAAAATGGGTTTACTATTAAAAACATGGGTCAGCTCCCTGTTTTAGTGTAGGCTGCCATTTGTAAAAGCTAAATAGTCATTAGCACAGTGACAGAGTAATAATTAAATTAGATTACCTTTTTACAGTATGACAAAAAAAAGCCTTAGCATCATTTTTGCTTCCTCTCTTTACATTAGCAAAGGTTATTTTCAACTTATTTTCTTGGTTTTCTCTTTACATTAGGTCAGCAGACTCACAGATATAAAACAAAGCCAGGACAGTTAATTAACATTTGCTGATTGAAGAAAGAGTTATAATAAAACACATGGTGAATAGCTAATACAATTCTGCAGAATTTGGACCTTCTGGGTATGGGATTCATATTAAGCAAATGACAATTCTTGTTAAAAAATGTGAAATTACAACTTAATAAGTATAGTGGTAAACACAATACATGTAAAATTTAAATGTAATTCTTTTGATCCAAAGAATTTTGTAAAGAGGAAGCTTTACAAAGATTAAAGAGTCTGTCCTAGAAATGCAGCTTGATGACATGTAAAAGGCAAACATTTTAGATTACACATGCTAGTCCAACTCATAATGCCAAGAGATGGAAGGAACACAAACAGATCTTTTCATAAGGTAATAAACATAGATACATAAATGAAAAATTTCATATATGTTAATAAGGATAGAAAAAGAGAATAAAAATAATATCAAGATTGCACAGTTGCTGTGTGGGAAAACTGTGTACAGTTTAGAAAACAATGTTGTTAACGGACAATCCAAAAGTCCAAAGTATTGTTATTTTATATTAACTACTGTGGATGTAAACAGAAATCTACAAACTTTCATCATATTTTTTACAGTCAACTGCTTTCAAAACTCTTTCTCAAAATCTTAACCGAAATTACTAGAAAACTATTAGAAAATTTTAAGGAATATAATTAATGTTTGTAAACTATTTAAAGTAGTACAAATTCTAGTCTGTTGGAAGGGAATTTAATTCTAAAATTAACACTCTTGAAAACTTATTTATAGCACATGTTGTGGCAGTGAAAGCTTTTGCCTGGTGTCAGACATTCATTCTTCAGCTCTGATTTGGTGCCAGTGCTAAGGTGCAAATGCTAAGGTTAAAAGAATAATTTACTTCCTTAGGTTAACATGCCCCTTAGTCTCCTTGCCAACACTGATTCTGCATTTGTAGTTTTACTAGCTCCTTTTCTTTTCATTGCACCCATTCTATGGAAAGTTACCGCTGCTGTGATAAACTGAGATTGAAAGTCCCTCTTCAGAAATGAACACCAGGTCACTGAATCATTGCTCCTGGGTAGAGTAAGTACGCTGTTGTGGTTTAAGTCAGTTTCCTGCCAGGAAGAACTGAACTGAAACTTTATTGCAAAACAGTGAAAGAACACTCAGTAAGTATTCTGCTAAATTCCTATGACACCCTAAATATTTGGTGCTCCCTTCTTCTGATACATGTAACATTCCCATCAAAAGCAAACTATCTTTACACAACTGGAACTACTTGCATGTGATTAGCAGTGGCAAGAGTGTTGCAAGGAGGAAAAGAAGGATGTCAACCCAAGCTGAACGATTTTTGTCATAGATTTGTAAATTAAAACTAATAATGATTGATTTGAAAAAGTCAAAGTAACAGGTACAGTGAATATATTTTAAAAAACCTGCCTTATTCCCCCCTCCTATAATTTTTTTTTTTTAAGCTGCTATGTAGCAATAGTAAGAGGAAAATAATTGCCTTCTTTTTATTTAAACAACATATGTAATGAGGGGAAATAATGTTAAGGGAAGAAAACAGTGTGTCTGGCTAAGATTGTGAGGAAAACACACTGCATATATACTACGACTTTCCCAAAAATGGGTACTAGAAAAATCAGGAAATGGAGATGGCAGTTACATATGAGCTCACATGAATTTGTCCTGGAGATCTGCACGCCCATCTCCACTACCAGCCCACCTTCCACTCCACTCTGTGAAGCCCGGTGCTTCCCCAGCTCTGATACACCTCTCTTGTCAGTTCCTCCTCCTCCGGCAGCCTTTTGCTCCTGCTTGCTACCCTGCCTTTCTGTTTGACAGTTTTCACGGGCTATAATGCAAGCTACACAACAGTGGCAGCATTTTAGTCATTTTTCACACTGCTCTGGTATTTTGGATCATTAATACAAGTCTCTGCAGACACACCGTTTAGAACAAGTGCTTTAGCAACATATTTACAAGACACTTACATTTTGTTCAGCTAAGACTGTTTGCTCTCTCTCCTGCCTCAGAGGAACTATCACTTATACGAGAGTTCATGTTTTGCATACAAATTATTGACAAGATGCAGTGGCATTAGGCAGACCATTTGCCAAGTAATTATATATGCTACCTCAGAAAACATGGGGAAAAATAAAGTGAGAGTTTCCAGATGGTACAAACTTTTTCTTTAGTTATTAAAATTAAAAGGCAAATTAGGAATATGTGTACAAGTGAAGTTAGTATATTAATTGAAATGACTAGACAGCTAGTCTAATGACTAGTAATTTGGCTAGGATATACTGAAAGGTTCATCTTGTATTTTTTCAACCAAGATGAGAGCCACTAGCACCAAAACCTCTTTCTCAAAAGAGGTATTCTGTATAAGTCTCCTCTAGCAAAAACATTCAGAAAAATCTGTGACTAGACAACAGAAAGTCCTGAGTAATTTTTCCTTCTTTCTGAAAGCCAGGCCACTTTTATGGGTTTCAAATCAGGTACCTCATAAGCTGCAGAGGTACTCAAAATCGCTAGCCACCCTGGAAATCTTGATCACAGAAAGGAATAGTTAAGGATGATTTTAATATCGTTTGCTGTGGTTGTCTTTATCTCTGACTCTTCTGTGAAGCTGAGATACGAGTATGTTGCCTTTACAAAAAGACTGCAACAGACCACAGCAAGGTGTATTTTCCCATGTGCTTAAGTGTATTCTTACCCTAATAGATGCACCTCAAAAGATTGGGAAATTGTGTTGAGATAAGTCTCCATCTTATTTTTATAAGAGAACTTATTTTCAGAGGGGCTTAGCTTCCACATAGGCTCCTAAATAAAGAGGCCAGATTTCAAATGCATTCAATGATCTTTCTTCTCTGTGTCTTCACAGGCACCACTGTGCTGGAACAGCCATGGTGCTAGAGCTGAATTTGGTTCCTGATACGTAACAGCAGGAACACCTGGGAAGCAGATCCAGGGCAACCTCGCTCTTACCCCATAAGAGAATTCTTGGGCACATCCTGCTTATCAGGATACAACGGAGGTGTGCATGGATTAGCTGCATGGAGTAGCTCGCTCTCACACAGCACAGCTGCATGGTGGTCTCCTGCACATCTGTCCAGGAGCTGTCCTCTGGCCGGTGCAAGGCAGACACATGAGTACAAAGGTTTCCTTGGAAATAGGAACATCGTGTGCCACACGGGTGGGCAGATAATGCAGGCAGGTTGTCCTAAGGCTAAGTGTGAGCTCCTTAAAGAAAACATGGCCATGAATTGCCAGGTGTCATGAGCACATTGAGATTCCTGCAGTCCCTGAATAGGCAAATGTAAACATAGATGACTCTTGTGTGATACTGAGGGACTCTGCCTCTTCCCTGCTGAGCAAAGGCAGTCCCCTGCTCTGTATAAAATATTCTGTGTGTTTCATTTTCTAATCTCTATATCTGTCGTCACTGCAGGCCCTGACACTAGGCACCAGCATGTTCACCAGTAGTTATGAAAAGCATATTATTGCTTTTTTTTGTTTATTGATGTTTAAAACTGCATAGTGCAGGAAACATTTCCAAATTCCCTTGTTGCAGCTTTTTCATCTGCAGATATTGCAGGGAAAGTATTGTGAAATTCCTGTCAGAAAGCACAACGTGATTTAGTGACAGGGATATTTTCAGTGGGTTTTCTGTGCTCACAGACGTGAAAACCTAACTACTTTGTCAAAATTCGTACTGGGGATTCTTTTCAAAAGTCCTGTTGTGCAGATTTAAATGCTCCTTGGACTTAGTTATTGTGAATAAAAAGTCAATAACACCAACATGTCTAGTGCATGTTTCTTTACAAAGTACTGCATGTTCATGTTATGCACTGAGAAACAGCATGCTCAGTAGATGGGATTACTGAGTCAGAACCAAGAAATCTAGGTTTTATCCTAGCTCTGCCATGATTTACTGTGTGATTCTTGCACAATCCCTTCATCTTCCCAAACTTCTGCTTCTTTCCTTTTTTGTGTTGTAGTTATTTAGAATACAGTATCTCCCATGACAAACACCTTCTCCCTTCTGCCCTTAGCACAAGGAGATAAGACCTGAAGTGTAACACCTAAGTTCGAATTGCTTAAACTGTACTGATGCTGCAGTAAATGAGAAGAGTCAACATAAATATTTCCTTTTTACCACAAACACATGTAGCATTTCTTGCTTATTCCAATAACGCTAACTATTGCCGAATACAGTCAGGGGTGCAAGGAGAATATGCTTTACTTTTACATTTCATGCAGAGCAGTTCTTTGGTTTGAAGCCATCTGTTTTTATATTCCAGATGTGATTCCCCAGAGCAGGTCACAAATAACTCTCATTCATCCCAGGACCAAAAAAGAGATTCCTAGCCTAGCTAGAAGACTAGATTTTTGCTATTGTAGGTACTTTTTTCAATTTCCTTGTTCTAGTTTGGGTTTGGGATGTTTTTTACTCACTGCTTATATGGGAAAAATGCTCTAGAACATCCTTGCTCAGGCAATTTACTTATAACACATGCTTGTTAATGGAAATTTGGCTTTTTTTAAAAAAGATAAATGTTCCAAGCCAAAAATAGAAACTGCCTTTTCATCGTGCAGGTAAACAGTATTTTACTTTTGACTTCCAAACTAGCGATGGATTTGGGAAAATACCCTTGAGAAAACTGCACTAGTCTAACTGTAAAAAGGAGTAGCTGTGGTGTAGTGTAGACCCACACCATCTATCCTGAGTAGTGATACCTTTCTACTCACAGCAACTGAGGCACCAACACCAAGTGGAAGATAAATTAGCTTGCACTGACCCATAGTTTGGCTAGCTCAGCTCTATCTGCAGTACCACCCAGACACTGCAGTGTAGATATAACCTTGTTTATAACACTGTAATGTTTCCATTGGATGTTTCACTTCTGCTTTAAATACAACCTTTTGCAAATTGAATAAATTATTCAGACTTTGTCTGTTATAGAAAACTGACCCACTTTAATTAAACTGGTGTTTTTAGAAAGAGATTGTCTTAGTGTGGACACTACACTACTACAGAGGTGCTTTATCTGCCATTGCTACTCTTGTACAGGAAGGATAATAAACTATACAGATATAAATCAGTTTTAGATGGCTATAAATTCCCTTATTCTCAGGATTCAAGCTGTGGCAACTTTACAGTTTTAAAAAATAATTGCATATTTCCTTAAATCTGTGATAAAAAGACCATATTTAGTGATTTTAGCTAAATGAAAAAAAAAAACAAACCAAACCAAACCAACAAAAAAAAAACCCAAAAACCCAACCCTTCCCCAACATGTTAAAGGAAGAATCACTGCAAGGACTTGCACTACTTTTACTCAATGTACTTTCTTACAAAATTGAAGATAAACTGCTGTAAAATTTCTCTCATATACAAAGGCTTACTTCCTCGGCTAAGAAGTCCATTCCTCTTTTACCCTATTAGCTACCACTATTCCCAACTGTCTTAGAAGAATAAGATGAAAAATAGGAGAGTGTAAGTCTTTTTCACTCTCCCCAAATATTTCTCTGAGAAACATCACAAAAAAGAATGTATGTAAGTTTGTTTATTCTCCCAGTATTTTCAGCTAATGGATGGACTTAGTTTTGAGTAAATTCAAGTAAGGATGCTTAAGTTCAGAAACGTATGATCCCAAACACCAAATACTTGGTGGTTTTCACTCTTTGGTCCTAGCTTCTGGGAAAGTGCATTGCAAGTTCACATATATAGGCATTTGTGTAAATCCCAGTTAGGTCAGATTAAATCTAGCAGGTGAATTTGACAAGTGAACAGAGATACCGACCCTGACCTTACTTACTACTGTAGTTTAGACCTTCTCCAGCAGCTCACCCAGCTTCTGCACTGTCCCATGACCTTCAGGACTGTCATGACCAAGGCATGCTGCAAAAAGGCTGGGTTTCAATGCAACCTGATTAGCACATGGCAAACCTTACCTTGCCAGCTACACTAAGGCTACACGAAAGCCTAAAGAAGCTGAAGGAATCAGCACAGTCCCTAGCAAGCCTCAGGCTTATGCCACTTTTATTTCCCCAAGACCCCGACCCTAGATGTCTCAAATCAATAGATCTGAGCTGGTGGCAGCTCATACACACCTGTGTCCTCCACAGGGCTCATCCGTGTTATTCAGCCTCTCACAAACAGCTCTGCAGCACGCTTCATTAGTGATGATGGATAAACTGCCCTGTTCGGTAGTTTGTCAAAGTGATGCTGTCCCTGCACGCCTTCACCCCTGGTGCAGCTGCTGCACACTTGAGAGTTGTTTGAACAGTGTCATGGAGGATTTGCACACCTTTGCCGGGAACACAGCCCCCCTGGCTTGCAACAGCTCTTCTCCCCTGCTTTTGTGCCCATATGGGCCTCGCCTAAAGCTTTGCTTAAGTGCTAATGTTTGTATAGTGCTGCCTCTCCTGCTGATCTGTGATGAAAAGTGTAGCAGGTTGCTACACTTCATCTCAAGCAAAGCACTGAGCAATTGGTCCCAATACACTAATGCTGGCATCTACCCTTGACAAAGGCATTTGTGTCATTAGCCTCATACAAGGTTATAAAATGTAAAAATAACTACAGCCTTGTGACTTAAAGGTTCTGCAGTTTAAAAAGAAAGACGTTAAGAAATATCAGAGCTTTAAGCTTACAGAAAACAGTGTCTAGCAGAGCACACTATTACACCTTTATTCAGGATGATATTGACATTGCTGTAATTAATCAAGCTATTATCAATCTACAGATTTATAAAGCAAATCAAGATTAGAAAGTCCTGTGTGTATGCGGAGCTGTTCATTTAACACTGCAGCAGCAAAAAAAGGGTCAGATCTTTAGGCAGGTATAAACTGTATCATTTTCTTCAGCTTCCAGGAATAAAATTTGCATACCTCTGAAACTTTTCTTTTGCTTGGTCTCCTAAACGTTTGCATTCTGATTAATGCTATTAAAGAATGCAACCTTAGAGGTACATAAAAATCAGTTTTCATATTTTGTTCCTTTCTTGCACCTTCATTTTCAGAGTGTGAATAGTATCCACCTGACAGGGAATATAAATATGAGGTCTGTATTTCTACCTACTCCATGCCTGTTGAGCCAAATCACATGTCTCAGCACATGATGGAAGTGTCATGTCAATGATCCATTCCCAGAAAAAATCCCATCAGTTTCTCCAGCAGCAGTTTTGCCAGAACAGAGACTGGAATCAAAGTGGAGAAAAATATTGGCTGCATATAAATCAGTTGTAAATCTGTTGTTAATGTCACTGAGAGTGATGCCTGAGACAGTGATTCCAGGTCATTTATCCCCCTTGAAATCGTGGAATATTTAATGATTTCTTAAGAATCTTTCTAAAGATATTGTATGATATAATTCCCTTTTAATATAGAAAAGAATTCAAAATATAAGACATCTTTATCAAAATCTAATAGGCAGATTAAAAAAAATCCTTTCTTAAAACCTCATAGCTTTTGAGTCTTATTTTTGGAGTTTCTGAATGCTTGTGATGACACACAAGCATTATGTCACACAAATGAAGAAGTCAGTAGTGGGACTTTCAGTACAGGTTTCTTGCATGTAGGTAGTGAAGACAGTGCCCACTTTTCCTCTATTCCTTACCCATTCTGGGCAGACAGAGCAGTGGGAGCATGTCCCCACAGCCTAGACCTAACTGTACTCCCTCAGGCTTGGAGAAATATCAGCTGGAGGTTGCTCTGAGAGTTGCAGCCAATGTGGACAAGAGCAGCCCTGCCACCCAGAGGGACCAGGACAGGGAGAGAGGGGAGCCAAGAGGACCCCCATGCGCTTGGGGCAGGAGCACTGCGCAGCCCTACAGAGCCCTGGCAGCCATGCCAGTGGAGCCTGGGGCAGCTCTGGGGAGAAGATTCTGTGATTTCAGTAGGATTAGGATTGTGCCTCAACGAATAAGAAAACTGTTCACTAAGGATGCAAAACAAAGAACATTTTTGGAGTTCTGATTTTCCCCTTAAATTTTTAATGGAACCATAACAAAAAAGCTTTTGAAAAGGTAAGGTGGAAAATAGCAAGCTTGTGATGCATGTCTTCAACTCATTAAGGTTTCCTTTTTGGAAAATATTTACTACAGTGTATTACAAGTAAATTAAATATGGCTAATGGATCTCTCCTAAGGGAATAAACTAAATTAAACCAGGAAGAAACCAAATCTAATTGTATTGCATTTTGTATAATCAAGCAGCAGGAATTCCTTATTCCAACTCAGTTCTTTACGTTTGGTAAGACTTACACTTCATCAGATAGAATAATATTTTTTTCACTTTAAATGGAAAAAGCGGGTGAGGAAAATAGTAGAAGACAAAATACCTTTCAAATCTTCCTGCATTTTATATGTGAAGGATATATAGCAAGTTAGCAAAAAGTCTGAAGTACCTTCTGGCAAATTGTACCATACATAATACACATTCTGCATCTCCTTGTTTAAATTATAGGGAAAAAATATATGATCTAGTTAACAAGATTACATTTTAGCTTTAAAAAAATCCACTAAGTTATAAAACATGAATCCCCTTACATCAGGCAGATATAGAACACTAGAGTCATTATAGTGTATCTACACTCCAGAAATAGACAGATAAACAGACAGAAAAAGAGGACACAGTAAATAAGAAAAGCTATATTCAACATCACATGGGAAAAGTAAGTGATATAACAAGAAGGCTAACTCTTACAAGAAATGAATGTTAAAAAGAGATATAAAACTGTGCCATTCACAGATTAAAAGGCACACATCAGATATAGCACTAAGTATCCTAATATCTTTGGCCCTTTTTGAGCATTGTGTTTTGGGGAGGGTCACTGGAACAACATTAAAGGGTTTGCACATTGGTCTGAAGTCCCGAGAGCCTGCCTCACCCTAACCCCACTACCCTGAAATGGCTCCAGGGCTGGGCAACACTACACCTCCATGGTTGGAGTCTCCATGCCAGCATATTTGTGTCCTGTCTTGACACACATTTCTGAGATACTCTGTGGGAGCTAATCAGTAAAGGATGGGTTATTTTTTGTGACATTTTAAGCAGCAGGGACACAGAACAGTAGTCAGTATTAAGAATTAATTAAGTATAGCAACAGTCAATTATTTCCTTTTTAGCTTATTGACAGATAATATCACTCTACAAGTGTCTATCTTCAGTGTACTTACTTCTCCAACTACAAACAAACCTCCATTCAAACAGATCTGAGCTTACAAATTGTAAGGTTGAAAGAATATGAAGCTTTTCATTAAAGTATCTAATACGTGATCAGATTTGCCATACTCTGGAAATGCACAGTGCATGGAGTCTAAGAGTGACTGGTGAAAAAACGGGCAATCAGATAATACCCATAAATATCAAACTGCACACACTGCTAAAGCTCATAAGTGTGGAATACCTCCACAGCATCTACTTTTCTTTTCAAGTCTGCACTTGTTTGCAGACCAGAAAAGGTAGGATGGTCCCTCCAAATTCCCATTTATCCTGATTTATCGCTTCTTTACTGGAAGTCTGGGATCAGTTTACAAGCAGCTAAAGAAATTAGGCCCACTGAAGTCAGTGAGAGCAGTATTCTGGGCACGTTCTGGTCTTCTGTGATTTATCCAAAGCACACAGGAGACCAAACAGCAAAATAAGTTTGTCTATTCATGCATATACTGGTAACAGACTGCCCATATATACATGCAGAACATATGAGTGGACAATAAAAAACTGTGGCATCATTTTAGATTATTAGTATTAGAGGAGCTTGACAGTTGAGTGGAATTAGAAAGCATTTTGTCTAACACCTTCATGTCCTCAGTGTTAAACAATGGACTCAGTTTGAGCAAACACATGAAATCATTGAAAAATTTTTTAGTTTTAGTAGTCCTTAGGGATCATAAGTTTTGGTGAACTTTTTTTTTTATTTGCAAAGTAGACATTTCTTAGTTTTATTTATTCTGTCATTACTTTTTGCAGAAAGAGACATAAACAAGTTTAGGTTTCCTCCCACCACCTCCTCTACTAGCTGCTGAGATAAGTGGAGCAGATTCAACAAGTGAGCAACAAAGGGATTGGTTCAGTGACTGCACACATTGAGTTGGGAGCCTGGGAAACAAAATATATAACATAGCTCTGCTAATGTGTATTAGTTGACAAATTATATGCTGGGTTGGGTAATATAACTACACATGCTCTGCCATAAATGTAATGTTCTCTTAATTTAATTTCAAAGCTCTTGCAGAAAATGAATATTGCCCACTCATTTTGGCATACTTTGTAGTGGAAATATCATAACTGAGAATCCTGCTCTTGTTGGGGCACACTATTTTGCTTGCAGCACATAAGTCTAAAATACCTATATCAGCCAGTTTTGTACTCAGCAGGGGAAAAAATTGACACCTAGGTGCCAGCAAGCTTATTAAAATATATACTTTTCATCTACATATAAGGAAACAGCTTCCTATGATTGTGAATTTTGGGCTGAAGTCATCATTTCTCAGTCTGAACTTATACTTCATGAACACTAAAAGTCAGTCCACCAAAGTGTATTCATCGTCTGACAGATCTCAAGGCTGTATTGCAGCTCTGTGATTTAGAATAACTCAGCTCAGAGGCAGGTTAAGAGGAGGACCTCTAACACAGCTATAAAATCCCCAATAAACCTTACTTCATAGAGATATGACACAATGGTCTTTGTTGAAGGGCATGTCCTTCCTATCATACCTGGATAGACAAAACTTCTGGTTCCAAGTCTGTAGTACAAAGGTAACAGGACAGGGTTTTAACCTGTCAATCGGTATCCATAGCTGCTTTGCCAAAAGTAAAAGAGGGGCCACAAGGTCCTTTATCAGACTGATGAAGATTTCCACAAGTCTTTTTTTGTTTGATTAAGGGCTTCAAGACTGGAAATTGCATGCAAGAGATTAATTTCCTGGTGGGTCTAAATATGTGGCTTCAATTCTCAGCACCACTGAAACTGCACAGAGAGTGCAGGGTCCAGATTTGGGCTCCCAGTGCAGGACAGGCCCTGATGTACAGCAACAAGTCCAGCAGAGAGTCCCCGTGATGGTCAGGGCTAAAGCACGGGATGGATGAGGGAGATAGAGGCTGCTGGGATGGTTTAGCCTGGGGAAGAGAAGGGGAAGGGGAGACCTCATGGCTGTCTGACCCTTGTTGAAGGTTGAGGGACAGGAGGCAACAAGTACAATTCTGAACACAGGAAATTCTGGTTTAACATTAAGAACACTTTTTCATCATAACAGTGGACAAACAATGGATGTGGTTCAGAGAGGTTGTGGGGGTCTCCATGCATAGACATGTTCCAGCCTCAACTGGACATGGTCCTCAGCAACCTGTTTTCATTAGCCTTGCTTTGAGGAGGGCGTAGGACTAGGTAACTCCTCAGGTCTTTTTATATCATAAAAAGCTTCTATCATTTTGTGATTTATGATTCTTGGCATGCATTGTGGTTTCATTACAACCTTTTCCTGCTTCTGAGCCTGCCCTGTTCATGAAGTCAGTTGTGCAGTGCTGTCCCCACATATCATTTAGGTCAAGTCAGGATATTCTAATATTCTGCCTACCTGCTCTTGCAAAGAGTCTTTCTAAAGAGCCTCATATATAAAAAGCAGTGAGCAGGATTCCAAGTCACACACTGAAATTCATTTGATGCCCCCCACAAAAGAGGAAAAAAAAACCAATAGTGGACTGATATTATGGCCTGCAACAAGTCTTATTTTTAAGAACAACACAATAAAGCATATTGGCTATGAATGCCCTGTGCACATAGGCGGCCCAGCTCCACTGGTCACTTAGCAACTTGTCCTGGTTTCAGCTGGGATAGAGTTAATTTTTTTTCTAGTAGCTGGTACAGTGCTGTGTTTTGGATTTAGTGTGAGAATAAAGTTGATAACGCACTGATATTTTAGTTGTTGCTAAGTAGCGCTTATTCTAAGTTAAAGATTGTTCTGTTTCCCATGCTCTGCGAGCAAGCAGGGGTACAAGAAGCTGGGAGGGAGCATAGCCAGGACGGCTGACCTGAACAACCCAAAGGGATATTCCATACCATAGAATGTCATGCTCAGTATATAAACTGGGGGGTAGTTGGCCGGGAAGGGCGGATCTGGCATCAGTCAGCAGGTGGTGGGTAATTGCATTGTGCATCGCTTGTCTTTTCTCGGGGTTTATTTCTCTCTCTTTTTGTTATACTCCTTTTCATTATTATTATTATTATTATTATTAATAATAATAATAATCATTATCATTATAATTGTTATTATTGATATTATTGTTATTGTTACTGTTGGTTTGGGGTTTTTTTTAGTTATTTAACCATTCTTCCATTCCACTAAAATGTATTCTTTTAGACCAGGTTATCAATCTACATTTCACATCTCTCCTTTAGGCTGATAAAGCTAATGCAGTGCTCAGGGATGTTGTTACAGCCTTGCTGCCAAGTCCAACACACACAAGCAGCCTTGTTCATTCAGTGCCACAAGAGTAGTATCATTTGCCTGCCCAGACTATTTCAGAAATCCTATAGAAATGGATCAAGGCATTGATTTTTGTCTTAATACACAATACAGCATATTTTTTTCTCACTTTTTTGCTGAGTTCTTCTTGCTACATTACTTGAGACGGTCTTCTAGCTACTCCACCAAATATGATCTGGACGTCTTCTCTAGCATTACATGTAAGATGTCTCCTACCCCAAGACTAGATTAGATTTATAGCTGCAGGATGGAGAAATTTATCTCCTCATTTGACTATGTACCCCTTACTGAGTTATTTGGATAACATACAGCTCTTGTTTTCTTAGAAATTAAAGAATGGACTACTAGATTATGTTTCTTAACTTCTTTGGTGTGTCACTGCTGTAAAGCTTCATATAAGAGTTGTGTACTGTAAATGCTGAGAAGTATTTAGTATATTATAAATTTATTTGAAGGATAATTATTACCTAGGACAATTCAGAATTTTCCTCACTTAGGCACAGTGGGATCCAGCCACTGAAATGCATGTAAATGAGTTGGGGGATAACCTTCCATCAAACTTCTGACTGTGTCCTCAAAAAGTACCTCATCAGCAGGGTATTAATTCAACAATATATAATGAAACAAGCTTCCTTCAGGCACATGAAAGACAAGTTGACTGGGAACCACCAGCATAGATCTATCAGGGACAAATTCTGCCTGACCAAGCTGATTGCTCTCTGTGATAAGGTGACTAGTGCTGTGGACAAGGGATGTTGTATACCTTGGCTTTAGCAAGGCCACATGGCTTCTGGCAGCAACCTTGTAGCCAAATTGGCAGGACATGGCCTGATAATTGAATGATAAATTGGGTGGAAAATAGACTGGACTTTTGAGATCAAAGAGCTGTGATCAGTGCTATCATGACCAATACCTAGTGGCATTCAGCAAGGGACTAGAGGCAAAACTGTAAAATGTTTTTTATCAACAATCTAAATTGTAGGACAGAGTGCACTCTTAGCAAGTTTGCAGCTGGTATCAAACTGGGGTTGGGAAGGGTGGAGCGTGAACAGTCAATACTCTGGAGAGCACAGCTGCCATTCAGAGGGACCTCGGGAAGATTGAGAAATTCACTGGTAGCAATCAGCCACTTTAAGTTCAGTGAAGGCAAATGCAAAGTCTTGCATGTGGTACCACAGTACAGAATAATCCTATAGGTCAATACAGGCTGTGACCAACTTGCCAAAGGAGCTTTGCATAAAAGACATGGGAGTCCTAGTGGAAAGTAAGAGTCTGCAGAGATCCTTTGCAGCAAAGGATGCCAATGGTGGGCTCTCTTTGCTTGGGCACAGCAGCAGGGCTGGGCACTATCTTGCCCCACTGCTTGGCACTGGTGAGACCACACTGGGAGTGCAGGGTCAAGGTTTGGGCTCCTGGCGGAGGAAAGATCTGGTGTACAGGATATAGTCCACTGGAAGGTCCCTGTGATTGTTGGAGCTGGAGCAGAGGATAAAAAAGGGGAGGCAGAGGATGCTGGCCTGGTTCAGCCTGGAGATGAGGAGGGGAAGGGGGTGAGGACAAGGACAGAGATGGGAGATGTTACTGTTGTATGCACCCTCATGGGGGGCTGCAGTGGGGACAGAGCATTGATGCAAGTCCCAGAGAGGCTGTGGAGTCTCCATTCTCGGAGATGTTCAAACCTCAGTGGGATGAGGCCCAAGGTCCCTGTCCACCTACATGGCTCTATGATGCCATGACTCCACAAAAGGCTCCACAGCAAAGTGATTTCCTGCTGTTTGACCCTCTGCCTTACAGAATACCTATTCTCTGGTGATGAACCCACATGGGGTTGTTAGAAATCAAGAGCCAAGGAGAATTGATATGGCCGGTCATTATTGTTATGTTAAATAAATTACATGGAACTATGTGAAAAATGCCAAAAAGCCTGACATAAATATATACTTTAAAATGAAGTACCATTTCTGGATGTAGTATTTTGAGAAGAAAAATATTTACAGTCATTCAAATCCTAGCCAGTCTTCTCCTAAAACCTCTTATAAACTATAGTCCTTTTTGAGAATGTAGTTTTTTAAAATTTCAGTTCCACATAGGAAGGCTGAACTTGGAGATTTATTTATGCTGTTTTCTTCAACACATATTATTGACATGTTTTGGGGAGTAAATGATAGAAACAGCTGTATGCAACAAACTTCACCTTACATACAATCTATTATACTTAAAATAAATCACAATATGTTGCTCATGGAATTTGAAATTTCTAGCTCAAAGTCTGCCTGTCACTAATTTATGAAGCAGGCTGTTGTGCTCCCAAATATAAGCTTCTCCTTTAACTGTACATATTTTATGAATGTTCTGAAATGTCCTCTTTGGGAAGAAAGGAGAAAACAAATTAGACAGAAATAAAATTGAATGTTTTTCATTTATTATGCTGGATGCGAGTATAATTTGGACTCTACCACAGCTTTTCTAATCAGTAACATGTATTTCTATGTCTGATTTTTTATGACTTGAATTTCAACACTCTGTGTTGAAACCCAGACTGTGAAGCTTGCACTGATTCCTTCAGTGAGAACAAAGCAGGTTTTTCCTTCCCAGCTCACTCAGCCTAGTGCTCTGTATTACTATGACAAAGGGCAGTATCTTGCCTTTCACCATGTGGTTAAGTTACAGCTAGGTGCTTGCTCCCAGGCCACGTGTCTTGAATGAAGTATCACAACTTTCAGCTGCAGGGATTAAGGGACAGCAGGCAAGGGGAAGCATCAATATGCATGAAATCCATCAATATATCTCACAGGTGAAAAGTGTATCAAGGGGCCAGGGCTTCGCTACTCCCAGGCATCTTGCCTTCAAGAAAACAAATCATAGGAGGAGGCAGTGAGAGAGAAAGGTGGCCTTGCAGCTTCAGACCACGGGTCAAACAAGCAGTGAGAGAGTTTCCACGGCAATTTTTGCTCTGAGTGTTTTCTCCTCTCTGCCAGCTTCTCCACCCTTGTTTCTCCATCCAGCCAGACTCCTCCCAGCTTAGCCCTGGTGAAGAGGTATGCATTCAAGAACAGACTGCAAAGCCTCAGAGCTACATGGATACTTGGGACGTCTCTCAAGCATGTGCCAAGGCAGGCACCAAGCAAAGCAGGCTGGTGAGCCACAAGCCTGCCAGACCAAACCTGCTGGCAGCTCACAGAAGATCTGGTACTGCTAGGACTATCAGTCAGCACCACCATTTCTGCAGCGTGGTCAGTTCTGTTCTCATCTACTCGTTAAGCCACTGCTTGAGAGAGGTCTTTCTGCGGCAAAATTCAGATGTTTTAAGTTGATATTAAACATTTAATGCCCTGATTGTATTGATCCGATTTCTCTCATGAGAAAGTCAATGGCAATGCCAACAGCAGACATGAAAATATGCACCTTTATTTAATAACATTTGTCTTCACGTTCATCTGTTAGTTCAAGTCAAATTTACCTTAACGGTTTGTGTCGTACCTTGACATAAACCTTGATGGCATCAATTATTTATGCCATATGCCATAAGTCTGAAGGTTATTCTAAGATGTGATGGATGCAGAATTTTTTTTTTTTTTTAATCTGAACAGCTCCACTCTGTATGCAGAGTAAAAGGACAGAAAGTACCTGGCTAATCATTCAGAGAAATCCTGATACAAAATTAGCTACTTTAATATTTTGCTGTAAAGTATTACTATGAGCAAATATTGTGGTTTCTTACTTTTATTCGCAAGAGAATGAATTAAGAACATTAATAAAACTTAAACAATTTAATTAGGCATCTGATCCTTAAGGGTGAAATTCTTTCCTCACCACACAAACCCAAATAATTGGGTAACATGGATAGGGTTAATTAGATACAGTTTATAGAGCTCTATAAAAGTGATACACAGTACAACTCTCAGATAAAAAAAATAAAGAAATATGACTATAAACATATTAGTGTAATGCTGTGACAGAGATTTTTAAATGCGCAAGGGTTGGAAAATTCTAAATTACACCTCCCACAGCAACTGTATCTCAGCAATAATGCATATATATAAAAATGTCAAGTCTAATGCTACATACTGTACAATATTAAAAAAAAGTCTCTATAACTGAGTAGATATATTTAGGGTTATTCTGGGATTCAGAAGCCACAGAATGTCTCAGGGACATTCATTTCCAGTTCAGCAAAGTATTTAAGCAAACATCTAATATTGGACATGCAGCCAGTCTTTTGATGACACCCTCAATCACATAGTTATAGCCAGAAATAAAATTATTGTTTCACTGAAATAGAACTATGTAAAACCTGTAAGACGTGTTCTATGCAGCCAAAGTCTGACTCTGGCTCTCAGGTGGGGAAAGTTGTATAATGTAAGCATGTTACATATGCTAACGTTATTTTTTTTCAATGGTGTTTATATAAGCCCTGCCATATTTATCTGTATTTGTTGCTGACCCACAGAGAAAAGCTACATTCAAGCTGCAGCTAATATAAGGCCTGATCCTGCACTTTAAAGTAATCAGCCTCTGCTGCCTCCAGTGTCAACTGCAAGGTCATAATGAACCAGATAGTGGTAATCTGCACCATATGAGGCATAAGGCACAGTTGTCAAGCTATAGATTTCTGAGAAATGCATGATTAGTGCAGGAAAAAATTACACTGAAGATAGACAAACACACACATTTTAGCAGGCACTGTGACAGCCATAAATATCTTCTGTTTACACTCTGTGAGATGACCCCACCTAGCCACACTTAAGGGGAAGGCAGATGAAACCATAACTTGGATTTGTCTTAATGACTACCAGTAACTTCATAGTTACTGGATGAAGAAATTCTGGTGAGAGTGTGGTGTGACTAAAAGAAACATTTCAGGAAAAACATGCATAAAGAGAAAGTTAAATGTGAGTGTGAAACTAAAACAAACTTTCTGGAAAGACTGCCTTGCAGAGATAGTTTGCACCAATTATGTTCCTTAACATCTTGCTTGAGAAACATCTGCATATCTTGGAGGCTGAGAAATACAAAGGGGGAAAAAAAAACCCCAAACCTCAACAAAAGTAAGGTTTTGGTACAGCTCTAAGAATAGAGAGGTATGTGTGATATTTTTTTATGCACATTTCTCTAACATCCTCTGAAATAATTCTGAAAATATTTAGATCATTTAGCTAAAATTATATTTTATTTTTCCCAGAGATAATTAAGATATGCCTTAAGATAGCTGCATATTAATGACTAGTCATTTTTAAAGGAAAGGAGTGCCTTACTGTCTATCTTTAACACTGAACCACTTTCACAAGACCCCATCTCCCTCATTTGGTCATTTTCAGTGACACCCAAAAAAGTAAGAGTCAACCCTTTCAGAGGCTGAACAGTGGGTTAATAAAAGAGGAGCTCAGTGCAGAAGAAAAGCTCTGTGATGGCCAGATTTAGCAAGAAGCTCTTTCCCATGAGGTTTCCAGCAGCCCCGGTGATACAGTCGGTGTAGGTAGACCTTGGTTTCCAGCAGCACTTCCTCCAGACCGCAGGTGGTACCCACCCCAGGCTGCCCACATGCCTTGCCCAAAACTCGTTGCAGCTGTCTTCGGCTAAGGTACTCTGAGCCAAATTGTCCAAATCCTGATCCCCGCCATATTCCTGTGTGACTACTGCTTCCATGCGTTAACTCCTAAATTTTGCACTGCAACAAACCTGAAGAGTAAAACCTTTGCATGTAAAGGATTTTGCCTGTCACTCGTGGCATCTCAGTATGCTTTGCCTGCCCTAATGTACACTGGTGGTCCAAAGAGGAGATACTGAAGTAATTGGAGTCCTAACTGAGAGCTGTTGAGCATCCTCTGTGCCCTTTGGGGGTTTGGTGGGGTGTTCTGAGCGGTCGGCACCTTGCAGCATCCAAAAGTTCATCAGCCACAGAAAGCCTGAGGGCTGTAGTGCTCCTGCTCTTTGAACCAATACCTGCAGCTGGGATTTCAAGTTTACAACCAATGCTGAAGCATTTGTGGGGGCAGAGGGAGGGGACACTTTCCTCAGCCAGAGGATCTTTTTCAAGGGAAAGAAACCAAACAATTACCAACTGCAAGACGACTGGAAAGGGTTGGGGGGGTAGGGGGGAGGGGAGGATGTATTATTGTTTTTGTTTTAAATCATATGCAGACAAAGCCTAGGCTTTACTTTGTTGATATTTGTAGGAGGAGGTTAACTGGTGTTGGCAGAAGTCTCAGCAGCAATGTATAGCTAGTCGTACGGTACCGTCTGCTCCCAGCCTTATAGAATAGAGACAAACAAGTTAAAAAGGCAAGGGGAGGAAGGAAGGGTTTCGTCTCCACAATCCTTGACAGAAAAACCATTTAGCAAAACAAACATAAAATAATTGGATTCTTTTTCTTTGCTTTCTTTGCCTCTTCTCCAGCTAAGTGTTTGATGTAGCTGTTTTCTTTACTCTTTCCAAGTCTTACATGACTTGAGTAGCAATAAAGGTGGCTGTGCCTCTTTTCTGAGGCAACTACAAAAGCACGTTGGGAGTTATTTCAGTGCTCTGTATGGTGCAGAGAATGCCTGTGAAATTTTGATAGTACAGATCAAGGGGACAAATTAGTCAGATTAGTCTGATTTCCTCTTTAATAAATCCATCACACTATACAGTATTCTTTGTCACCAGTATTCTTGTGCTTTGATTTTTCCACAATAAGGACTTTTTATCAAAACACTCTTGAGCATCTTTTCTGTTTCTTCAGGGAAAAAATTCTGTAGTGCATTTACATTAGAGCATGGATTTTTAAGTAAGTGCTAAACGTACAGGCTTGCACTACTGTTTTTCATTATTTTGAAAATATGTTTGATTTCCCTAGATGTCTAAAGAGTAGCTGAACAAAAATCTATTTTTATCTAGTCAATATTTGGAAACACTGTGCTACCTATGTTTCCTATTGATTCCCAAGTCATGCAGATTTTGTCCTACAGATCTCAATCAGCAGCACTTTTAGATGTGAAAATATCTGCCAAGATAAGACACTTCATTGAAAGGCAGCACCTACAACATCATTTATGTAAAACATAATTGCTTATTGGTCAGTCTCACCTAGATTAGTACGAGAGAGATTTGTATTTATCTAATTTCTAAGAACACCCCTGTTATCTGTTTACCGGAAAGGACTACTGCCTACATAAAAATCCTACAGAAAAAAGTAAATAGTGTCCTGTTGGTAATGACTACGTTTTAGGATCCTCTAGGCACACAAATAGGCCCTCCAGCCCCCAGCTGCCAGATCATAAATTACTGCAATGACTCATGCTTGTGTTTTGACGGCTAGTTGCTTAAATCTACTCTGCTCCAGACCCTACTCCTTGTTTCATAAAGAAGTAGAACCTTTAGAATTAGTTTTGTATCTCCACTTCTCATGTCCAAAAAATGCTACAGAGTTTGGTTTCAAATATAAAAGAGGAAAATAAAAATGCCGTTATTAATGTTTCCTATGCTTTTAAAACAGCAGTTCTGAACAAAATGTAGGACTCCCCAAATTATACCCAAGAAAACAGAAATACCTGTGGCTCAGGTTATGTGGAACAAGAACATTAAAAAAGAGTAAGAGCTCTGAGTTTTCATGGTGTGTAGCAGCGCTCTAATGAGCATTAACCTCCATAACAAATACTCTGCCCAGAAGAAACTACTTAGTCTACTAGCACTGGCACATGGTTTCTCACTGGTCATTGGAGTCCTGCTTTTCAAAGTTATATTAATTTACTTCCACCTATATATGTTCTTCTTTTCAAGACCCTGGCATATCCGGGTTCAATTATCTGATATACATGCAAATTTGGTGTTTGTGCACACCTAGTTCTCTATGTTATCCATTGTATTTGACAGATTTTTTAATTTAGATTTCTTAGTTCCTATTGCCATTGCACCTGGTGGAAAAAGATAAGATGCTGAAGGCTCTTAAGTGACTCAGTAACAGCAAAAGCAGATGGAAAATGTGCTCCAAAGTGACTTAACCCCACCTAAGAAGAGCCCTTAGAAGGCTTTTACTGATTCACTGCAAGTTTCAAGGTACACAAAACAAAGGAAAGCAAAAATAATGCTAGAGTATAGCAGAAATGCTGTGTGAAAATTACAAAAGATAAAAACCAGAAAATTGAACTCTATACAGCATACCTGACTATTCTACAGGCAATGTTATCTGTGTTAGTGGTACACATATATCACTATATGTACGTGAAGTATCACTTTTAGTACAATTGTTTTTAAACGTAATGTATTGCTTTATTTTTACAAACTGTACTACAGAGCATTTATGAGTCTACTAATAAATGCAGTACTACCATAAATAATTTAAATCAAATTACATTTGTTGACTATACCAAGTATCTTTAATGATACATTATCCTTGATTTTTTTATTGTGTTTGTCCCCTTGCTTGTTGACTGGTAAAAATTAGTATACTGAAATTGATCTCCCAGTCATTAGAATGAATTAATGATGGCCTACTAGGTTTCCAATGGAAGGCAAAGATTTTTTCTTTCTATTTCCATTTCACCTGACACCAAGGGTACTGATAGGACTGTGTAAGCAAGTGCTGTAACAGAAATACAGATTACCAGGGAAAAAAAAACCACCACCACAACTAAAAAAGCATCTCAACAATTAAAAATAAATGCAGTAAATAAAATTTTTTGATCACTGGTCTGGCTATGAGATTTATAAAAACTTCTCCAGTTATGTCATCTCACATGATAAAGCTCCTCTACCCATGACCCCAGCATCACTGCAGGTCATGGCCAACACACCTCACAGTGCAAACTGCCAATCAACATCCCCACATGCTCCACCAACCTCAGGTTACACATTCCACCATCTGGGAGAGCCAAGGAATTGCCAAATCCAGACCTGGACCCAAGGCAGAAGATTACAATAGCTTTTTGTAACCCCTGCCATTGTCCAGTGCATGGGCCAGGGACTGCGGCTGAAGCTGAACTGTCAAGGTTGGGCTTAGCTGCCCCTCATTCACATCAGCTCTCCTGTTCATTGCTGGCATGCCCAGCAGCTGTCCCCCCAGACTGGGAACTGACACTGGATGCACTTGGGATCTGCACACAGCTCAGGAGTTACAGCTTCCCCATTTCCCCTGTTCCTCCTTAGGCATACAAAGCCACCCCTTTGTTTTATTCTCCAGTGATATCAAAAGCCTAGAGGTCCTCTGTGAGGCATGACCTTGTCACAAGAAGGCTCTGAGCAGCATACAGGAGGAGTATCAGCAAAAAAGCATCAGTGCATGAGTTGTGGTGCAATGCATTCACATCAGACATAGACACCAGGTTCCTCTGATTTCTGCTTACGTATCCTCACTGACTCCTTAATAGATCCCCCACTTCCCTGCACAAGACTTACTGCAAGAAAAGATCATATTTTTTTTGTGTTTACAGCATCTTCACTATTTGCTGGCTGAAGTCAGGTGCTCACCACAAATTTCATACCAAAACTGCCAAAACACTTTTGCTTAGCATAGGAAATCTTCCTTGAGTCTGTAGGCTCAGTAATTTGTAACTGTATGCTCAGCTGCTTTCTTTTCAGAGGTTAAGAATCTTCCAACAATAACCCAGTATTGGTATTCATATGTTGAAAAGAAGATGTGACCAGCCAAGAGCTGGGAGGCCCTCAGAGTTAAACACTTACTGGCTAAAGCAGAGCAACTATCTTCATTCATTCATATGGCTGAAATGTACAGTTACACCAAGAGAAATTCTTGAAGTTCAGTGCTGAGCAACAGAAAAGCTTTAAGAAACCAAGTCTCAGGTTTTTTACATTTTGTGCTCATAAATTTTGTTAAACTTTAAAATGCACAAAAAAGAATCTTAGAAGGAACTGTTAATTTTATTACACTTGCAGACCAATTGGTGAGACAAATACTTTGGTTTGCAGCAGCTCAAATATTTCCATTTGATAGACAAAAAGCATAAGCAGTAATAATATTGGTAATAAACTCTGAATTATTGACAGTGATTATTTCTTGTAGTCACATGGGATCAAGTTTTCAGCCTGGTACTATCTAAACCCTATTTTTGAATCTCTAAAATCTTGCAAGCAAAGCATTTTTATTTTATATTGTATTATACATTGTTGTTCTTCCAATAAAAATCCTTTAAAGACTGTTTCTTGAAAATAACTTCAGACATCCCACATGAAACGAGGTAAGTAAATGGAAGTGGGAGTCTGAGTACAGTAGGTCCTGGAAGGAAAGGAACAGGCCTTTCAGAAAGGTCTAAAGATGGCAAAATGGCACATGCAAGAGTAAACAAATTGAAATGTGAGGATGCAAGGGAGGACATGTTTTCCTGTTGTGATCCTGAGGCAGAACAGCTATCAATCTGACACAACCCGTATAATACTTTCATGTGTAATTGCACCGTTTTGGACAAAAGTCCTATATTGGGTTTGTGTGGCAAGGTTTTGGTACCAGAGGTGCTACAGGGGTAGCTTCTGTGAGAAGCTGTTAGAAGCTTCGCCCATGTCTGACAGAGCCAATGCCAGTTGGCTCCAAGATGGACCTGCCGCTGGCCAAGGCCGAGCCCATCAGCGATGGTGGTAGTGCCTCTGGGATAACAGGTTTAGGAAGGGGAAAAAAGTTGCAGGGGGCACAGAAACTGCAGCTGGAGAGAGGAGTGACAACATGTAAGAGCAACAACCCTGCAGACCCCAAGGTCAGTGAAGAAGGAGGGGGAGGAGGTGCTCCAGGCGCCGGAGCAGAGATTCCCCTGCAGCCCGTGGGGAAGACCACGGTGAGGCAGGCTGTCCCCCTGCAGCCCAGGGAGGTCCACGGTGGAGCAGATATCTACCTGCAGCCCGGGAGAACCCCACGCTGGAGCAGGTGGGTGCCCGAAGGAGGCTGTGACCCCATGGGAAGCCCGCGATGGAGCAGGCTCCTGGCAGGACCTGCGGATCTGTGGAGAAAGGAGTCCATGGAGCAGGTTTTCTGGCAGGACCTGTGACCCCGTGGGGACCCACGCTGGAACAGTCTGTGCCTGAAGGACTGCACGCTGCGGAAAGGACCCATGCTGGAGCAGTTCGTGAAGAACTGCAGCCCACGGGAAGGACCCACATTGGAGAAGTTCATGGAGAACTGCCTCCTGTGGGAGGGACCCCACATGCTGGAGCAGGGGAAGAGTGTGAGGAGTCCTTCCCCAGAGGATGAAGGAGCAGCAGACACAACGTGTGATGAACTGACCCAAACCCCATTCCCTCTCGCCCTGCGCTGCTGGGGGGAAGTAGAGAAAACCAGGAGTGAAGCTGTGCTCGGGAAGAAGGGACGGGTGGGGGGAAGGTGTTTTAAGATCTGGTTTTATTTCTCATTATCCTACTCTGATTTTGATTGGTAATAAATGAAACTAATTTCCCCAAGTCGAGTCTGTTTTGCCTGTGATGGTAATTGGTGAGTGATCTCTCCCTATCCTTATCTCAACCCACAAGCTTTTTGTTATATTTTCACTCCCCTGTCCATCTGAGGAGGGGACTGATAGAGCGGCTTTGGTGGGCACCTGGCATTCAGCCAGGGTCAACCCACCACAAGTCCAAAACAAAAAAACATCAGCATGAAACCTGGAGAGATCTAAGTCAGCCTTTGTCTCCCATTGCTAACTGAGCACTACAACAGAAATACACACACAAAGATGAAATGTGTTATCATTTGGTGAAAGTGTAGACCTGGCCTGTAAGCAGGTAAAAGGCAACAGGAATAGGCATGCAGAAAGAGACAGCCGAGGGACAGGGCACTGGAGAATGAATTCATGAGAGAGACAGCTTTTGGGAAGTGCACTGGGAGCAAAGACTGAAGAAATTCCATACAAGCAAAAGGGTTTTCATGGCTTTCATTGAAATTTTGTAGATACTATTAAACAAAGTTGCATCACAGAAACAACCTGACTCCATTGTCCATTTCTCCTCAAAAAGTTTTGTCAAGCCATTCAGATCAAAAGGAATAATACATAACAAGGAGGAGAGTGTGTGTTTTTATACCTGAGTCTGGGAAACTGATTTAAATGAAAAAGAAAGTTCTAACAAATATTGGGCTGGTTGGCTGGTTTTCCTTCTTCCCCACCCCCGCCACCCCACCCACCCATGCCCTTCCTTTAAGAAAAATAAATAATCAAAGATTCTAAAATATGTTTATGGAGTTTGACCCAAAGACACAGAAATCAATGGGCACCACTATATCAGCTTTGGTGAATAGTGGAAGAATTTAAATTATTTTGTTCTTTGCATCTTGATTTTTTTCTTCACTTTTCTTCTGATTCAAGAGCATGGAACTGTTCCCTGGCCAATAGCTATGTAGTTTTTCTGAAGGACTCAAGGCCCTAGCCCAGAGATCAATTTGTTTTCCTTCATTTTTAAAAAAGAACTATAATTGGTTAGAATTATTTATATTATAATTTTGAAACAGCTGAAAAAATCAAGGGAATGCATTGCCATGCAGTGAGGGAGTGGTAGAGATAATATCTCTTTTAATTTATAAACAAATACATGCAGAAGGAGAGAATATGAACACAGATTTCTTTACTTCAAAGGATTTCCAAATGCTTTTGCCTAGCTGATATTTTCCTAAATTGGCTTATACTGTAGGGATCAATTAAAATATCATTGCTGATAAATTGCTGCAGGGAAATTGCAAGTCTGGACAAGCATATCCTCATTTCATGATGTAGTGTGTACTCATATATTTACTAAGCAAAAAGATTAATTAAATGGAAAGTTTAAGAATTATTCTTCAGAATATCTGAATACATATGCAAAAAATAAGGAAAGGGTCACTTTGAACAGGACATTACGAGGACGGGGTTTTATATGTTGTCTACCTTTATACATCCATCTCAGGTGCATGAATGAAGGATCTTGGCTCCCACCAAGGTTCAAAAACCCCAGAGGATGACAGAGCGCTCAGCTGCACTGTGGACTCTGCATATGAAACCAGGTTCCTCACCGACAGACATAAGTTTACCATAGACATTGTTTCTAGATATTGCAGTGCTCCCTGGTCTGGACACTGTAACCAGCCACTTAAAACAGGCTGCTATCTGTTTCTGGATAAAATTAATCACGGATGAGCATCTGGTCTGTCTTGAAGCTCCATTATACCCCTTTGTAGCAGCACAAGCAGTTCATGGAAATACACACTGGATTGTTAAACATAAAGGTAGTTTTACGCAGCTCTTTAGAGGTCACATTTGAAAAACAGAACTCTGCAAAGGCTACTGGGATGAAACAAGACCAGAAATTGAGAAGCATCTAGCATTTTACAAGGAATATTTAGGAGCTAGCAGAGATTAAATGCAAAGATATATAATGCAAAATCATCATTCTGCATGGGAGATTTGTATTCTCTTGTATTTCTTGCTTCTTTTGTTATTGCTTGTTATTCAGTGAGACGCATTCTCTCATATATGCTTTTAGATCTCTCCCTATATTGGCCATACCAAGATATTCTGATGGGAAGCAGAAATGTGGCTCCAGTTTCAAACCCCAAGGAGCAGCACCTTGTGTGTCATGATAAAGATGTTAGCTCATACTCTAAAACAGAGAGACTTCCAATTGATTATTTTGCATCACCATACCCCATGAAATGCCAATCAAATCATGACTAACACTGAAGAACTTGGTCAGTGCCTCCTGGTACAGGAACGCAACATTTCACCAAGCCAGTTAACCTGGCTAGCTCATGTAAATTGTGAAATCAAGACAAGAAAATTACCAAATTAATATTTAAAATACTTCCTTAAAATACTACCCACTATATGCAGGAATAATTTTGTACCTGCAGTTTTTTGCAGGCTTTACTTGATTATTTTTTTTTGTCCACTTACTTACTATGTTTTTAGCAGCAATATACTATTCAAACAAACCTAGCCTATAAATTATGCAGGCATCAAGAGAAACACCAAATTGAGTCACCACTTTTAGAAACCAGCCCTTAAAATTCCATAACTAATAGTCTGTAAGTGGAAGAATAACATGTGCTTCAACCTTGTCATTGCCTTGATCTGTACTTTTAAAGAAAATTTTTATTGGCAGAATTAGAGTTTAACCAAAAAGCAAACAATTACATACTGCAAAAGAGGTACATTCTTTTATCCTCTTTGTGGTCAATTTCCTTTTTAGGCCTCAGTGTCTTGATCACTACTGTTTGATGAATCAGCTTTCCTGCTAACTAGAGGTGCAGAGCCATCATCTAATGAAAACACTCTGCATTTTATGGCTCCCTAGGCTGTAGTTCTGCATATTAAAATAGAATTTCAATCTCAGTGTAAGAAATAAAATCAAATCTAGCATCTGTGGTTTGAATAAAACAGATAAAAATGCGGCTCATTTAATTTTAACAATATTTTTTAATGTTAGAAAGTATAAAAAGAGGCCCTGGATGTAATTAAAAAATGCCTATAAATTAGAAATAAATTGGTAGAAATCAGCACAATTGTTCAGTACATGGACTAGTTTCATTAAACACACAAATTCGATGGCAAAGAGTATTGAGTCCTATTTAAAATTAACAGAACTACTGTTTTACCACCTATTACATATTGCTTTCATCTGTTCAATAAAGGATAGATCTAAGGTGAATGGACTTACCTCATCAATCTCTTTGGGTTTCCTAACTCTTTTCAGTGAAAAAGATAATTTTTTGTTAGGATCCCACAACAGCACCTTGGCTTTTTTAAAGATGCTGCACATGAAAGGCACCAATACAGTCTGCCAGGAGGTACTGAAAATGATGGGATTTTAGGGGACAAGTGAATCTTATTTCAATCTGTTCAAAGGGAAGACACTCATCCTTTAACACAGTGATACAGGAACAGAAATACTGACACCAGTGTTAAGGCAAAACAGCCTTTTAAAGGTACCATGCATTCAATCTACTGTAATTACACTATACTACTGTTTGTCTGGGGTGGCTTTCCTCCTCTCCCTGTAAATTAAGCAAAATTCTCTCTTTTTTTTTCCCTTCCCTTCCCTTCCCTTCCCTTCCCTTCCCTTCCCTTCCCTTCCCTTCCCTTCCCTTCCCTTCCCTTCCCTTCCCTTCCCTTCCCTTCCCTTCCCTTCCCTTCCCTTCCCTTCCCTTCCCTTCCCTTCCCTTCCCTTCCCTTCCCTTCCCTTCCCTTCCCTTCCCTTCCCTTCCCTTCCCTTCCCTTCCCTTCCCTTCCCTTCCCTTCCCTTCCCTTCTCAAAATGGGTTTAGCAGAGCTCTGTAAAGGTAACTGTTATTCTGAGTTTCACAAAGGTCCATGGTCTTTGAGCAGGTTAATGTACATGCTTTCTCCTGCTGCGGAATTCAGCTTTACAAGGGACAATCTATATCACTGTTTCTTTGCTGTCACATTTCATTTTTGCTAATAATGTTTTCCCATAGAAATTTTCCCATAGAAGGCCTGGGAATTTAGTAACAGAAGAGTAAGAAAATGCTACAAAGCATTAGAAGAAATTCTTCTTTTTAAATTTTCTGTTTCCTTCAATTATTCCTCTTTTTAAGAATAGCTACATAGCAAGAGTGCTATTTTCTGTAACAATACCCAATGTTGCAAGGAACAGATGGATCTCTTGGAAACCAGAAAATAAGCCATAAATGCTAAACTTTGTCTAGAGCACAGGAAAAATGCACGCAGAAGGCCCATATTCTAATAAGCTGAAATGTCTATGATCTAAGTAGTTTATAAACTTATTAATGGAAACTTTGAGTGCCTCAAAAGCTTAAGTTAATATTAGTTCTTCATTGTTACAAACTAAAGTATATTTAGGCATAAAATAAAATGACAGTGAAAATAACATTAATTTTTAAAAAATCAACAGCAAAGCCTTCCTTTAGAGATAACTTTTAATGGAGCATCTGTTTTCATACAACAAGGTTAGCCCTTAAACATATTTCTACTCCATTGACTCATTTTTCTGCTGCTCCCTCCTATCACAATATATGATATTTGGCTTCCATAGTTATTGTTTGCAGTGATATTCCTTGTTAATCCAATGCAAGGTTACTGTTGTGTGAAGGAACATTACAAAATCAGATCCTATTTTTATTAGCAAGAGTTAAGGTTGGACCATATGATCCTTGGGGTCCCTTCCAACCTGGTATTCTATGATTCTATGATAACAGTAACCACAGGATTAAATTTAATATGAGATAAGAGGTTTCATGATGTGGTGATGGCCTGTCCCTGAAGGATGTGGGATGCCATGAAGTGTTCCACAGTGTCAGAAATCTGTAGATTTAGTCCATTCAGTTGGCTGTATGATTTTAGAACACGAGCTTCTAAACAAATATAAATGGCAAAGTAATCTCTGACAGGAATAAAACAGTAGAAGGACTGAAAAAGCCTAGAGTATTAGTTAGAGATAAATGAACACATTTAAATGGTGTACTGCTTCAGATTTCTGTCCATATTCAGAGCTATCCGTATCCTGAGCAGTTTTTCAGCTCAGGAAAATTTAGTTAAAGACTAACTCAAATCAGCCTTACTGTACAGCTGTCCACCTTCCCCTTCTGTCCTTATCCCCCTTCACTTTTCAGAAGCAAAAAATAATATTTTAGGCATTCCGAGACAGAGATTTTCTGGGTGGCCTGGAAGATGAGAACAAAAAGTATATTTATACAAGTTTTGTAAAAAAATGGGCTCCTTTTCAACAACTGTTTTCCTGAGATGAAGACAGTACTTTCATACACAAAAAAATTATTTTCCATACACAGAAAATTACGTGTCTTTCATTCAGCAGCAGTAGGTGTTGCTGTCTGTGCAGATGATCTGTGGATAATTTAAACCTGGAAGCTCTTGTCTTCTTAGCCTGTTCAGGGATCCCCAAATCCCTCCCCTGACTTGTCCTTTTGGCCTTATTGCCCAGATCTCCCACAAGTCTCTGATTTTGAGGTGGTTATCTGAGGCTAAAAGTTTTATACATGAAAATATTATTTCTTCCAATATATTTTCTTTCACTGTGCTCACACTCATATCCAACACAATGATGTCCCATGCAAACACAGCAGACCCTGAGGAGCATGTCACCTTCTCCACAAAGGCTCCTTGAACTGAGCTACTCTAGAGGACAATGATGGGAAGGAATAGTTTTTCATCTAGCTTTTTAACAATTGGCAATTGTTAAAATTGTTGTCTTCTCCTGGACAAAATCCTACCTGTATAAGCTTTTCCAGTGCTACTCCACTATGAAGAACAACCAGCAGTTTTGACTGCTACTATGACATTCAGACTTGGGCTAACAGAATACCAGTGCATAGTGTAATGATAATTAAATAGGCCTTTAGCAAAGCAATTGTAGAAAAGTGTGATCATCTGTGCAGACAAAAGCAGTTCTTGGTGAATATTTCACATAGGTTTGTTGCAATACTGCAATGGCTCTACTTTGAGTAAAACTGTCTCACAGGAACTTGTATTTCTTCTATTGGTCAGGCTATGGCTTTTGCACTGGAGAAAAAAAGTGTGGTCCAAAGAACTCTAAAAAAACAGGCTGGCACTGCAATTCAGTGAATGACTTGTTGAAGTGATTGATGTCATTTTGCCCTCGTACCTTCATTTTAGAAGTCAAAAGATTCATAAGTGACCTTGCACAATGAGTAAGAATAAAGAAAATTCACATCCTGTGGGTATAAACACAGACAGTTCTCCTTGCCTAGGGAGACAAGTTTCTTTCTTCAACACGGTCGGAAAGGCTGGTTCAGACAAAGATTTTTAAAGGCCAGTAGTAACCTTAGATTTTATATTGTGACCTTGAGTACAACCAAGCACAGAAAAGCGCACGCACGCACACACACACACACACACAGACATACACACACAACTTAAAATTTCATATATTACTTCAGCCACTTTCCAAAAGCTGCCTGGCTAGAACAAAGAATAAGAAACATCATCTACCTGCCCAGGCAATCTATGAAATGTGAATAGTGTTTTGTTTTTCCTCTCTCATATATAAGTGCATTCACTGTTCACATACACATGCTTATTTCCTGCAAAACTTTCTGGAATATCTGTGTCTGGAATATATATGATTGCTAATTGATTTACACTTTCCAGGCTGATGGATTCCCAGCTTCAAAAAGAAAAACTGGCTATACTGGATCTCAAAATCTTGGTTATTTACCCTTTACATATGAAAGTAAGAAAAGAAACGTGTGCTTCTTTCTAAAAGTCCAGATTATTTCCCAAAGCCAGTTTCTGTCCAGAAGCAGGACCCCTACCAACAAGCTTCGATCTAGCTGGTCTAAGAGTGTGAACCTCAAGGACTTGCACTCTTGCTCAGAACTGGTATTGGCTAGTACTGGCCCTGGTCTCTAAGCTACACCTATTCTACCAAACTAAGCAGTGTTTAGGCATGGGAAGAAGAGGACAAAGCATAATAAGGGTGTTTTTTCTCCATTCTCCTATAGTTTTTTTGAAAAAACCATTTCTCATACTTGTTTTAAGGCCCAGGGGAGATTTTCTTTGTTTTGTTTATTGGCAGTGGACTCAACCAATCTGAAATTTCTGTCCATCTATAGAGGTAGATACAGATGCTAACATATCTTACGGAAGGGCAATACAGCCAGGCACTAGCAATACAGTTTTCTGGAAACTCTGGGCAATTTCTTGAAGCAAGTGATCAATCAACAGACTAGAGGTGATGCTTTGTTGGACCTGCTACTCACAAACAAGAAAGAAGTGGTGGAAGATGTGAAGATCAAGGGCAGTTTTGGCTGCGGTGACCATGAGACTATGAAGTTTAAGGTCCTAAGAGAATTCAGCAAAACAGCATTACAACTGTGGACTTCACAATTGTTAATTTTGGCCTTTTCAGGGCTTCCCAGGTCTCTGCTGGAGCTTGTAGGAGGGCAGCAGTACCCACAGGAGGCAGGGAGCACTTAAGTCAGTTAAACATACAGAAGCCTGTCGGAACAGAGAAGAAAAAAGGCAAACACTGCACCCATCTTAAAGAAAGATGAGAGGATGGATCAAGGCAACTTACAGGCCATTTGGCCTCACCACACTCCCTGGAAGGAAAAGGAGCAAAGCCTTTCAGAAGCCATTTCTAAATGCATGAAGGACAAGGAGTTAAATGGGAAAAGCCAGCATGGGTTTACTGAGGGCAAATCCTGCCCAACCAATCTCATTGCTTTCTGTGATGAGGTAACAAGCACTGTGGGCAAGCAGAAGGCAGTGAGTGCTGTATACTTTGATTTGAGCAAAACTTATAACACAGCCTCCTGTAGTTTTCTTCTCACCAGATTGGTAAGAAATGGGGATGGATAAGTGGATAGTAAAGTGGGTGGAAAATTGCCTGCAGTGCTAGGCTCAGAAAGCTACTAACACTGATGCAATCAGCATCTCTGCAGAAATGCCGCCAAGCTCCAGGGGCCAGCAGGTTGCCAGGAGGCAGCAGTGCTCCTGGGCAGCAAAGCAGCCCCTGCACCAAGGTCTGCACCAGCACAGATGCAGCAGCAGGGCCAGGCACTGATCAGGTCCTGCCGCTCGACACTGGTGAGACCACAGGTCTGGGCTCCTGGCACAGGGCAGACCCTCATGTACAGGAGCGAGTCCGGTGGAGGGTCCCTGTTATGGTCAGGGCTGGAACCTGGGACGTACGAGGGGAGGTGGTAGGTGCTGGGCTGGTTCATCCTGGGGAAGAGGAAGGTAAAGGGAGACCTCACTGCTCTTTGCAGCTGCTTGATGGGAAAAGACAAATCCACAGTCTTCTTGCAGATGTATGGTGAAAGGAAAAAGCAACAGGCAAAAGTTGGAACATGGGAAAGCCTGATAAGGAAAAGAAAAGGTACCATGAGTGTGGTTAAATACTGGAGCTAGTTGCCTGGAGAGCCTGTGGGATGTGCCGTACTGGAGGTGTTTGACTCAACCAGACAAGTCCTTGAATGATCCCTGCTTTGAGCAGAGGGTTGGACTAGGTGACCTCCAGAGGTCCCTGCTGCTCTGAATTGTTCTAGGTGATTCAGTGATATAGTTAGATATTTGGGTTACATGCATTCAGACAGAAAGCATATTTAAATGTTTCACTGCAGTACCCTTACTTTTTCTGTTAAATTTTATTACAGCTCATGGTTTTCATGGTTTTACAAGGCAGATCTAATTTGCACTTGTCAGGTTACCTTAGAACATATCATGAAGCTGTCTTGTAATCACATGTACAGAATTCTTTATAATTTAAACCACAAGATCTTTCCAATAATATGACTCCTTCATCAACTAGACCTCAGGTTGCTTCCTTGGCAGACTCTGTGTCATGTGGACTGTACAATCCATATATTCTGTCCTTAGCCACAAACTACTGACTCATTAGGAGAACTCAGATTTTTTTCTTTCAGTGAGGAAGGAGAGATTAGGAGATCCATCAGTCACATGCAAGTGTGTCTGAAAAAAAAGGGAAAGGTTTGTCACAATGTCACATTCATAGCCACATTATGCAGTTAACTAGAATGTTATGTCTGTTATGGAAGATTACTTTTCTCATTGTAATATAATAAAAATTTATCCTATGAAGTGTAGTCCCAAACATAGTGAGTTTAAGGGAAAGACTGTATTCAAATTTAACACAGTCTTGATTTTTTCTAGTGCATTTTTTTTCCTGTGTTTTTCTTTAACTTTAGATAATACTTTGGGCTTAAAAATCATCAGAAACTGCTTCCTAACTGAACCTTAGTGTGTGACAGTTCTTATTTCCAAATGAATCACAAAGTGAAAAAGTTGTAATCTTTTGTTACTCAAAACATGTCCATGATAATGTAGTTGTGGAAATCAAAAGTGGGAGACAGGGATGGCTTGCCGTCAAGATGGTTTAAAAATATGACAACTTTTGTTTCTCACTCAAATAGCCCAGATGGGAGAGGGAGGTAGCACCATTTCCTCCAAACGACTTATCCATAAAATGCTGAGTTTACAGATATTTTAAAATGTTACCATGTGAATAATATTCCTGTGTACATATTCTTAGTTACCATATGGCATTCCTGCAATTCAGTCGTCTTTCTTTTTTTTCTTTTTTTTGAATATACAGTGCATGTGTTTTGTCAGTCTCTCCTCATTGAATTCTGCTCATAATTAATCTCTCGGTTCACGTAATCACCTCTTCTGTATATTCTCCTAGTGAAGGAAGTGAGTTCTCAGGGGTGCAACATCTTAGGCAGGGAACAAAGGCTTTACTTTCCTCTGTCCGTGTTAGAGAGTGCTAATGTGATTCTCTGTAGCTGAGCTTCTTAGCAAAGAAAGTGAGGATTTACAGTCCTCCAGCTTTCTTGGCTAAGGGGTTCTTCAAGGCTTTCAAGAGCTGACCTTGCAAAGGATTGTGTTCTTTTAACACACTCCCTTTTAGAAGAGAGCTTACCTGTTTTCTCAGCCTGATGCAGATACAATTAAAAGGGGTTTCCATGGATACTGACATCAATAGGAAATGAAAGAGGGCTGTCCTCCTTTCTGACCCACTGGAGTTCCTCACTGTTGCTATGGCAAAGCTTACAGATGTCGCTGGTATTGTTTTGCATAATCTGATTTAAAATCTACAGTCTAGGCAAAAGTATTCTGTAGGGATGGGCAAATACTTCTGGGTACAACAAGTGAAAATTTGTGATTTATGACGGTCTTAGAAGGTTTCTTAAACCTTAGGATAATTTGTAAAACAAATGGATTATTCTACTAATTATCTTTCTCATGGGTCTCTGTCAGAGCCAGAAGTATAAGTTCAAAAGGGAATGAATCTCAGCACCTTTTGAAGTTCTTTCATAGCAATTATTAATGAGTTCGGAATTCAGGTTTGCCATTTTACACTAGCTATCCCAAATGGTTAAAAGTAATTCTCAAGTTATAAACCAGAGAAGAACTACATTTTGGAATTTCCTCATTGTGGACCTGGATGAAAGACCAGGTAAAAGAAAGTACCTCAGCTGATCTGACCAGGATGTGCATCCAGCTGCAAACCCCAACTTAGACATTCATGATAAATGGATACCAATATTTTAACATCCTAATATCAAATAATGATATTTGGTGTTATATAGCCTTTATTTTATTCATTTTATTCTTTGACCAGGAAGGTTTTTAGGAATATTCTTGCATTTCATAAAAAATTTCCTTATAAAAAAATGAAACACTCTTTCCCCACTTTCTCCAAAATACATGCATACAAAACAAAACAACTCACTCCCCTTGAGATCCACAAACATTTCAAGTGGCATAGATGGGACTTCTCTAGCCATTAAAATGTATTGCCTGTGTCCCAACACTTGCAGGTGTATATAGGATGTTCTGCCGAAAAGAAGAAATTGAAAATTGGCAGAAGAAATAACTGTAGGGGCACACCAGTCAAAGAAAGGGTCTGACCTCCCCAGCAAGGCATTATTTTATCATGTTATGTCACCTGGATTAGTCTGTTTGTTTGAATCTTCTGTGTGTATGTTTTATTGTTTTATTTCCCATCCTGGTCATAAAGGGCACATTTATTGTTTAGTGAGCAGAATTAGGGTGGCTGCAGTTTACATAGTCAATAGCAGTCAAACACTAAGGTCAGTGTCTATCGCATCTTGGAAAAATTGGGGTTAGAGCAGGTGAAATTATCATTCCATTTTGGTTTTATGGCTCTAATAGAAAGCCACAGAGTCCCTGACCCCTGCTGCTACTCATGTCTTGCTCTAATAGCAATGTATAACCTTTGACACTCAATTAAAACAGGAAATAAGGCAAAGAAGGGGTCAGTATGCATGTTTGGCCAATCTGAGCCTTTGGAAAAAAGGTCCAAGAAAGCTTTCAGAGAGGGAGGAAGGGTGAAAGAGGGGAGAGCAGGAGGGAAAGGGGAAAGAAGGGAGGAAAAGGGGAAACAAAGGGGGAAGGCAGAAAGGGGAAGGGGGAAAAGGGAAGGGGGAAGGAAAAGAAAGCCCTTCCACATTCATGTGTTGGGTGACCTGAAGTCCTTAAGTGCATTAAAGCATCCTGCTTCATGGCAATTCACACACACTCTATCTCTCTACTAAAAAGCACAGGTCTGCCTTCCTGGCTGCCTGAGTGGGACAAAGTTGATGCCTTTGGTTTTAGAATTTGATACACAGCCCTTTTATTTAACTAATTTTGCTGTATAAATGAAAAATAAATTACTCATTTTCATCTGGTGCCTGTGTATGAGGGCAAAGCAGGAGAAGAGTTACTTGATTTTGAAAGCTAACCCCAAGAACATTGCAAGCCATATGGGATCAGCTAAGAGAAATGATTTGCAGATTAGTCTGATATCTGTCACTGGATCCAAGAGAAAAGGAAGCCTTCTTACTTGAGGGAACAGGTTTTTCCTAGGAATAAAAGAGCTTTAACTATCCCCAGTCTAATTCTAGATTTCTGTTGTAAACTACAAATCTTATGGATTTGTAAAGCTATATGAATTTACAGCAACCACATAATCTTACTTGCAGTAAGCCACAGAAGGCAACCTTACTAATACCAACACCAAGTCAGCAAATTCGGGATGAGTTACAATGACGATTTCAGAAAGCTATTCAGTCATGACTGAAATAATTCAACCAATGAACCACCTGGCATGACTCCGACTAAACATTTTCCTGGGGTTAATAGGTCTTGCTGTTAGAAAATGCATGTTTATTTTCTATTTGCAATTTTCTAGATTCAGTTTTTAATCGCTGGACTGAACTGACATTTTTCCAGTAAATTATTTTTCAGTTTGCTGAATAAAAATAAAAGGAAAAAATCAGTTTGGGATTGACAAAAATAAAATTTTTGCTTTCCTTTAAAAACTGTTTAAATTAGAAACAGTTAGATCAATTTTCAGATAGTCTGGAGATTTCTTAAATGCTGTTTGACAGTGAAACATAGACATGTTTCAGAACTAAAGTATCACCATACTTTGCAGTAAAGAAAAGCAAATTGAATGAAGGTTTGAATTTTTAGGAAAGCTATGAGATCTTACTGAAATGAATCAACAGTTCAGCTAACCTTTTTAGGTCAAAGAAGATTTTTTGGCCATCAAAAAAATATTGCCACGTCTCTTCCCATCATGGTTTTTTTGGTGTGAGATGGGAATTGTATATTGCTGTAAATCTGTTCCTTTGTCTAACCAAGGCAGCAAAGCTCTAGCAGCATTACTAAAGACTATTTCAAAGGAGTTAAAAACTGCATTTTTTGAATTGCAGCATCAGCACATGATAATTATGACTTACTGTAGGTAGACAGACCAATGTGTGAGCAACCAGTGGCAAGTTTAGGTTAAGGATTTCTTTAACCTAACCAGAAACTAAGGAAAAATTCCTTCTACAGTTAAGACAGATTGTAACTGAATTTCTGTTCAAGAACAGAATTTTTGGAATTCCCATTACAGTTTTGCAAAGGCATCCAGAAAGATCATGCAATGCATTTTGCCCAGTGGCCTTGAATTACATCTGGGCCCACTAATGCATTGCTACATATTTTCCGGTAAACAAAAACTAATTCTATGGCTGGGTAATTAAAGAAAAAAACCAAGAACATCAGACAGGTCCTGTTTGGCCTTAAAAATCCATAATGTCTCAATTCAGGGATACACCTTAAGTTGGGAGGCTTCCATAAATTCATGCCAGACTTCAAGCACACACTTAAGTACTTTACCAGCTCTTCAGGAATTAAAGTGTTAGTTTCTGGGGTGTTTTACAAAAAAATGTACCTCTAAGTCTAAGGTGCTATTGCTTAAAGCTGATGTCTTCTTCAGCACCACAGAAGCTGAAATATTTAAAACAAATGCAGAGTTACAAGCTTGTGCACAGTCAATGCAAAGGATCACAGGAACAAAGGGGAGTCAGTTCAATGACTTTTTATCATTAATTTTCTCAGCTGCATGTTACTGCAGATCTTTTGTTGTGAAGGATCCTGAGCAAGGAAGTAACGCCACAGGTTCTAGTAACTTCAACAGAGGTCAGCAGAAATTATGTTCCAGTCAGATCAGTTTAAGGTTTAATGATCTGCAGCTTTTTGAGTATTCCTTTATTGTTCTCACTCTTTTTTCCCCCCCTCTTTTTTTCCTTTCTTTTTTTTTTTCCCCCTGAGAGAGGCAAAGCTAGACTCTCTGGCTCCTAGTACTCCCTCTTTCTGCATGTGGTGGACTGGTTGATAGTAAATGATGAGAAATGTTCTGATTTTGGTTGTTGCCACAGCTATGCAAAACTGATGAAAGGAGTGAAATGTAGTTGTTCAGGTTAAATCAGCTAGCAATAACTCACATGTGTCATTTGTCATAAATACTTCTGCTGCCACTATAGGAAGCTGGAAAGGACTTCCAAGCTTCACATGGAAAAAAAGTTCTAATCCTCACTTTCAGTGAAGCAGTAAGATCTGCTCTGCAATGGCTTTCTACTAGAACAGAAGGCTAGGAAGAAATAGGGAAGAAAAGCCCACTGACTGCTATGTATTTTGAAGACCCCAAACAAATCAGTCCCTTTTTTGTTTTCAAGATGAAACTGTTTAGTTACTGTAGTTACAACAGAGGGTTTTCCACAGGTGAACTTAAATTTAGTCATTGTGGGCCTCTCCACTTCTTTTAATAATCTGTGTTACCATGTTTTCTGTTTTACGCCACAATGTAAACATACCTGCAGATTGCTATCTACAGCTAAGAAAGGTGAGAAACTTCCAAATAAACTTTAAAGTGTGTGTACTTTTCCTCTAGCTAAGATCTTTTTTTTAAAAATCACTCCCTTGTGACTGCATTAGCTCCTCATTTCCTGTATTAGAGAGACTAAAAAGTCAGGAGGCACCATCCATTCAGCTAATTTAAAAAAAAAAAAACAGGTTTCTTCTGCATGTTTTTTTCTATGGTTTTATTAAATATTTGTAAATCTCAGTCAGTTAGCAGCAGTAAACTAGTGCATCTGCTTATTTGACCAAGTGTCCAGTGTTGAAAAACATCTGGAGATGATTTCTTGGAGACCTTGGAGCGTCGTTCTCAGACGTTGCTCTTCTCTCCTGTTCTGTGACTGATATGAAGTGCACTGAAGTCTGCGCAATGCTTTCCGTTGACTTCTCGCAGCTTTAACTGGGCTGCCAGTGGAAATAGCCTCACTTTGCAGGAAGTAACATGATTATTTTGAGAAACTTTGCACTGAACAACACTGGGAAGCATTGCATTTTGTCTAACATCTGCCTTCCTTTTTCTGTATGTGGAAGCTATGGATTGAGTTAAGGATAGGCTTCCTTTGAATTTCCCTTACTTATTGCAGCTACAGTTAAAATTATTCTGACACACCTTGCTCCATTCTATGTTCAATAGTGAAAATAGAAGGTAAAATTAGAAATACTATCTCACTTTAATTCTAATGGCATTGCAGCCCTTAGTAACAGTCCTGTCTGCAGCTAAGAAAAAGGGAAGGGAGATTATCTATTAATCTTACATAATGTATAATCCAAACGAGATGTTGTTCTTATGATATATTACATCATGCATCACCAGAGCCACTTGTCACTCCAATGATCTATTGATATAATAAATTGTAGTAAGACACACTGATAAAGTAGTATTCAAAAGAGAGTGATGTCCATGTGAAAAGCAGTACTGCCAAAAAGCCAGACAAAAAAAAAAAAAAAAAACCCAAACCTCAAAGCAACACAAAACTGTGGCCTGGAACTGGATTGCCTACCACCAGACAAAAGGAGGGAAGAAACTGCCATTAACTGCCAACATCAAGACCTCAGGTAGAATTCTGATTAAAGAAAACCAAATTTTACCTCCAAACAGGATCAGGCTTTGAATGTCCTCTAAGTTACAATTTCTGGCATCCAAGAACCACTTGTGGAATGTTATTTCACACAGCTCAAAACTAAATCCCAAGTGGCCAGTTCAAAGTCTATAAGAAGTACCTAGCCGAAATTATTTTCATTTGGGTTATACTCATCATTCAGAAATAAAAACCTGAAAAAGAACAGAGGGAAGAGTTCTGAGATGCCAAAGCATTTTGCTTTGACCCTTTCAGGCAAAACATTTTGATATTTTATTTTGTTATGTTTTGAGTTGCTCATTAAATGTTGGAACACAAAATGTAACTTCGAGCCTAAGTAGGGCTTTTTTTTTCTTTTTTTTTTGTGTGAAAATAAAATATTTTTGATTGCTCTAAAAAGAAAAATTTTTCAATCATTGGTTTTTGTGATCATTTTTGCTTCAATTTGCTTTGGAAACTTAAGAAGTGGAAATTTTACCACAGTTTAATGTCATATGTTCAAAGATCCATTTTCTTTGGTCAGTACAGAGCAAATCTCTATACATAAATAGAGAGATGAACAGATGGATGCTTATCTATCACAAATACAACTGTTGGAGAATTTTCCATAAAATTAGTCTATTTTCTTTGCAAATACTGCAGCTCATGCAGCCAAGTCAGGAATTAAATGCTTAGGAGTCTGTTCTGCTTTCACCAAAAGCAGTAGTCCAATGCCCTCAGCAGATCAAGCCAGCTGTTAAACTGTTGAGAACTACTGCCTGCATTTAACATTGACTACAGGATCTGTGCCTCATTGTCTTCAACAGGTGCCTCATAAAGCCTTGCAAAGTCCTATGTCTTTGAAAGATTACAATGAATAACTTTGTTGAAGTTCTGTACAAAAATAGCTAATGATACTAACACAAATGATAGACTATGGTAAATTTTTTTCTGGATTATTGTTAAAATATAAAACTTAATACAAATATTAACTACTTCTAAGAAGTACAAAACATTTTCCAGCTCTTAGAGGTTTCATTTTTAAGATCCAATTATAAAGGAATGCAGTTTTAGTTATAATATTGATCTCACCTCTTTGCCAGCGTGCAGCTAAGTCAGTTATTTCTAATTATGTGAGTGGTGTGGCCAGGCTAATTTCAAAAGACCATTCTACAAAGGCAAGCTGCTGTGGAAAGCCATGTCCTTCTCTTGGTAAGAATGACAGGCGGGCAGAAGGTCACTACGAAATTAAGATTAAGCAACTGTGATGTTCACCTGCAATCTGCAAAGAGGTTTAAATCAGTCCGTAGCAGGAGAATTGAAAGAAGTCATAACTGTCAAGAAAAAAAAACAAGTTTAGGCTTTCAAAACCTCAAATAGGTAAAGGATTTGTGGGGTCACAAGACCTGAGCTCTGTAACATTTGCAGAAGTAAAATCTCTTTTACTAAATTACCCAACAAAATAATACACTGGGAATTTAAATGGAAAGCATCTCTTCATACTAACGAGAACACTTCACTTAAGAGAGGAAAGTAACATTTCCATCTGCTATTACGTATTTTGCCTAGGACAGTCAGCTTTCCATATAAGCCCTGCAAACCCATGTTTCCAAATTGTTCAGAAAGGTAACAGCTTTCCTTTCTCCATCAATATTACCCACTTTAGAAACTATCTCGGTCCACTGGACGTGAATTACCAATCACACATGTAATGGAAAGACAATATCATGACTAAGAGCAGAAATTCCCCTAACTTTGTATTTTCTGCAAATTTGTATATCTTTATTTGAACGGCTCAGGACACCTTTACATATGTGAGAATCCCCTACATACATTTAGCACCCTGTCATAATCACAAGGCTGCCTGTATTTGCCATGTTGAGTTTCCAGGAATAATGCAAGTGGTGTTTGGGAAACTTTTATTGTGAGAGGTTTATTCTGCAGGATAAACCAGCTCAGTTTCACATGCACATGGAAGTAACAATTAAGACTGGTGGCTACAACTGAGTTTTACACTGAAGTTTGATGTTATTACAAATTCTAAAGGAAAGAAGTGAACTCACAGAGATCTGAGGCATAAGAAACCATCTGCACACCCCCAAATCATAAAATTTACTGAGTATCACACTCCAGTAGGAACCTCTCAGCCTAGAAAAACTTGGCTGGAAATCTTGTGAGAATAGTTTCTCATTACTGTCAGCTTTTGAACATCCTAGTTTACGTTAGAAATAATGAAAGCAGAATTTCTGGTGAAGTTAGGTACTTCTGGTTCCTACTGGGATGGAATTATAAAGAAGGTAAAAAATAAAACATAAATTAAAAAAAAAGTTACAGCAAACTGTTTTGTACTTCAGAAGATACTGGATTCCAATCTAGAGGGGAGGCTTGAGCAAGTTTTAATATCAAGAAAGTTGATTCATCTGTTGTTTCTGAACATACTAATAAGATAATTTGACTGTAACAGTGCTATAGCATGAACACCATCTAAGCACCCTAGAACTGCACATACACAGTTGTCAATCAGTAATTTTCCAAATATATTTTGAAATTGTATAGAAGATTCAGACATTTACTGTCTGTTGATTTTAATAGGAGAGTTACTCTTTGCACCACTCAGCCAGAGATCAGGTTATCTATGGTGATGTAGACTCTTAAATATTATCTTCTGTGTTACTTTTGCTTCACTTTATTTGATTAATATATACTTTACTGAAAACTGCATAACACACTCGCAAGGCAATTTTGGTCCTACAGAGAGCAAAGTCTTAAATCTCACAGACTTCTGTAAGAGCAGGATTTCCACTTACAACCCCTGTCCTAAGACAAAATCACATAATATAAGATTCAAGTGATAAGACAAGACCCTTCAGGATTTTCCTTTATCTTTGGTCACTGATGAAACTGGTCTTTATTTACTGACAATTTTTAAATAAACTTGAGGTATGCTGTTTAAACTAAAAAAAGCCAAGAAAGAACTGCTATGTAAAAAGGAGGGATAAAAGGAATGAAATCAGTTTTTGGAATTAATTAAAAGATAATATTCACAGAGGAATGGGCCAGTGCCACAAATAATTATCACTTGAGATTACACAGTCAAAAAGGGCAATTAAGGCACCAAATATAGCTAATGAGAATTCTTAATTGATAATTTTTCATGCTCTTGGATTAATCTTGTATTTTATCCTTAGTTCATCACACTTACAGAATCATTTAGTCTGCTCCCTCTGTGCTCACTGAACAAGAACTGTCTCACACAAAGAATGGGCTTTGAAGAGAAAAGACACCTGTGTGGACAGAGAGGAAGCCTGTATTATGCTTTAGCCAATATTGTAAAGGGTGTGGAGAAAAAAACAAGCCCAAGAACTTGCTTCTCCTCTCAGTTACATCTGTGAAAATTAGGACTAGTTCCACGATACCCATGTGGTCATTGCAATATAAAGTAGATGCTGGTGAGAAGATACAGCCCAAAGACTCCACTAGTCACCTCTGCACACAGCACACATTTCTCTCTTATTTTCATGAGGCAAACAGATGTCAACACTAAGGAGTGTGACATCCCTCCACACCCATCTTCTGCTCTTTGCAGCTTGCCAGTTTCTCCTGCCTCATTTGTTCAGTCAATATTCCATTCAGGATTTGCAACATTAAGCCCATCTATTCTGATAATAATTTTATCAAATCAGACGTTGCTGATATTAAAAAAAAATAAAATAAAGCGAAGTCCAATTATTTATGGAGGAAAAAGAAAAGGAAACCTTTTTGCTAGAAGCTTGTAAACACATTTCTTGGATGTCCATAGCAGTCAGGTTCACAGACAAGATAACCAGACATAAGCCAAGGGACAGTGACAAAGACATGCATACTTTCCATCAAATGCATAACATTTAATGAACGATAGTAAAGTAAATGCATTTTACTTCTGCCTTTCATGCTCTTCAGCCATGACAAGCAAAAGGCAAAAATTTAATAAAACCTTTTAACCTTTTCCCCTTAGGTATTATGTTAACCTTGGGGTAGACGTGTGATCATTTAGTGGTCATGGCTTGGTGGAAGTAGGTTACTTCATCAAGACACTGGAAGCCACCTCTGTGCACCAGGATGAACAGTGTATGCACTCCTGAAAGTTTGGAGATTCAGTGTTAAATGAACAAAATTATACTAAAGGAAGGGAAAGAGGAGACAGAAATCCTAAAGAAAAAACCTAAGAAAAGGGTACATCAAAATCAGTGGGTTTTTATATTAGTCCTGAAATCGTTCTTCCTCTCACACCCATGTGCAACTTAAAAAAGGTCTATTCCTTACCATTCTCTCTTTATTATAGTGCACTCTCTATGTTGTCTTTGTTCAAGGTGCTCGTTTTTACCTCTTCCCCCAGAAGGGCAGACAACCCTGGTGCCATTGCTGCTCTTGTCACCACTCCAAGTTTCATCTTTACTTATTCCCTCTGTCAGCCTACTAAAGCACTGTCTCCTGAACATTTCAGCAGTGACTGTCGGTGAGGTAATGGAAAGCTTACTTCACTAAAGCACCTCCAGATGCAAAGTTGTGCCTTCCTCAGGCTCAGCAGACTAGAGGGTAGACTAGGGTGACCCATTCAGTCCTGGTACGCCAAAGCCTGTTTTCTTTGGATAAATGGCCCCAACAGCTCCTGTGGCACTCTGGCACTCAGGGCATGTCTATACAATTCCTTTGAATTTGCACCAATTTAAATCAGGAGGCTGTAGTACTACATACAAATGGTGAATAGCCACAGAATGAAAAAAGGAAATCTTGCAAGGTATCATCCTGAGAATGTTTCAAATACCCTGTGGCACTGGAGAGCCACTGTCTCAATTTTAAAAGTCATTTAGCAGCTCAATGGCATGTCTGCATGGCATAATGCATGATCAAGTAGCAGTCCCTCAGCTGGTACTGAATAAATAGCTCTAGAAACAGAAGCAGCATAGCTGCAACATGCAGTTACAACATAGGGCAACCAGGCTTGCAGCAGACCACATCTGCTCAGCCCTGTTCAAATTGTGAACCAAAACACCTATCAGAGCTTGCATTTGAGTCTCTCTGCAGTCACTCATTGCGCTTTATCACCCGCATTGGTCTGGAAAATAGTTAACATAGCATAGATTTATATGGTATAGATGGTTCAATAAAAGCCAGCGGGATTTTGCATCCTACCTAGCTTAAAGAGTATAACAAGAAAAAGTTGAGCTAATACTTGTCTGACATGCAAAAAAAAATTCTGCTATGTTGGCAGAATTGTGACCAGCAGATCAGTATTGCAGAATATGCACAGCAGAATATCACAGCTTAGATCAGAAATGCAGCACACTTAAGGATTTTACATAAGCAATGTACTAGCAAAAGTCACTCGCTTTGCTAAAGCAATGTAAATTTTTCTGTGAAAAGAAAAAGTAGAAGGAAGACAGAAATTTAGCTCACCAGCTCAAAATTAACCCATAAATTCAATAATGACTTTTTTTTAATTGTTATTTCCAACTGTTTCCCAAGTTAAAGTAAAAAATGTTCTGCTTTCTAATTGCATGTCACTGAGGCTTTGGGCTGTTGCTTTTCATTTCATTTCTCATTCACTGAGAATTTCAAAGGCTAAAGTGTGTCTCACTTGCCATTTTCAGGCACTAATTAGAGCTTCCCTTAATTGTAGGAGATACAATATCAGCCTAATGCCAGTCAGCTTGTGTAAGATCACAATGCTGCTAATATTCCAGGTGGTGTAACTCATTCTTTCATTATGCATTATATTTCCAGGTACTCTAGTATTTAGGTTTGAGTTTAAAGCAAAGTTACAAAACTTACATTACTGAAAATGTAAGTTGTGGCAGAAACTATCTTGTTTATCACTTACCACTCTGGGAATTTTCATCCCTAATTTCCTCTCCATTATGAACAATCCCAAGACACGGTTCATTTATTCTAGCCAAAAAAAGTGGTTGCAGTCCAGAAAAAGCAAAGCCTATATCCTCCTCTGCTGTCTGGATGACTCCAAGGCAAAACAACTGACTTGAATATGAAACTCAGTCTTGCACAGTGCTTTCTGCTCCTTTTAACTCCCACCAGTGCAGCAGACTCTACATCTTCAGAGATCAAGGCCTTCTTGCAGAGACGGGACAAATCTGAAGACTTAAAGGCACCTTGGTTTTTCAGGATTATGTTTTCCCCTTTAATCTAACACACCAGGTCATACCCAGGAGGACTATAATAACAGCAGATAATGCCTCATGATCTTCTCAAAACTAGTAACTTTAATTAATAGATAGTGAAATGAATCAAGACTAAGAATATTTTTAAAAGTACAGACATCATAGCCTATTTCACCAGAAATTAGGCTTTCTCCTTAGAGCAGATGGAACAAAACAGAACCCATTGCCATTCTCCAGCAATGCGAAGCAGTCATCAGATGGGTGTCTCCTACTGGGCTTTCTCCATCTTTCTCTTTCCCTACTCACACTGGATTTTATGTTTTCATATTAGAGCAAAAATGAATGTTTAAGAAGTCCTGCTCTGATACTATCTTTTAACAATAGTTAAGTACAAGCTATTTAAGCATACTTCCTGTGATGTAAAAAGAATCTGTTCCCATGATAACTCCACGGAGTTATGATTAAAAGACTCTACAAAAGTGACAGATCCAGACTCACCATTCATTTTTAAATGACCACAATAATCACTGGAGTCAATATATTCTGTGTGCTTTCTTTCAGTCAGACAAGCTCAAGACAGACAAAGAGAAAACACAGTACAGACAGTGGGGTTTTTAAATCTTTCTCTCCTTTTCATTCAAATGCACCTACCTGCCGTGCTGCATCCTGAGGGACTTAAAAAGACCTCCCTGCTTGCTTCCTGCTGTTGGATATAGTGGTGCTTAACTGAAGTTATGCATCTTGGAAGTGCCTACACGACAATGTATTTCTGTTCTCTGCAGCACACACCTGAGGGGTGGTAGCACTCTGAAATCTTTCTAAGTCTTGGCTGGAGCCAACAAAAGAGTTGTTTCTGCTGCGGTTTGGCATGAAATCACCCACATAGTAAAGCCAACATGAGAAAGAATTGGAGTTTCACTGCTAACTCTCTGTTATAGACGCTCGTGACAAATTGGAGGAGCCAATTTGTATTAAATGACAAGATCGAATTTATTAGCAAGCGATAAGAGAGCAAAACAGCGCTGGGCGGCGGGGGAGACAGTGCTCCGCCAAAGGCTCGCGCCGAAAATGGGGAAGAGTCCCTTTATTTATACAGTTTCTGGTTTCTGTCTACGTGACGGCTGGTATCTTCTGCATTGTGTGTGCGTTTGCGCCGTCATTTGTTTGTTAGGTGGAACGTCTTTCGTTAATCATCGGTACTTAACTGGATACTGTGGTTTTAGATAAGCGAGGAATGTCTCTACCCCCACATGCGATTTCATGAACAAAATTAACCAGTTCATTACACTCTCCATAGTTAATTACACTGGAATATTTTTATATCAGCTTGTTTTATCTCAAGAAGGGGAAATTCTCAGCACCATTATGTCATTTGTATCAAAACCAAAAAAGTATGTAGAATAGCAGATGACAAACAAAATTAGTAACAGTGGAATTTGAGGGCAAAAGGAGCTCCTAAGCAATATACTAGCTCAAATAGTAACCAGAAACCTTGAAACAGAAATATCCACCAGCAATACCAAGCTCCTAGGATGAAGCTTTCTGTGCACAGAATGTGCAGTGGAAAGACAAAAGCCTCAAAGCTTGGATACTTCAGGCAGGTTTTTCTTGTTAGACCAAAGACTATCTACAAAGGCACCTTGCTACAGATACTGCCCAGTGGAAGGTAAAATAAAATGCATGTACATGTTGCTTTTCAAGCAGAACACAAGTCCACCTGTGTTTTACAACCTGGTTGATTTAGTGAGTCTGGTTTCAGCAACAAATACGTGAGACACTATAAAATTTTGCATGAGTGATAGCAAGAGTTTTGACTCTAGTTCTGATGAAGCTCTGATAGTCTGATAAAAAGAGTCCTCTGTTCTACCTATAATTCATTAATTTGTATTTTTCTTTAAAATTACCTAGGCTACATCATATTAACAATGTTTGCAGTAAGAATAATCTGGGAGTACATGGAGGCAGTGCTCAGCAGTAAAAAGCATCCCTGCTAATAAGTACTTGTAGCACTTGAAAAGTACTCAGTGTCAGATCAGCTTTGATCCCATTATTGCTATTAAACTCTTAAAAATCTCCAAGAAAAAAAGGAATTGATGGCAGGATTTTTCATTCTTTTTTACATTAATTTTATTTTGGGTTTTTTTTCCTGTTCATGGAGTGGGAGGAAGGTTTTTTCTCTGTCTTCATGCTGACTTGAGGTCTTCATAAACAAACAAAATGACCAGTCAAATCGATTTTGACTGAAGAAAAAAACACCCAAAACTTTCTGTGCAGTTTCTTCATTCCTTCAGTATGACCTTACTCTTTTAATACTAAATAAGTATGTGTGACCTTTTGACTATGAGAATAATTACCTTGTAATCTCTTTGACATTAATGTTTGGAGTGCCAAGTACCATAATGATTTCTACTTAATGCTTTTATTTGTTTAAAAAATCATAAAGTTAGAAAACGTGGTAGTGTACAGCCTACTTTTTCCTATTGACTTTCCTCTTACTGAACTTCTGCATTTACCTTTATGTATTAAAAGATTTTCTTAACTACTTTCAGTTCCATTTCAGTTGTAAATGCATCTTTATTGCCCTTCTTTCACGAGAGTAAGTCCTCCGGCCTATTCAAGGAGTTGACAAATCACTGCTGATTTACAGGTGACCCATTTTATTAATCAGGTGTTTGTCCTGGTTTTGCTATAACTCCATTGCTGATAACTGTTGATAACTCCACTATGCCTTCTCCAAAACACATCTTTTCTATCCATTTTCTATTAGTAAAATTGCTAGCCTTGACAGAGCACTATCAAACTACACTCCGAAAAAACTAAAATCAAAACATTTAGGGAAAAAAATAAAAGAAATTGTTACCGAAATCCGAAATAAAACTCCTTAACACCAATGTGATGTTAAGAAGCAGGCACTTCGTTTATTGCAGTGCTGGATGCACAGGGGATAGTTCCACCTATCATGCATGCCACAGCTTCTACACAAACAGGTTATATGGAGTAATAATTACATATTAATCAGATTAATATACAGATGCATAAAATTTATTATTAGTGATTATCATAGTACTGCCTACATCTGATTATGTGCAATGATGAATTCATTTGGGTCGAAGGGCCGCTTTTACGACCACTGACCCATTTGAGATTCTGTTGGCTGTCCTTTAAGTCCTTGTCCTTGTCCTTGTTCTTTGATTTTGAAGCCTAGCGCAATTTCAGTCACATGTGATCAATTTCAACATTGCTCTTATCTAGCATACAGGAACATCTAGTCATAAGAGCAAAGAACTGCAAAACCTATGAGTAAATACTAGTTAATCACTTAACTACACTTTTGTAATTACCTCTATTAGCTAGTCCCCTGGCTACACTTTTGTCTATTGTTTCAATTGTAATGTTAGTTCTTAAACACAAAATTCGATAGAAAATATATAAGGTTTCTATGGTTATACCTATCATGATTCATTGTACCTAACACAATTCCCTATGGTTACAATTTTAACTTGTAAGTACAAAACTGATTTTTGTATTGTAACAAAATGCACTCTGATTCAGTGAACAATCCTAGTAAATGTGGCAGTAATGAGTTAACTCTTAGCAAGTACCACAGCTGTGGGTCTTTAAATGGAAAGTTCTTTTAACTCCTTCTGGTTTTCTTCATGGCAGACGTGGAAGCGACAAAGCAGCAGTGAGAGAAACAGATGAAGCACAGCTATTTCCAACCTGCCGTAGTATCCATGAAAGATTTTTTTTTTCCTCTTGCAACTCTCAGGAGAACATACGCTCCACGATGGCTGGCCGCATAGACCATGCAGGTAGAAATGATAGGTGAAAGCAAGAGCTTCCTGTAGCAATGATCATGAATTTGCTGTGGCAGCAAAACTTATTTTACTTGGCTGTGCGTCATCTGCACATACAGTGTGTGCAGCCGTGGCTGCTTGCAAGTACTGTGTGGCAGGAGAGATAGTATCATACCATCCAGAGAAAAATAAAAGTTACTGTAGCAAAGCGGAGGTCTGTGACACATGTAAATTATAAATGTACCCAAAAGGATGTAATTAACCTTGAATCTCAGTATAAAGGTACTAAAATAGTCAAACTAACAATAGTATCCAAGTATTTTCTAACATTACAATGGCATAGCTAAACACAATTTTGCATAACTATATGAGCAAGGTGATCATCAAAGTGGGAAATACAGGGTGCATCTGCCCAGAAGAGACATCCAGGAACAAAAGCTGCCAGAAAAAAGGATAAGATAAGCACAGAGGACTGTGAAAACGCCGGACATCCTTCTGAATAGACAAGGAATATTAGCAAGACAAAAGAAAAGAAGATCATAGTAACAGCAGAGACCCTCTTTCAGGCAAGGGGCAATAGCCTAAAACCATCGGGCTTCAGCAAGGAAAGCTAGAGAAAAAAAAAGTGGACAAACTCACTCTGGCTCTGGCTTCTGTCCAAAAGCTCTCAGGCCTGACCATTGTGACCTCCATGGCCAGGTGCCACCATGTACCACAGCCATCAGCCCTAACTGTATGGCATCAGTCCCTTGGTATTGCATCCTCATAGCTCACTCAGGACATTAGTGTGGAAGACTTACATCTTTTCATACATAGTTATGATGATTAATTCTGTGTAAAAACTGATCTTTACTAAGCGACATGTTGCTAATGAATTGATTTAGTAAAGCTTTTTTTTAGATTTTAAAACCGACCTGATTCATCAGTCTTTTAAACACTCCACCACAGCAATCTTTGTAACTGCCTAACTGATGTGTATATATATATAAATATAAATTCAGTTGCAACATTATCATTCCATTTACTGGCAAAGACAAGAACTCTAGATGTCTAACGCTTTGCTAAACGCCTTCCCTCAAGAAGGCAGCAATGACACTTTGATTTCTACTTCTGAAAACAGAATTAAAAACGCAGCTGCTTTACAAGAAGTGGTTGAAAATCTGTTTGCCTTATGAGTCTGTGCAGCTCCACTTGCTTCAGCAGAACTGTAAGATTTAGATCAGTTGAGTTTTGGCACCTGTGTCACTATTTTATAAATAAGATATTGGCAAAATCTGTACATTGGCAAGATTACCTCTCCTTGTTGAACAACAGTAGGAATATATGGAAGCAAAATAGTTAATGTCCAATAGGCTTTTGCAGTCCTCATTAGTTAAGAAACATTTGCAGCTAATGACCTTGCCAGTCAGCACCATTTAATTAACAAAGGAATGGATTATTTGTAAAAGGTTATAGTGCCTGAGCCTCCTTGTCTGAAGGATTTCAGTCGCTGTTGTTATTTACCACCTCCCGCTTGCTTATCTAACAGGGCTCGGTGAAGAACCGGCTGTTTACCCTGAAGGTATATAAACCCCGTAACTGCCCCGTTTGGGCAGACCTCCCGTCAGCGGAGGGTGTCGTGCTGCCGCTCCGCGGTCTCTCCTGTAGCAATAAACTGCTCCCGCTCTGACCTCATCTAAGCTGAATTCCTGTTATTTCGGGGCGAAAGGCGGTGCCGCTGCTTGGGCCCCCACGTCCCGCTCGGCCGGGGAGGGCGGCCGGCTGCTCCCTGCCGAAAGCCCCTGTCGCCCCTCGGAGAGAGGCACGGCCCCTCCTGAACCCCCTCCTGGGGCTTCGGCCGAGCACCGCCTGCAGGGAGGGCGGCGTGGGGGGGCGGCTGCACCCCAGCTTTTGTACAGCTCGGTCCGGAGCCGAGCTGCCGGCTTCCAGCATGGACCCCCCCGCCCCGGGTGCCCGGCTCGACCTCGAACGTCATGGTCGGCTTGGGCTAGGCGTTGCGATCGGGAGGGCTCTCCCGCGGGTCTTGTCTCCGTTCCTTTAAGTCTCTGGCGTCCGTCAGGCTGGAGAGACACCTCGGCAGCAGAGACCGAGAGCTGATACCCAGGAGGCACGGGTCCCCTCACCGAAATGTGTGAAAACGGGGACCGGACAACCAGGGGAAGTCCCGGTACCCCAAAAGGGACTCTAGGATGTTTTACGTGTGCGTATTGCTCTCCTAAAACCTGCAGGCAGGTAAGTTTCCTATAGAAGGTACCCTAACTTAGATAAAATAGTGTACTTGGGGAGCGTCTTGGATGTCCGGAGGACCTAAGGTACCCCAGTTTCACCGGGATGTATTAATTTGTATGAGGAGGCCTCCGAAAGAAAAACAGGATCCCAAACCAGAAGTTAGAGAGACTCTCGGGGAAAAAAGGAAAGATCAAGTAAAGCATCTTAAGGGAGAGTTAAAAACAAAGACCTCAACACGCCCCTTCTCCCCCCCCCCAAAAAAAAACCAAACCCAAACACACAAAACAAAACAGAAATCGGCAGCCGCCGAAACAGTGTGGCTTTCCTTTTGCCTGAAAAGGTGAAATCTTACAAAGGTCCGCTGGAGCGGAGAGTGGGACGAGCGTGTGAGTGCGTGTGTTCTCGGTGCATCAGGCGGGCCAGCCGGCGAGCGAAGGATCCGTGAAGGGGTTCGGGGCGGGGGGAGGACGGACGGGATACGGGCAGGGCTCCCGAGAGGACAGAGGGGCCGTACCGGTTTCGAGGGATGCGTGTGCGCCTGCACCGGGGACCTTCTGCCCCCACCAGCCGAAGAGGAGGACGGGGACTGCTGGGCTGTCTGTGTTTATGTTACATGCGAGTCCTGCGAGCAGGTGCTGCTGAAGGCAGCGTCCTGTCCGTGTCCGCCTGCATGACCGGCCGTGTCAGTGTCCCCGTCTCTGGGCTACATGTGCAGCTTTGAGACTGGTTGAACCCGCACCCGCGAAAGCGGCAGCCGCATCCCGGGCAGGGGGACCCCCGGGCCGGAGCGGCTGGATCCCTTGTCATCTGGATCCCTTATCATCGGGCGTAGTTGGCATGATCTGGTCGAGTTGTGAGTATTCCCGAGATTACATGTATCTAAACTTAATGTGACGTGGGGACTGATCCTTTACTAATGAGCCTTTAGTGATAAATTCGTAACCAAACTTCGAAAACGTTGTGCGAGCGCCCAAACGGGATCTGTGCTATTAAGTTCTTGCATTAATTGGAACAAGTGGATTGAAAAGATGTTTACAGAATATTAGGACAATAAGAGGTGTAAATGGCACAAACTGCAGGCCTAGGAACTGGCATTTGTCGTTTGGGGGAGGAAAAGATGCTCTCATGGTACGTACTAGACCTCCTGTTAGTAACAGACCACTTCCACCTGTGAACCGATAATGGTACTGGCTACAGAACAGGAGGAGACTTGAGAAAATCGGAAACTTGAGAGAATCAGGCTAAGGCTGAGCTCCCTACAAGTTGAATGTTCAAACTTGTAAAGAATCAGGTAGAAAAGGTAAATGCTTATTTGCAAAGGCAAGAGCATCAGCTTAAACAGATTTAAACCTGATGGAGACAAGTGGAACTGAGCATTGCAGGGGAGATCAGAGAATGAGAGGGGAACAAACATCACTTCAACTCTGCAAAATCGTGCCTAGTGGAAATGGAACTCTCTCGTGAAGCCTGTTAGACAAATGCATACCATCCTGCTTGTAAACAAGAGGTGGCTGGACAGGACAAAATGGAGTCAGCCAGTGTGATTGTCAGCAGCACAGGACGTCCTTGTGTCCAAGGGTGTTTGCATAATTCCCTGAACCAAGGAGATACCTTTTAAAAAAAAAAAAAAGTTTTTTTTTTCCTCTTCTAAGGAGCTTGAGCCCTTTTAGGGATCCTTTAAAAGATTTTGCCCTTTAGAATGACAACAATCTGGGCACAGGGATGGACCAGGTGACAGGTTGGTGCCATCCTGCAGGACACCCACCCACCCAGACCTTGAACGTACATGCTAAAAGCACTACTGGTGAAGGGGAATCAGCATCGGGAAAGGTGCTGAGATAGCATTTGGACAACCCCCACCAACCACCTCCAGGGAGCCAGAGATACCAGGCTTATTCACCAAAGCAGCATGAACTTTGCTTTAAATGTTTCATTTCATACTGAATATGCTCTCAATTAATTACTTGACCACCACTGATTGAGATTAGGTATTTAAGGATGAGGAAGGTGGGGTCAGCCAACTGAAACGGAGATACCTCCCTAATGCCATACAGCTGCTATGATGTGCTCAGGGATTATCTCCCTAGCAGCTATTCCTGAGAGGATAGTAAAGGCAAGGTGGGGAGACTCACTTATTGCTCAAAACCCGTCTCTCCCACTCTGGTTTCAAGCTATAGTTCACTTGATCACTTCACACTAATCATACTACAGCTACCCAGGAGGCAGGAAAGACCCTGCCATGAACCAGGAAGGAGTGATTTTCAGCTCCCTGTAAACTACTGGCAAAATGGCTTTGGGACTACAACAAGAAGAAAAACAGATATACCTGTCTTTGCTTGTGTGGCCCATTCAGTGGACCCACACCAACAAAGGGGGCATGATTGCAGCTATATGACAGTACTGGTTTGCTCCAAGTTTTTCTTGTGCATGTGTTTTTCAGTTATTTGACCATTCTCAACATCATTTTGGAATTGGATGAGAGCAATGGAATGTTTTAGTGAAGTCACTGAGCTAATGACTATGGCATTACAATGTTGGTGTATCTAAAGATACAACTAATAAGAAAGGGAAAATTTAAGTAGCTTAATATGTGATTTTCCATTTTTTATAGTCCACATAAATTGATGGTTTGTATAATTAATTCACATTTTTATTTAATTTATTTTATTCTATAGCTTCAATGACCAGGAAGAGGCTTTCCTTTTGTCAGAAATTACTGGTGTAAAGGATTGAAGCTTGTTAGTATTGTTCTCATTCTTGAATCTTCATATTGTTAGGAAACATTTTCAACAAAACAGTATAGGGCAGCAGCAGATGAGCATAGATGCGTACCCTAAATCATGGGGACCACTTGTAAATTTGCAAGTTGACCTTATTCAGATGCCTCAATACTCTAATTTTGAATATGTACTTGTCATTTTAGATACATTCTCAGGACAAGTAGAGGCCTGTCCTTGTAAACACACAGATGCAACAACTGTAGTGAAGAAGTTGCTGTGAGAACTGGTTCCTGAGTTTAGTGTCCCCCTAGTAGCAATAGGGGACCTGTTTCACTGGACAAGTAATGCAGAAAATTTGTGTAGCCCTACAAACAGAACCAAAGCGTCATTGTGCCCGTCACCCCCAATCCAGTCGGGCTGTAAAGAGCTAAAACTCTAGTTTGAAAAGCAAGTTGGTAAAGGTTTGTGCATAGACTGGCCTGAAATTCTCTCTTCTCCTATTAATGTACGTAAGAAGCATTGTGAACAGAAAACACAGCCTGTCACCCGAGATATTTTAATGGGTAGACCCATGTGACTGCCTTACACAGCACCCTTAACTCCCATACAGGCCAGCTTACAACTGACGGATGGTGCTCTTCTAAAATACTGTCAGGCATTAATGAAAAGTGTAAGGACTTTCCATAAACAGCTGAAAGAAGCCTGACCTGAACCCACCACTGAAGTCTGTCACTCCTTGAAACAAAGAGGCTGGGTCTACATTAAGGTACACCAGCAAAACCACACACTTCAGGTGTGCTGGAAGAGACCTTATCAGGCACTGGTTATTACCAGTACTACGGTGAAGTGCAAGTAGGTCTGCCCAACTGGATCCACACTTTCCAGTATGAAAGGGTCACACCACCGTCAGACACAAGGCAGTGTCTCACCTGTCACAGCACAGTGGATGAACTGGATGAACTTCCTTTGATCAAATGTCAACAGAAGTGCAAACTACAATCCTGCAAATAGGCTTTGATGTCTCTATTGTTATCACCTGAACCTGTAAAATGTTTCTGGAAATCGTAGCTTTGTTTGCTCTGGGATTTTTTTTCATTTGGGCTTATATTACTGGTCATATAGTAACCTGTAAGAATTGTTATACGATAAGACTTTAGGGAATGAATGATTATGCTGGGTGTGTGGCTCTAGTGCCTGTAAGATACTGCTTGTTAATTGGACTGGCACTTGTCTGTTAAGATTTTTTTTTTTTCCTTGCTTCTCGATACATCTAGACCTGTTCAGGAATGATGGGCAACTACCCAAAGGTACCAAATGAAATACAAAACACTCTGCAAAATCCACTTATTTGACAAACCGGCTTCTACCTGTCTGCACAAACATTCCTCCCCTGGCTAGAAGAATCAGAATTAGAAAGATCTATTGTAAGAATTCTGCTGTAATAGAAGAGATGGGTAATGTTGTTTCAGCCTTACAGTTAGAGGTAAAACAAGCATCGCAGGTAGCCCTCCAAAACAGAATTGTATTAGATTATGTGCTCATTGCTTAAGCACATATCTGTTTATTAGTTAACATTTGCTGTACACGTGCAGACCGAGATCAGAGAATAGAAATGAATGTACATATAATCCAAGATAAATTTCAGATGCTACATGAAATATCTGGAGAAAAACTTTTTTGACTGGTGGGGATGGCTCCCAGACATGGAAGGATGGTTAGGAAAAACTGCCTAAAACAGCACTGAAATATAATTTGTTTGGATTATTAGCTTTGGTGGTTGTGTATGTATTGGTTCAGTCACTCTTACATTGTGGCAAATTGGTATGTCAGAGGATGGAAGGAGGCATGGCTCAAGCAGAGGCCAGAATAATGATGCTGAATGCTTTGGGGAATGTGGAAGGAAAGAAGGGAAGAAGTTCTTGGATTAATGACCATATAGGATTATAAAATCTAGAGACAAGAATGGCTAATGTGACAGCACAGCCCACGCAGTGATTGATCCTGGGGTCCCAGGAGTCATGAGCAGAGCATCCGCAGCCTTTCCACTGTAGATGTTCAAGAGAAAAATGGTGTTAGATTGTAAGTCTCAAAGGGAGAAATGTGGAGGCAAAATAGTTAATGTCCAATAGGGTTTTGCAATCCTCATTAGTTAAGAAACAGTTGCAGCTAATGTTCTTGCCAGTCAGCACCTTTTAATTAACAAAGGAGTAGATTATTTGCAAAAGGAATATTTGTAAAAGGAAGTACTGTCTGGAGCTTCCTTACCTGAAGGATTTCAATCATAGAATCATAGAATGGTTTGGGTGGGAAGGGACCTTAAAGATCATCTAGTTCCAAACCACCTGCCATGGACAGGGACACCTTCCACTAGACCAGGTTGCTCAAAGCCCCATCCAACCTGGCCTTGAACACTTCCAGGGATGAGGCATCCACCAACATCTCTGGGCAACCTGTTCCAGTGCCTCACCACCCTCACAGTAAAGAACTTCCTCCCTACATCTAATCTAAACCTACCCTCTTTCAGTTTAATATTGTTACACCCTCATCCTATCACTACACTCCCTGACCAAGAGTCCCTCCCCGTCTTTCCTGTAGGCCCCCTTTAAGTACTGGAAGGCTGCTATCAGCTCTCCCTGGAGCCTTCTCTTCTCCTGGCTGAACAACCCCAAATCTCTCAACATTTGTGCATAGGAGAGGTGTTCCATCCCTCTGATCATTTTCATGGCCCTCCTCCAGACCCGCTCCAACAGGTCCATGTCTTTCCTGTGCTGGGGACCCCAGAGCTGAACGCAGTACTCCAGGTGGGGTGTCACCAGAGTGGAGTAGAGGGGCAGAATCACCTTGTGCAACCTGCTGGCCATGCTTCTTTTGATGCAGCCCAGGATGTGACTGGCTTTCTGGGCTGCAAGCAGACATTGCTGGCTCATATTCAGTTTTTCACCAGCTCCTGCTTATCTGACAGGTTTGGTGAAGAACAGGCTGTTTACCCTAAAGGTATATAAATCCCATAACTGCACCATTTGGGCAGAGCTCACATCAGCACAGACTGTTGTGCTGCTGCTCTGTGATGTCTCCTATAGCAATGAACTGCTCCTGCTCTGACTTCATCTAAATTATATTCCCATCATTTCCATGACAAATACATAAAAGTGATGCAACTAGAGCTACTAGGGTGTCATGGTTTAACCCCAGCCAGCAACTAAGCACCATGCAGCTGCTCACTCACTCCTCCTCCCCCTGCAGTGGGATGGGGGAGAAAATCGGGAAAAGAAGTAAAACTCGTGGGTTGAGATAAGAACGGTTTAATAGAACAGAAAAGAAGAAACTAATAGTGATAATACTAATAAAATGACAACAGTAATAATAAAAGGATGGGAATGTACAAATGATGCGCAGTGCAATTGCTCACCACCTGACCGACACCCAGCCAGTCCCCGAGCAGCGATTCCCCGCCCCCACTCTCCTCAGTTCCTATACTAAATGTGACATCATCTGGTATGGAAAACCCCATTGGCTACTTTGGGTCAGGTGCCCTGGCTGTGTCCTGTGCCAACTTCTTGTGCCCCTCCAGCTTTCTTGCTGTCTGGGCTTGAGAAGCTGAAAACTCCTTGACTTTAGACTAAACACTACTTAGCAACAACTGAAAACATCAGTGTTATCAACATTCTTCTCATACTGAACTCAAAACACAGCACTATACCAGCTACTAGGAAGACAATTAACTCTATCCCAGCTGAAACCAGGGCATAGGGTCAGCCTACTTACTGGTTTCACAGCTCTGCACTTTTAACATCAACCAAATATATTAAAATATCCTTAGTAAATGTTTTCTCTACCTTTTTTTCTTTCTTATCCTTTTTTTCCTCTCTTGGTACCTGTTTTTCTCTGCCTTTGCACAACAGTTTAAAACCAATCCAACCTAAGGCATAAATACATAACATGAACTGGTCCTGAGTCATGCCTACAGCAGAGCGTGACCTCACAAAAAAAGTGGTGTGTGGTTCTACGCATGACTGAAATATAAAGGGAGTTCTTCAACCACACTGTTGAAAAACTATCCCCACCCTAATTCCACCACTTGGCTTTGCATACATGGGAGTCATTGTACTTTAGGGTATTCTAAACATCATGTAAACGTGAGACTCACAGAACAAGACATGTCAGCATTTCTTATGGTACTCATCAGTAATCAGAAGATTAATATGGATGAGTTAGACATTTGTTTTGGCCTGCTAAATTACAAGCCAGAGATCCCCATAATCTCTAACATAGTGCTTGTTGCATGTGCAAGTACCTTGTGCTAAAGTGCTGCAGGAACATAGTTAAGTAGCAAAAGCTTTTTCAGGAAGCGTATATTTTGATAGAGAAATGAAGGCACACATGCTGGTGTGGAGAAAGAAAAAAGCTGACCATATCTTCCAACATCAGTAAATGAAACTCAAAACATTGAAAACTGTATTCCACATATTTAAAAGCTATTTGCACATAGAGTTCAGATGCTTATAAAGACGAGCTCAGTCTTAAGATCTTCATGAATGGGATTTTCAGTGGGACAAATCATATAAATTCTTACTTCCCCATATCCATTCATGGTAATGATGAGTTACAAAAAGCAGGATATAATCTATGTGAAGTGTTGCTGTGTCAGTCCACATAACAGCAAATGAGAATTCATGCCACAGATCTCCATTGCATTTATCATATTTACTGTTACTCTCAGCAGGGTCATACATACTGCTTTTTCTCACTCTATCTGAAAAGGAAATCCTCTGAACCAAGAAGAGAAAGGAATGAAAAAAACTTATGTGGTGCTTGCCCATCTATCTTTACTGAGTGTTGTAACTTTAAAAAGAATCTATTGGTGGTATTATGAATTATATTACTAATTAATGCCTTATTTATAATACATAATTAAACAAAAATTGGGGTTTGGTGTAGTAACAGTATAAACACTGGTTATTAACTGCGAGTTGTACTATTTGCTTTTCCTCCACTTTACCATGACAGCCTAACTGCTGGATACTTGCAGTAATTAGCCATGTTCAGGGATGTTGCTTGTTTCAGAAATTCAGTGTGTTATCAAAATAAAACACATTCTCCAAGTGATCATGATGTTGGTATTTCAACTTACTGAACTTTTAACCATAAATCGGATGACAGTATTGAAAATTAAGCTTTTAAAAATTAAATGTGTGTTAGACTTTAATTTTTACTACATGAAAAAATGTTCATTCATATAAATTGGGACATAGACTAAGTGTTCAAAAATCAACCCATTGTCATTAAATTCAATATTCTGAGCAACACACATTCAGGAAGGCAACAAAGCTTAGTATGAGCCCTTAATGGTATACAAGCCATTAAAATCTTACAGAGGCTTAATAAATGTATGGAAAACATTCTTAATCATGTACTCAGGGATTTTAATCTGATAGGTATTTGGCTCTTCTAGATGCAATGTTTTGTGTCATGGAAGTCTTGCTAAAAATACTACAAAACATTTTTACAATGAAATACTAGAGCTAAAGACAACAAAAAGGCTTCTGCAGAACTCCACAACATTTTGGATGGAATGTTAAATTTTCATATTTAGATCTCGCAAATGTTTACAGCTTTCAGCAGAACATATCATCTGAGTACTCCTCATTAGTAATGATACATTAATCTTTACTGGACACAAACCTTGATATAGTCCATTGACTCTACTTATCTAGTCTAGCATAGAACTAGTCATACATGGCTATGACTAAGAATACAGTAACCAGTTAGCTGCTGCTCATAAATTAGAAAAAGCATTAAAAAAAATAATGTTTATGCTTATAGTTTGGTTGTACATTTTAGCTGATTCTGCATTTTGTTGTCCAGCTTTTTAGCAGTACTTTTCACCTTTCCCATTTATCTTCAGAAGACATGACTGCAAGTAGCAGAATCTCTGAGCAAGATTTTCAAAAGAAGGTAAGAGACTTATCCTGCTGGCAGTGAGGTTGAAAGGCATTTAAACACTTTGGAAGATCACACTCATTACTTCATTGACTGCTTTCACCTCCGTAAATACAGTCTGCCAAATGCTTATGCAGCACTTAAGATTTCAATATGAAACGAAAGTGAGTTTTAAATAGAGTGTGGGTCTTGCCAAGCCCTGCACACAACAAAGTTTTAGCCTTCGAGCATCTAATTTGTGCAGAAGGTAAACATAATGCATTCACATTACACATGACAACACAATAAACCAGAGCCACTAATACGCTTATTCATTGTCTTCCTCACAGATTTTAAGAGTATTAACATCACTGCGTTTTTTTTAACACAAGGTCTTCCATAACCTGAGACATAATTCTTCCTTCTTGAAATAAATAACATTTATTTTAAAATTTCCTCTGCCTCATCTCTAACCTTTGTTAAATACCTTTCCTTGATCCCTTTTATGCCTGCTGTCAGTATGTCCTTAATATCCATGGACCAGAAGCAATAAATGAGAGCACCAAGACTTCTTAAAACCCTTCTGAAGGCTTCTTAAAACCCTTCTGGTTTTCGTGTGTTCAGTGTTTCACAAAATCAGCCCATGATACAGACAATGCACATAAAGTCCTCCCTTTACCTTTGCAGAGACATGTGCACATACCTAGTACAGTGTTTGCAGATTGGAACATAACCCACTTTTATTTTCATTCAAATGCTTGCTATACATGTGTCCTAAAGTTCCTTGATTAGTCCCTCAGATGAGACTATATTACTTTTTAAAGAAACTCTTGCTATTAATTAAAAATGAAATGACTGAAAGTGATATTCCCTAAATGTTTTGGAAGTGCTCCAGTCTTTTTTAATACTTAATTGGAATATGCCTGAGGCACTTAACATACATTAACTTCATATTCACTGTTGTTAAATTTTACACAGCATGAAGGAAAATTGTAAATAACAGCATGCCTATAGGCAATGAGACAGGGTGGTGCACATCTAGGGTTAATAAAAATGACCTTACATAAAAACTGTATCCTCAAACTGGGCAAAACAAAACACTGCTTTTAAGAGAAACAAAGAATATCTAGCAGAGTTCTTCCCCCAGTGCTGGTAATTAGTAGGCTTTCTGTTGACCCTCCTGAATCACTCTTTTCTTTTCCTAGCTGGTTTGGTTTAAAGCACATATTTTAAGCAAAGCTAAGATACCAGGTTTCAGCATGTGGGGACACATCTTTACTGAAAGAAAGCTCAGACTGAAACCTCTGAAGCCATACTGTTGCATTTGATCCCTTACTAAAACCTGGACAACTGTTTTTTAAGACCTTCTTAAGGCAGAACTGTTTAAATTGTATAAAATGTGACCAGATGATCATGAAAGTTCACCTTCAGTCTTCCTCTAAAGTTCCTACTGCCTGGATTTAATTAAATGAAATTTAGGATTTTTCTCCACTCACATTTTTGTTTGTTTAGTCAAAGGACTGTTCACCTCAGATGTTAGTCTTACCTTGAATAGTTGTTAGGTACCTTTTCAGTAAAAAGTTTCAGATAATTTGTTGTAAGTGTAATGAAAAAGATTTTTTTTTTTTCCCCGACACTACAAAGCTGTTGCAAATACCTAATGGAGCAAAAAAGCTGGATTCTACTAACACTTACAAAAAAAATATTTTAATAAATATTTTTCACTGATGCAGTGAAGACCACCTGCATCAAGTCACTGCTTTCACTGGGTTTGTTTCATGTGAAGACTATTACCTGAAAAGTACAGATTGCTTTCATTAATAAGAGTATATTACAAAGAGCTTATTCTGGTCTGCAGGCCCATCACCAGTACTTCTGATGATCACACCAGGCTCCCATCATGACTTTCAGATGAAGCAGTTACAACAGTAAAACAAAGCACACACAGTTTTCTCCATGTGAGCACCTAGGCACAGAGCATTCTCCCTCTACAAACAAACACAAAACCTCTTGGTAACTCAGCCAAGCTCCTGAGACTTATAAAAGTCCTTTTCAGATAATTTTCAGCAAGTTCACATCTTCCAGCAGATTTAGGCATTTTTTCAGTAGATGTCTATTTCAAAGTAGAGCTGCCCCTCAAAACCAGCTAGAATGTAAAACGTTGTGCTAAACAAAAAGCCTGGTTAGGAGGAGAAAGACTTTCTAAAAACAAATGAACACAGTATATACAGTTGACAGACTTATCCTTTGCATTTCTCAGAGGAAACTGACTTGGAGAAGATGCATGGTAAACTGATAGATCCTACAACCAAGAGTATTTTGACATCCAGTTTTCTAACAATAAAATCTTTGAATTTTATGGGAACAGAGATATATTAAAAACATTTAAAACTGGGCTTAGTATACAGTGAAACACAAAGAAGAGCAACATTTTTTTCTCACACAACTTCATACGCAGGTGAGTTTCACTGTATACTTGATGTCTAAGTTTATGTGAAGAAAGTAAAACACAGGCTGTTAATCTAAAGCCAGATTTTGATCTAAACAGTCCTTGCAAGATTTACATAAAGCATAAGAGAACCATACACTTAGATCTGCATGTCAGGGAGCTCAGCTGTAAACTGTCAGTTCATGAGAAATCTTGCAAAGCAAAACAAAATCAAACATTTTTGTTCTGATTCAGAGCAACATTTTTAAAGAAAAAAATAAAAATAAAACAATTCTGGCTGGGGATCACTGTCCCATTTCCAAGATGTTAAAATATTTTCAGTTTCAAAAATACAATATCAAATGCATTAACACACCCTGAAATATTGCCCCTCACTCCTTCACCAATCTAACATGTCCCTGTAATTTTGAAGTAAGCATGTTGTTCACTCTGACCGAGCAAAGGAATCTGAGTTAAACAGCTAAAACCTATCTTCTTTGGTGTACATATAGGCCATGGAGAAGTTAATAAATCCATCCTTAACCAGGAAATGCAATGTTGCTCCTTTGCTAAATGCTATGCAGAAGACACACTTAGGACATTAAAACAATTACACTTTTACTTGATTGAGAAGACCAGTAGCTGGCATATGAGGATTTGGGGGAAGAGAATAATCTTCCAGCTGGGTTCTCAAGTCAAGGAAAGACTCCTTTAATTGCACGTTTAGTGCAAAGTATTTTAAGGGAGGGGCTTTTTTCATGATGACTTAGTTTGAGTTACTGCATTCTGGTTAAGTTACAGGTCTCTAAAACACAGGCTGAGAATACAAGGGGAGGGGAAAAATAAAAGGGTTTTCTCTTTTTCCTGAGAAGAATTAAAAAACTCATTTTTGGCTGCAAGCAGCTGAACTGAGAATATTATTGCATAGTTTAAAATTGAACTAAGGGATCACAGAAGCATATAGTAAATATTTTCAGACTGAATCTTCCGGTTATTACACATACAATGAGAAGTTAAGGAAAAAATCCCTAACATCAGCTGTCATGAAAGATTTTTCCCAGCCTTCTCAGCCACTTTCTAAAGGCTCAGCAGGACTATCAGATGCAGTAGATTTGTACAGTTTAAAGAAAGTAGGTGAGTTAGCTTCTGGGTGTTGCTCAACAATTAGATTTAAGTATATATTACATACATACATATATATATGCACATCAGTCCAGTCCAGCAGGTGAATATATATGACTGTGCAGTCACATATGTCTGCACAATCATATATTCACCCCATGGACTGGACTGATCTACAGTCCTTACTGAACCTATCCCTGATGTACTGGACTTGGATATATTCCCAATGGAAATACATTTTTCCCTGTCAACAGTGCCAGGTTAAAAGGTTTCTGTCCCTTTACCTGTCCCTGGTCAATTGTTCCAACCTCAGTGCTGTAGCTCACTTCCAAAGAGGCTTTTTGAAAGGTTTCTTTCAAAAGCTGGGTGACTGAATTTGCTCTAGGTTTAAAAAAGGCAGAATAGCCTGTCTCGAAGTGGGTAAAATCAGGAAGAACATAGGAGGAAATAGGCACACACTCAGACAAATGATCATTTGCACCCTTTGTAGGAAACCAAGCTAGAAACAATGCCCCCTTTTATCACGGTCCACTCGGTGGACTCGTGATGGTTTGTTTGCTACGATCTCGAAAGTGCAAAATTAAGGTGACCAACACCAAAGGGGATAGCAATAATCACACAGTAAAACTTTATTGTATTGCCTGTGAAGAGGCACGCGATAGTTAGAGATGGGTGAAAGAAAGGAGAAAAGTAAAGTAAAGTTTAGAGAGAGGAGAAAGAGAAGTTATAGCTACCACCGCTGATCTCAAGACGTCCTAATGGTCCCAGGTCCAGCTAATGCTGCGTCGTCGATCGTCGTCGTCCTTGGTGGGGAAGCTTCAAATTTCCGTTGTTCAGAAGTCATCTTTTATGCTTAGTAACACACCTTGCTCCACCTCTGCCTCAGGAGTCTCCGCCCTTCTTGAGCAAGGCTATTACACAGGCACAGGGTCAGTGTCCGAGGCGTGGTAAGTCTTGGAGGTGTGTTTTGGTATTATAATGAAGCAAAGTTCATTTAAAGTTCATGATTTCTTCATCGATGTTATGGTAACAATTGCAATCCATCCTTTTTGGACAGTAGCTGTGCGGTTGTCTTTAACAGAGCCTTGTACTGCGCGTTCTGTTCTTGGGATCGGCCACTGCACTCCAAACAGGCCGTTGTCAGATAACGTACTGTTCATGTTCCTGATGACGATGTTGAGACAATGCTGATTTTCTGTCCGTACTGTTCATGTTCCTGATGACGATGTTGAGACAATGCTGATTTTCTGACCGACTCCTACACCTTTCCAGCCCTGCAATTGCTCCCAATTTTACTTTATACTATGAAGAAGAAGAAAAGATCTTCAGTTATTATCTTCTACTTCTGAAATTTTGGGACTCATCAAGTACTTCTTTCAAGTTAATAAGTTAGCAAAAATATATGCCAAATTGTGGAGGATAAACAATGTGTTGGTACTCAATGTGATGTGACATAGCTCTGCAATATAATTCACCTCAACATCAGCGAAAATGGTAATTTTCCATCACTACAAGCATCTAATTTTAATTGTTCTGTGCTGTTCATTTAAATATCCCAGCTCTATCATGTCAGTACCTTTTGCACCTGAAGGAAAAAAAAATCGTGTGGGAATGGGAAATGGCCATTGTTTAACACAAAAATAATAATCATTGCCACCTCTATTTATCAAAATAATCTTTTCTTAAAAAATGTTGCATCATGTATGTTCTGAATGTTTCCTTTCCATCTTAAAAAAAGGCAGATCAGATTCAAACACTGAGACATCTAGCAGGTCTTCAGTAGGTGGTTTTTTTCCCATGTAACCACGTTACCTTTGATGCTCTCAAGCTCATAAGCACATAAACATTTACTAAAATTAAATTTATTAAAAAGTATCAGAAATTATTAGTCTACATTTCCCAAACACTAACATACTGACACATTTATGTTCCTACACAACAGAGACTCTGAACAGATGTCCATGACAGCCTGACTGATACCAGGGTGGCAAAGCAGGGAGATGCATCTTTGCAGATCGCTTGACATTTAACATATTGGCTTTGTGCACAGAAGAACTAACGGCAGCTCTTCCTGTTCCCTGATGTGGGGATCTCTCATATACCATGGAAATGCCCAGCATATCAGACTTGGCCTGGGGATGGACCTCCTCCACGAACAACCTTCCTTACAAAATTCCTCACCATTTGACATTTCTCAGCAAGAATGCACCACCCGTATTAGTTGCTAGCCCATTTCCACCAAAAGCGATCCGCCAAAAGCGATTGTGGGAATATCCATTGTCCAAAAGGAAACGGGCCAACACAGAGCTGGCTGAATGCCCGAAAGCACAGACAGCCCTTGGCACCTGCTCTGATTGCCACCAGCTCCTCCCAGCCATGTGCCCGCGACGGCACCGCACGCTCCATGCCCCTCTCACTCAGTAGCAAAGTGTCCCTCCCGTGACTGGCAGCTTGGTCCCCTGCTGGTGGTCCCCTGGGAGGTGAGGTCCAGGCTTCCGTAAAGTGATGTCTGTACTAAGGCATAGCCATCCTCAGCCTGCTGAGGCAAGCAAATAGTCACTAGTACATTTTATTAAGTGCGATGCTCAGTCCTCTCCTTTCACACATATACCTTTATTCAGGTGAAGGAACAAATCTTCAGGGTTTATAGCAAGGAGATTTCTACCTTTGTAAAACATGATTCCTCGGTATAAACAACAGTTCAGCGAATATTTAATCATTTCTTACCACAGCTGTCATGTTCACAGTAACTATCTAGATTAGCTACTTCATCACCAATGATAACTGAATTTGTTGTGGAATAATCTTCCCTTCCATATTGATTTGGCTGTTCTCTTCCTGTCACCAGAAATTTTTCAGATTAATAAGTCAGACTGCATTACCTTTACTCACATAGAATAGAGCCTCACTCCACAATTATCTCTGTTGACTTCCGTAGGACTATTCCTAGTAGAAGTTATTTAATAAGGTTATCAGCCAACACATTCAGATTTTAGCACAGTCTGTCTCCAGCTCTTATCATGAAGAGTACCCTTAACAGCTTTGCAGAACCTGTAAGACAGTAATGCCACATTGTCTCAATCAAATGGGTCATTTTACACACTTACTTATTTTATCTATACCATCTTCCAGCACTCTCATTTACTTAATACTCTGAAGAAGAAAGAACAATTCATAGATCTTACAGCTTTCCCACTGACTTTTTTCAAGATATTACCCTGCTCCACAATTTGTTTTCATCACTTCTAAAATGTCACATTTTTATATTGTTTGCATTATACAACCAGCATTTGAGAATTTACTTACTCCTTTGTGCTTATTCTCCCTTCTCTTTCCGTACCCATGAATGTCCTCCCCAAATCCTAGTCTATCATTTCACTAGCCCTTTTCCAGTTTGTCCTGTAAATGGTTCTACAAGTTACGACTCACTTATATCTTCTGTTTCCTCTGTGTCTTCATTTTTTTCTGTAGTGTTCTCTCCTCACCCCTTCAATACCATTTTCCCCTACCCTACAAGCACCTCAAAAATCTCTGAAATACTGATAGCTAGAAGTTGCACAAGTATTATGGGAGAACTACCACGTCAGATTTGACCATCTCTTATAATTTTTCCCCAAAACATTTGCTACTAAGCTTTAGTTAGTACTACGTACTACTTCAGATTGACTTTACTCTCATGTCCTTGCAAGGTAGGTCTCAGCTCACTGAAACATGATGAGAAAGACACTATTATTGCTTCTCTGCAGATATAGTTTTCACCACTAGAGCATCCAAGCCTCTTGCACACCTTCCCACTCTGTTCTCCCTCCTTGATAAGCAATGCATTTGCAGCTGCAAACTGAAGTGCAGAGGCTAGATCTGGAACTAAGTATATCCCACTGCAAGTAAATAGGCACCCTCACAGCGCTATAAATCCAGGCACAGCAAAGAAAGCACTTGAATCCCTGCCTTGTGAAACAGCACCCTGGAAAGACTTCTGTTTACACATCTCACATTGTATGCTGCACCAAGGATTGAGAGAGATCAACCATGAGCATTTCAGACTACATTTGCTCTTTAGTGACAAATCCTTCCTTAGATAGTCCAAGGACAAAGGTGTCCTTAGTCACATATGGAACATGTACTCCAGCCTTTAAAATCTTTGCGAGAGAATTTCAGGCTGTCATGAAATCATGTTTCCAGGCATACAAAACATAGCTAAGAAGTTAGTGTCTCAGATTCCTATAACATAATAGTAATATAAAACCAAATGTATAGCTCTTGACTATGGTAATCACAGTCAATGTGCCACACATCCAAAACCTGAAGTTTAAATTTCCAAGTTGTTTTAATATAGCACTTGAAAGACACGATAAAGATGTGTTTCATTATGAATCCGATCTCACCTCCATAATACTACAATGTGACCAGCATTTGAATAATGATTAGGTTTTTTTATTTACTAAAGAGAAGAAAAATATGTGTTCTGTATACATGAAGACGACAGATTTTCAGGCAAACTGTTTCAAAATCAGTCAAGATAGAGCTATTTGTTAGAGGCATACATGAAAATGAGTAAGAAAACTGCCTTTATGGAAAACCTAAAAGCTGTGGGATTCTTAACTGACAAAATGCAGAATTGTTTCCTTGCTTTTCATTTGCCTCAGTTGAAACTGTACTGATCTTCTCATAGAAACACAAATAAAACATGGTATTTCTTGTCACCAAACTCAGGGACAGGGACTACCTCTTACATTCCTCAGTGTCCATCATCAGCATTTTGCTCAAATGTAAATATGATTCAATCATCAGTGCCCTACTTCTCTTAACCAGTAAAGCCAGTCACTATTTTAGAAGAACAAATTTAAAAAGAAACCCTACACTGGTAGGGTAGATTCATTAAGGTGGTAGTGCACAGACATTACGCAAAGCTATTCTCCATACACAGGGCTAGTTTAAGTCCCTTAGCAAGCAGGAAAACTACAGACAGTTTAATGTTAAGGATGTGTAGGTATTAATCTCTAAAACAAGACAGGACTACCAGACCTGGAATAAAGGAATACATACATAAAGGAATACAGTGTTCCTATGGTGGCAATAAAGCTTCACTTTAGGAATATTTAAGGGCTATTCTTCAGCAATCACTGTAATCAGTAACAGACTGAGGAATGCCCTTCTGGAATGGATTGGTAGCCAGGCACATCAATTTTATAGCTGATTACAGATTACAAGAGCAGGAAATAAAAAAATATACTTCTGTAATATTTGTAATGTGTTTTGCATATTTTATTTCATCATTTTTAATGCTTAATTCAAAGTTGAGACCTAGCACAAAAATGGGTTACTGACAGCCTGTTATGAGGGCACCCTGATCTCCACTTTTTTGCTGTAGCACAGAAAGACTTACCCAGACACTAAGAAACGACATTCTTTATAGTTCCCAGCTTTATGAGACATTTAAGGCAAGTACAGCACACACAGCTTTCTCATTTTTCATCCCCAGCTGTAGGGCAGGCAGAATTCATTTTACTGATCATCCTTCTGCCACAAACACAAAATACCATTATAATATCACTTCAGAAGGGTCAAATTTTGTTGGCTTTTATCCCATGATTACTTCCACTGGCTTTCAAAATACTATTGTATGAATGAGTATTTTTTTCCCTATGTCTCCCAAAACATTAGCAATATCTAAAAGAACCAATGTTCAACAACAGTTGCATAGCAAGAGGGGAAAAAAGGAAAACAAAAGCAAAAAAATTCCAAGCTGCAGCTGAGTATAATTACAGACATAAAGCCTCAAACACAATTTAATCACTAGAAAATTAATCAAATCACATCAAAATGAGAATGTGCCCTCTCCAGCATCCCTGGGGGCAAAGAAGATAAGAATTCAGTGAATCTCCAGGTGGGAAGCATAGAGAAAGGAAATACTCATCTATGAGATCTTTTGTCTGGACCCCACCATTGCCTCTGGACATCTTTGGATCTTTGCTTCAAGTACTGGGGATAAACAGTGGGGATGAGATCAAGGACAGACCCGCACAATCCATTTTGCCATCATAACCTCCACAGAAATATGTATACAAGTCAACTTATCTGTTCCTGCTCCTCCTCCCTAGCTGGACAGGTCCAGAAGAAATCACCAGCACTGCAGCCTCAGACAGACCTCAGACACGCTACTGCAAGCAGTAGCGTGTTGGAGTAGAAATGGAATCAGAACAGCCTAGAGCACAGACATGCAGAGAGAATATTTTGAACTTGTACCTTGGTGTGTATTCAGAAAAAGTCTTGTATAAAATTCTATAAAGACTACATGTATGTGTGTGTATACATTTACATAAACACATATGCACACACTTGTACTCCTACCACCAGTGCAAAGATATGAAACCACAGAGTCCTTACCCACCCTCTAATTCCCTCCACCCTTTTCCCTCAGATTATTGTAACTGATAGGTACTCAGTTATCTGGTAAAAGTTACCAAGCTGTGAACTTGCAGGAGAAAAGCTGCCTCCTACAGACCTTATAAAAATGGCACAGTGTGCAACTATGCAGTGGTGCATAGCTCCACTATATGACATGTAATAATTTTTTCCTTCATATAATCAAGGGGTACTCAGAAGAAGGAATAAGGCAGCTAAGGAGAAACATCCACTGCTGTGCAACTTCTTAGTTAACTGTGTTTAACTGATGTGCTGAACCTGGCTCACGCTTGCTTTTAATTGTCATGGTTCAGCTAAATCAAACCAGTCATACTGAACCACACTACTTCACTGTCTTGCTTATTAATGTAAGAGCACACTATTTTCCCCAAAATTCAAATGTATAAATAGCATCATCTAACACTTTCAATATTCCAGAGAGTCCATGAGCCATTTCAATCAAAAAGGCAGTGTATAATGTACTTAACATTCCTCAGAAAATTACTATAAACACATAATAAAGTATGACAAATTTTCTAGTGAGCCAGCAGCACTGAAGTTTACAGTTAACATAGATGTGCAAATATACAATCTAGAACAGCCTCACAGATTCAGCTAAATCAGGTTCCTAATGAGCTGCATCATCACCTGAATTTCATTTAACAAAATTTATGCTACTAGCTGAAAAGAAATTTCTTAGTTGGACAGCTGCTATCTAAACTATTAAAATGCCTGCTTTGAAAAGAAAGGAATTGGTGTAAAAAGTCTGAGATTACATAACTGTACTGAACAATGATGTCACTGAAAAGACTTAGCATGAAAAGGCTAAAGTAAGTTTTCACACCTGTGTTTAAAGAGGAAAAAAATTAGTTAAATTCAACAACTGATTGCAGAGACTCACAACCATATTTTTAAGTTGTGTTAAAGCTATGTGTACACATAAAACCACAAGCTTTTACCCAACAAAACTGGAATCTTTCCTGGTCTATTCTGTACCTCATTTTGTTGCAAAGAAGAGTGGTCAATGACAGTATTCTGGCTAGTTGTCCCCTTATGGACAGAATTACACATTTTCAATTTCTACAGGAAAGGCTCGTAAAACCACATCTTTCTCCTTTTCTTCCTGAGGCAGCAGCAGTGATAGTAAGGACTTTATTTATGAAAAATGTTAAGAAAACCAGTGTGTTGGCTTTATCAGTCAACACCCTCGGGGTAACAGCTCTGTTATCATAAAAATCATCTTTATTTTTTCAGGATACCCACATAATATGTGGAAATCTTTTAAAGAAAAAGGGGATTCCCTACTGAACCTATCCCTGTTGTGAACCTCTTATCTCAGGAGTTCTAAAGAGAGAAACAAATTAAAAATTCCCTAAGATTGCAAATGATGGATGAACCTCAGCATACTTTGAAATAAGGTTATTAAAAGGGAATTAAAGGTAGGAACTATGAAGGGAAAAAAAACCCCAACCAAAATAAAGAAATGAATGTATCAATTAACAGGTACCACTATTAGAAATCACTGTACAATAGTTCTCTGAAGCAAAGTCTGAGAACCCAGCACCCTTATTGCCACTGACCCAAGGCTTCCGTCATACAGCAGGTTAATCACTTAATACATCAGCAAAATGCCTCCTCTCTGTCCAATAGGCATGGCATTCAATTTTTCTGCAGTGCAGAAGTGTCTCAGTAAGACAACAGAGTTCCCCACTAGCAAAGCCAAGCAAGCTCTTAGAAGGTGAGAGAATGAGTTTGAATTTCTTTATGCCGAAGACAGAAACCACATCCTGAATAAGCTCTCTAAGCTTTAAGTTGTTGTGTGAGAGTCCCACCTTCAGCTGTGTTTTCTTAAGAAAACGGCACCATTCCTATATTTTGCATTGTGTCTAACGCCTGAGGACTGCTCTGTGAAACTGGTACTGTACAAGCCACTCAGAAGAGCTTAACATGTGGGGGAACATAAAGACTTCCAATCCTATTTGGCAGTAGGCATGGGTTAACACAATGATATCCTCAGCTTGTTTGAGATTGCAGCACTGCTTGGCATACAGAAAGGGAAATCTTAAAGCTCCTGGTGAAGTTTAATGTACAAAGTACAGAAATGTAACTTAGGTGACTGCAGTTAGGTGCATGCATTCTTTCCCTGCATTTTGAGAGCAGGCACTAATTCAGCTCTAAATGCAGTTCTGAATGCAGCTGAAAAGTACTCATCATGCCAGTCCACTCCAAAGCTGAATGTTCCCACGGCACACCAGAATCTGCTCGAGAGATCTGCAACAGAAAAGTCAAGATTGGTCTACATGGTGGAGGGAGAAAAAGGTCTGGGTGCGGAACCAGTAGAAGGATCAAATTTCAAAGAGTAGTAAGAACGGCACCTACGTTACCAAGTCACAAAGACCCCACCATACATCTGTGTGCAGCTTCTCATGACACTCAGGCCAGAACACAAAAAGAGAGTATGCAAACCCTGATAAATTACTGAGGTGGGAACTGAGCGGCTGCTGACAGCCAGCTCATAAAGGGCACAAAAAATATATATACGAAGGCAGCATATGGTAACCAACCTAAAAATCCAGGAGAGGCAGACATTTAAGATGGTATCCTTTGTCCTACATCTCACCCAAGGAGCCTTGGAAGGACTGCCTGGGATCTACCAGGGTATGTGTTTTGGGGCTGAACTGCCAGACACGCATCTCAGTGCCTGTGAGTTTTTCCTTATGAAAGCATGAATCTGAATGAGTAAAGTTAGTTTTGCTTTAATTTTTGGAAATAAACACATCTTCCTCTCCTGTGAGAGCCTGCATTCAACTTTGCTACACCATTGCAACAGTATTTCCTACGCCAGCTTGCTGGAGTCTAGCATTTCTCTTAGCATCTTTTACATGCAAATCTTCAATGCAACAAGGGCTTCTTACCCATATGGTCAGAAATCCTCCCATCTGTTCTTTAACCAGATATATTCAGTCTTTTTCTAGCCACACTTCTGGCCTCTTAATTGGCCAAAGGGAGATCTTGCAAGCTTCTGAGTTTTGCCCTACTCAGCAGCCACTGAGGAGATGGAGAAATGCCCACTGAGGGCCCAAAAGCTTCTTTAGCTAAAAGCCAAAATGAAACACTCTGGCAGAACACAAACAAAAGCTTCTCTGGTACCAAGGGAAGGCTAGCAACCAAGTTGACTAACACCTGAAGCCCCCTCTTTTGTCCCCTCTCCAGATGTCCTCCAAGCCAGAGACTATTCAAATTTAGCCAAGAGCATCTAATCATATCCAGAAGACAAGCAGTTTTTCATGCACACTTCTCCAATTGCTAGTGCTTGTTTCAGCACTGCCATGCAAGTCTCAAGCACACAGGGTTGAATTTGACTTTTACACTAGTTTTACAGCTGTTTCTTTCACAATAAACAGAGGCTTCAATGAAGAGAGTCTTCTGGGACTGCTTTTGGCAGTAAAGACCTTATATTTAGATTTCTGAGCATCTCTGGTGCTTTTAGTGCCTTATTTTAGATTTCATGTGCCTAAGTCCTTCAGTAGATCCAGTCACTTATATTTACAGCGCAGAGTAATGAAATATTTAACTCTTGTTAAAGCTACAGTTCTTACATTACTAAAAAAATTAAAACCAGAAGAAAAACAAAATCTTCCATATGATTTCTTTGAAAACTTCTGCTTTTTTGCATCTTACTTTTGGACAGTTGAAGTCCTTGGGAAAACGCGTCAAATACAGTGCTCTGATTCTAAATGATTTTACAGCATCCACCCTGAAGCTTTTCTTCCTCACCAGTGCAGCACAGCAAAACTCCCTCAAACTGTAAAAGCAAAATAAGATTTTTGATGGAATTTAAAAAAATCCTCACTTCTGAATGAAAAGCAATAACAAAATTCAAAATCATAAGTCATAAAAGCCTCAGCTAGGAATGAGGCTTCCTAACAGCCAGGTAGAACGATGTGACCCTCTTCACCATGAAGAAAGAATTACCTAACACTCACAGAGTCATGGGTCTGACCAAGGAATAGACAACACTATTTCACACTTAGTAAGGAGAAGAAACACAGGTGCAGCTAATTATTCACAATTCACACAGAAACACACCAGCTGTTATTTCAGTAGCCCACATAATTTTTGTAGGCAGTCATTATAACAGAAGTCAAGACCACTAACATATTAGACCTACTGTATTTACACGCTTTGCAACCACCTTACCTCTGGGTATGCCCTGAGCTCTCACACGCTAATCAGCATCAGGCTAGGTCAGGCACTTACTTCCTGGGTTTGTCAAAGCACAGCACCTGGATGCTGCTGGCTAATTGCAGCACATTCCTCTATTACTGAACCTGTACCCCACCAGGGGTTTAAGAGTTGTACTAGTCTAGACGCTAAATTGCAAACAACTGTGTAAAGCACTTGAGGTCATTGACAATCCTGCAGCATTTATAAAATGGAGATACTCAATCTTTTGGCCCTCACAAATTTTCACGTGAAGTAAATTAACCTTAATGAGCACCATTGCTAATAATCTCAGCAGAGGCTAAGGATTGTTTGTAGAGCAGCTCTCCAAAGCTTGCCCTCACTTCAAAGACATGCCAGTGCAAGAGGCAGTTGCATTTTTCCTCAGTGCTAATCTCTTTATCCAAACTTTGCATTCAAGATTTTTATTCATTAAAAATACACCAATCTATATGAATATAATAATTCCATTAGCTTTTGTTTGATGGTCACATCCTTCCACAGTAATTCTCTTCCACAAAATGTTCTCTTTCTCTGGATTATCCAACCAATTTGCTGTCTTCCCAGCCTTATACCACACTCCCTCCTATAAAGCTAGATCTAATGCAGCCTCTTTATCCCTTCTAAATGTAATGTCTTTTATCTTCTCTTCTGCTACAACTACATTCTGACTGCACAAAGATCCCTGACAGCACAAAGAGCAAGCGAATAGCCTTAAAAGTCATTAAATAATACTTGTTGCAAGCTTTTTAAAAAAAGAGCTTTATAATCATGTGCTGGTATTATTGTCTGAATGATACGAGGTTTTATTTTAGAAGGGATGTGGCAGTAAATTCAATCTGGATACTGTATAGAATGATGACTGCTCCCAGGCAGTTATACCTAAACTTCCCAGTATAATACAGACACCAGGTATCACTGGATATACAGGAAAGACCTTGTTAATTTGTGATCACTAAAAATCCAGCTTTAAAACACTACTTTAAATCATTTGCAAGTTTGGAAAAGAGGCTTTCTATACATCTTCCAAATGTCTTTGCTGAACTGAACAAAACCAAAAGGGGATACTGCACACAGTGAGACAGACTGAAAGGGAGGAGTAACAGATGATTGCTTGGGTAGGAGAGTAGCTGAACTAAACTAACCTGAATGGCATTAGTTTATCATACAAAGACATTTAATTTATTTCATTATTCTCTGTGGGCAGCTAAAGCACCCCAAGGCCCTAACATATTCAAGGAGATGAGCACAGCGGACAAAGACTCCTTCAGAGTACAATATTTAATGAAACTTAAATTAGGTCTCAAAAGAGCAATAGAGTGTATATTAAATATGGCACCGACACAGAGCCATTCTGCTCATACGCATGTGTTTTAAAGTAATTGCCATCAAATTCACACAGGGCCCCAGAAGATTTTAATACAGTTTTAATATAGCCGTGCATATAGCTTCCATTTTAACATACACTTCATAATAATTTGTTAACATGAGGCACAGGACAAAAGAGTAAGGAAAAGTCTGCAGCTAAGACTGAGCACTTCCTCAAGAAACAAAAGAAAATAATTTTATTTTCTTAGCAATGAAGTGAAAGGCTACAGGATTTTTGGTTCTGTTTGCCTTTACAAATTTATATATACATTTGTCAAAGAAAGTTAAGAGAATATGTATTCATATTTTAAATGCTGCAATTTAACAAGGGGATCAGGAAGGTATTAATGCCATATGTTTTATATGTTGTTATGTTTCTATGTATTTATGTGGGAAAAAAAACCCAAACCAAACCAAAACTAAACAAAACACAAAATGCCCAAACCCTCAAATCCAAACTTGGATTCAATCCATTCTCTAATAAAAAACTTACCTAAAAACAAACTCACTCCCATATAGCACTCTGATGCACTGTAGTACAAAATACTATGCAGTAAAAGTCAATTATAAGCAAAAATATTTATAGAAAGGAAAATAATCCACCAGTCTTCAATAATTTGGCCTTACCAAAACCTTTTTTATTATTTTTTTCAAATAACTATGGCGAAGAAATAGGTACTTAAAACCTAGAATCAGAAACTTGAAAAAACGTATGATTTTGAAATTCACAGTCAGTATATGGCTGAAATTATTTTCAATCAAAAAAACTGAAATTATAAAAAGGACAACAGGACAGCATGGTTCTGTTTGCTGAGTATACTGCAGCAATTTTGTTCCACAGTGCACTCTCTTCCAAATCCAGGGAAGTAGCATTCAGTCACACCGGAGGAAGAAAGGTTCAACACAGCAAGACATTGAAACGCAGAGACACTACCACAACTAGAACAAAAGAAGGACAAATACTTGTCATAGTCCAGAACATGATAAACAGAATTAAAGATAAGATTTGGGAATACAAAGCGAAGGCTGGAACCTCAAGATTTGACTGCTCATTGGGCAAAACACAGAACCATAGGAAATTAAACAGACCTTAACCAAAAGTAGAGGAAGGTTTAAGCTCTTCATACAACTGTAGTAACACTTCTCCCGTCACTTCAGATGCGTAGATGCTGCAATGCATCTGGCAATTCCAAAGATACTCTGTGCTTTCCGCCAACCATCAACACAAGGGGTTTTGGCTGAACTGCAGTTTCAGGGCCAGGTGTGAGTGTCTGCCTATGATATCAAGCTACCAACTGTTAGAACTAGCCATATAGACAAATCCAGCATACAGCCATTAAATCTTGAACAGGTATATCCTTCCTGACATACCTGTATATTGACTTTTCCTGTCTCAGTATTTGCAGTTTCCTGTAGCCAAGGATCATGCAAGTGTGTCATAAAGGAAACCCACCACCTGTAAACCATTAATTGGGGGACACTATAGTGAAGTACTACTTTTGCACCATCTTACTAAAGACTTTTCCTAAATCTTGTATTTTCTTGTCTTTTTCTCTCAAAAACAAACTCACAACCACCAGATCAGATGATTGGTTACATGAAACTTTTGCAACTTGACTGAATTAAGTGCTAATTTACTGCAGTTCATCTGGAAGCAGCAATTTCATGAAATCTCTTCTGTGGCACTCTTCACATTAATTTGAATCTTACCGAAATACTTTTTTTTTTTCTTCTCTGTATTTTGTAATCTGCAGGGTTGTTTTATAATTTCTCTATCAAGATACAGAAAAAATTTAAAAAGTAAAAAATCCTTTATATACACTTGCATAGAACTTAGTGCTCTTGCATAAAAACTCCATTTATTGGGAGTGTCCCAGAAGTTTAATAAAAGAATTTTGCACATTTTATCAGAAAATTCCAGAATATCTTCTCTTTTCTACATGCCAATACTTTAACTTTTGAAAAGGATGGTTGGCACGGTTACACATTTCTAGCATTGCATCTTAACATGGTCCTATGTTGCACTATTCTGACAGATTCTTCATGTTGCTTTGGTATTCATAGTTTACTGAACACTGCCATTAAGACAAACCTGGTGGTGCACTTATTGTAGGTACTGTAATTCTTAGGCATTTATCAATCTAAGCATTTCTGAAAATACTTCATTTATAGAACAATCAACCACCACACCCGGGCATCAACACCCACAACCCCTCATTAAGGAGAAATTAACTGCACCATGCCGAATTGTTTTTCCATTTTGAGAACGTGCTTACTTGAGGCTGCAGCTCCAGAGAGACTTAACAAGCACTGCAGCCATTTTAAGATTAGAGGCTTATGCTGGCATTGTAGGAAGAAATACAACTACTCTTTTCAGAAGTTATATTATCAAAGATACTTATAGAAAAGATGGATTTTCAGCTTTTCATGTTACTTTAACTATGAGCTAGAACAGACCTTGGCTATTAAAGCTTTAAGGAACCAATCCCAAACCTGAAGTCAACAGCTTTTAAACGACAAGAAAAAAATAATGAGGGAACATTACAAAACCAACTGATGTCTCCGTTCTTTACAAGGGTTTCTTTCAAACAGTAGTTTTTCCTAAAAGACAACAGGTGTGAAAAATAAGTAATTTGCTTTCAAATAGTAGACATTCTTAAGAAAGGTCCAAAAAATAACCAATTCCTTTGGCTTTGACGCAGTGCATTACAAAGGTCTGAAGGGTGTTTCATCTACAATTTCAAAATAATTGTTAAAAATCACACTTAAGACAGTTATTTGATGTGCCATGGTTTTATTATCAGCTGCAGTTTTAAGTGAAAGTGTGAAATGCAAACCAATATTCATGTGAGAGTGAACAAAGTCCACCATCAAAGATACAAATACTGTTTTGCAGTGACTGTCCAGACAATTCAGGAGTTCAAACGATGACCAGCTTTTACTGGAGTGCTGACAAAGAAGCTTGCAAGGTTCCTCCAGCCCCTTTCCTAACAGACATACACACACTAGTAAGAACTAGTCAGAGCCATCTTTTGATATCTCCATGGCTGTTGAGGTCTACATGACAGTCACTAACTCAAAAGAGAAAAAAGGCGATCCACAGCTGGTCCCCGAAGGAAGCACAGCTCCATGCCATGCAGTGACACGAGACCAACTGTTCTTTGCACCGTGGTTCTTTTCTCCACGACAACAGCTGCTTTGAGGCACACCTCGACTGAAACATTTCCAAGCCTCAACTTCCCAGCTAAACCTGCTTCTCCTTTATCCCGGTCAACGCTTCCTGGCCATACCTCTGGTAAGCGGATTACCCCCCCGCCCCAACTCCTCCCCCACCCTTTCTTTGGGAAGAGCCTCTTTTGACTGAAAGGGGAGGGAGAGGGCGTCAGCCCCCCGCTTCGCCGGGGCCATGGAAGGGAGGAAGGAGGGGGCAAACTGCCTCTCTCCCGTCCCGAGACCCGGCGCTGCCGGCGGCGGTGGCGGCGGGCGGGCGGGCGGCCCTGCGGAGCCGCCCCCTCACAGCAGCCCTCCCGGCCGCGCCTTCCCCCGGGGCCCGGCTACACGGGCGGCACCAGGCTCCTCTTCACCAGCAGCTGCTCGGGGGGAGACGGCGGCTTCTCGTCCTCCTCCAGCAGCTCGTCCAGCTCCGAGGCCTCCGGCCCGCCGGCGGCCCTGCAGCGCCGCAGGTGCTGCAAGGCCCGGCGATGCTTCTCCTGCAGCCGCCGCAGCTGGGCGCGCAGGGCCTCCGCCTCCGCCTTCTCGCCCGCGGCGGCGGGCTGGTCGGGGCCGGGACCCAGCAAGGCCTGGCGGAAGAGGCAGCGGTTCTCTCGGCGCAGGCGGCGGTTCTCCAACCGCAGCCGGGCGTTCTCTTGGCGCAGCCGCGCGTTGTGCCACTCCTGCTCCTCCCGCTGCCGCAGCGCCTCGCCGTGGCTGGCCGCCAGGTCCGCGTACCGCTCCGCCAGCTGCTGCGCCGAGCCCCGCGACTGGCCCCGCCAGCCCTCCTGGCGGCCGCCCGGCTCGTCTATCTCCTCCGCCCCGCCGCAGCAGGGGCCGCCGGCGGGGGCGGCGGCGGCGAACCCCGCCCGGCCTCTCCGCGCCGAGCCGTTACAGCCCCAGCGCCCGTCCCCCACGCGCATGCGCCTCATCCGTGCCCTTCCCGCAGCCTGCCTGCACGCCCCGCTGCCGCCGCCAGAAGAGGGAGGTGCGCGGCGGCGGCCCCACCTCCCTATGCAAATCAGGGGTGGGGCTTCGGCGGCCGGAGGAGGGGCCGGGGGTCTGGGCGGAACAGCCGACGCGGCCTGGCGGCGCCATTGCGGGGGCGGGGCCACGCTGGGCGCGGGGCTCTGCTGCGGGGGCCCGGCAGCCTGCGGCTTGCGGTCACCGCAGGCGGCCTGTGGGGCCTCAGCCCTGAAACCCGTCAGGTCCTTCTGGGTCACAAGTTGTCCTTTTCTGCCCCGTTTCCTAACCGCGTGAGGTGGCGGATGGGCTTGGGCTGCTGAGGGGTCCCCTCTCAGAATATCCCCGTCCACCCCCACTGCCTGTCTGACAAGGGGGGGTTCCACGGGCAGGCGTGGTTGCTCAGCCCTCCAGCGTTCGTTCGCGTGGGCCTCGTTTTCATTGTTACTGAAAAGTGGTGGCTGCGGCAGAAAGTTAACGTCCGCTCGGAAGCGCTTGTGAAATGAAGACCTGGTTGTATAAGTGTTAGTCTGTTCTAGTGTTGCTAGGTGGTTGGGATTTAAGGAGTAAAAAATGCAGGCTATAAGGATGCATAGTCGATATGCGAGTAGTTCTGACAGCTTGTAGATGATTCGGCTTAAAGTAACAAGATCATGTGATATAAACTTGCCCATAAACAATTTCCAAAAGAAATGAGAATAGGATGTGAGGACTCTATCCATGGCATTTCAGAGTGGGTGGTGAAATGCATTAATCGTTTGAGGTTCTCATCAATTCTCTTCGGCTGTTCTGCTTTACATAACTATGCATGTAGGTATCTGCACAGTTAAGTAGTCCTGTTGGGATTACCCCATGGTAATGGGGGTAATCCTGTGCAGTACATACCACTGTGGACCTCTGTCTAATTTTTGCACTTAAGGTTGTAAACTGTTTGTGACGGGGCCTGTGTTTTGCTTTATGATCCAATGTTCTGTTAATTACCAGCTGAAATTTTGAGTATGGATCGTATATTTGAAGTTAAACAAACAGTGCATAGCAGTAATTGTAGTAATTCTTTTCAGAACCTTTTCAGCTCCAAATGATGACTATTTACTTAAAAGATTTAAAAAAGAAACACTAAATCACTGCAGGACAGAAGTAATCTTAGTATCACTGTACTTTTGCCATGACTGCTGATCAGCAAAAATGAATTTACAGCAAATATTACCTGTACTAAGCCAGCTTCCAAGGAGAGATTGACTAGGGCATTATAGTAATTCCATGTAATATGTGACTGAACTGGTTTTGCATTGAAAGAAACACGTTAATGCCTGTTTATTAGTCACTTCTTAATGTTGCTGCTTTGGAAATCCATAGGTATACCCACTGCCAAGATGTCCATAAAACTTTACTTTGAGCTATAGACCGAATCGAATAGAGCACTGAGACTCTTCAGTCTGTCTGAAAGTGAACCAGGGGTTTGCACTCCTCAGAAACAGTGCATACGGTAACATAGAGCTTGAACTTTTGATGACCACTAAGTTAGATTACAGTCATTGTTAACAGCACCTTCAACTTTGATATGAGGCTGACTGTTCCTGGAGTCTTGCAGTGAATGTTGTATTATGGCTCTCAATTTTGTTTATCCACCTATTTTAGTTTTTCCTGTGCCTTTATTGTACTGTGGAAATTACATGCATGTATATACAAGCATAAAGATTGATGGGCTGTATTCCTATAAAAATCAGACTCACGTATCAGAAGGGAATTTACTGAATTTCAGATTCCTCAGACAATGTTTAAACACCAGTTTGATATTCTTGGGTTAAAGATAATGACAGCAAGTAGTGATTGGGGAAAGACAATCAACATAGACAAACTTCTGTTGTAAGATAGGAACATACTAGACAGTGTGAAGGTGGCAAGTGAAAAGGGGGAAGTAACCAGAGAAGCTGTGAGTAGTTGTCCACTCTTCAATGATTTTCTACTCTACTGCATCTACCACCTCTCTGGGCAACCTCTTCCAGTGTTTCACCACCCTCACTGTAAAAAATTTCTTCCTTATATCTAGTCTAAATCTACCCTCTTTTAGTTTAAAACCATTACCCCTTGTTGTCTTGCTGCAGGCCCTGCTAAAAAGTCTGTCCCCATCTTTCTTATAAGCCCCCTTTAAGTACTGAAAGGCCTCAGTAAGGTCTCCCCGGAGCCTTCTCTTCTCCAGGCTGAACAACCCCAACTCTCTCAGCCTTTCCTCACAGGAGAGGTGTTCCATCCCTCTGACCATTTTTGCAGCCCTCCTCTGGACCTTTTACAACAGGTCCATGTCTTTCCTATACTGAGGGCTCCACAGCTGGATGCAGGACTCCAGGTGGGCTCTCCTGAGAGCAGAGTAAGTAGAAGGGCAGAATCCCTTCCCTCGACCTGCTGGACAGAACCCTCAAGTCCTTCTCTGCAGGACTGCTCTCAATCCCTTCATCCCCCAGCCTGTATTGGTACCGGGGGCTGCCCTGACCCAGGTGCAGGACCTTGCCCTTGGCCTTGTTGAACCTCATGAAGTTCACATGGGCCCACTTCTTGAGCTTGTCCAGGTCCCTCTGGATGGCATCCCGTCCCTCAGGTGTGTCAACCACACCACTCAGCTTGGTGTCATCTGCAAATTGGCTGGGGGTGCACTCGATCCGACTGTCTATGTCATCGATGAAGATATTAAACAGTACCCATCCCAGTATGGACCCCTGAGGGACACCACTCGTCACTGATCTCCATCCTGACATTCAGCTGTTGACTGCAACTCTTTCAGTGTGACCATCCAGCCAATTCCTTATCCACCAAACAGTCCATCCATCAAACCCATCTCTCTCCAATTTAGAGAGAAGGATGTTGTAGGGGACTGTGTCAAAGGCCTTATAGAAGTCCAGATGACATCTGTAGCTCTTCCCTTGTCCACTAATGTAGTCTCTCCACCATAGAAGGCCACTAGGTTGGTCAGGCAAGATTTGCCCTTGGTGAAGCCATGCTGTCTGTCTTGAATCAACTCCCTGTCCTCCATGTGCCTTAACATAGCTTCTAGGAGGATCTGTTCCATGATCTTCCCAGGCACAGCAGTGAGGCCTACAGGTTAGTAGTTCCCAGGGTCCTCCTTTCTACCCTTTTTAAAAACAACGGCCCACTGGTACTATCCCAACCTTTGAGAAATAGCACAAAAGTGAAGGAATGTCCCACTGAGCCTCTATTCCACTGCCTGCATTCCCCTGCAGTGCATGTAATTATACTTCCTATGGGTTTTCCTGAAATTAAGGTAGATCATTTTGCTCCGGTGCAACCCATGCAATGTGGCTTTCAGGCCTGAACGTGATTCAAAGTTGAAACTCTGAAAAGCTCTCAGTATTTTGAGATAGATATTTTGTGTAGTCCTGAAGATAAGAGCATTGCAGTGTACATGTGAAGCAGTGTCATCCAAGGGACAGCAAGCAATAAATTTAAAAATACAATATAGCATGCATTAGCTTTTAAACTGAGGTGGTAAATGCCTTCAAAATAGCACGGTTCAGTGATGTCATCTTTCCAGTTGCAAGGCCCAGTTGAGCTGTGTTAATGTGTTTATATAGTCATCAATGTTTTTCAGAATTTAAATGTACATTAAGAAACATGAAGTTTCTAGCTGTCAGGTTCTGAACTTTCCAAGGGGAAGTAAAGATTAACTAATAAATGCATTGTCTTTGTGGCGCAGCCTGAAAGAAAGCCTGGAAGACTGTGGCAGGAACACCTACCCTGATAAGAGACTGAAACTTTTTGACCAAATAAAACCTAGAAGTCTCGGTTTGTGGGTTGAGCCGCCCAGCCTGCGTGGCGACTGTGGTCATGTACACACTTAGGTCGAAAGGCAAGACCCTCAGCTAATGGAACACTTCAGTCAAACTTCTCAACCATTGACTATACATGACCACAGATCAGATTTGACTTGCGTATAAACGGAGCCCCACCAGAGGGCAAATTGAGCCAGTCCTCTTCGGAGCAGCAGGTCTGCGGTCAGGGACTCTCCCATTGAGTTGGGACGCCACCTAAGAAAACTCCTCGAGGTTGAGAGCCCTCATCTTTTAGGTGAGCGAGAGGTGCATTTTGGGTCATCATTTCTAAAGCTTAAGAATTCTTAAGTCGGTTGTGCAGTATTAATTTCCCCTTACATCATTGAACTTGTGGTTTGCTAATGTTGTCGGAGTTCTAAATGATTTTCATTGAAGAATAAATTTGGTTGAGTTTAACACCTGTTTAATTTGATTGTGTGAGCCTCCGTGACAAAGACCCTTACTGGGAAAGAATATCCAGTCTCATTAGGCTGGATCTTGCTTCAAGAATTCTCTGATGGCATGTAAAATGCTAGCATTAATTGCATCACTGATTACATTTCAGTGGACAGAATAGGGCAAAATCTTAGGGGTGGGACCTGTTGTAAATGAAGGTAATGAAAGAGCTACAGAGGAACAAAAAGGAAAAATATTAAAACCAGGGAAAGAAAAACAGTGCAGATAAGAGAATAACACAAAGAGAGAAGAAATTGTGATAACTTGTAAGGGGAACGTTCCCTAGCTGAACAAGAGTGAAAGAGATGGTGTGATAGTTACTAAATGATAACCAGAAAGCTTACTTACAATACAAAGGGTTTATTCTGCCTTGATCTTTATGCTGACATAACAGGGAGTTTCAGTGTAGGATGAGAAGCATACACATCTACGTTTATACTCTAGTCCATGGATCACCATTAAAAATAAAACATGGGCTTCTACTGAGAATTAGATTTCACATCAGAAAAGAAATAGCAACATGGAGTGCATCAGTAGTTTGCTAAAAGTCCTGAAAATAATGTAGGAAAACGCAGGTCAGTCTGTGGGTCTTTTCTGAGGTTGAGGGGAAGGAATAACTTTGGAGAGAGCATGTGTAATCTGGTGTAGCCAGAGGAGATTAACATTTCCTTTCCAGCTGGAGAAGATTTGGAAAGATGTCTCCTTCCAGCTCATTTCACCTCCCAGCTTTAGTTTTCAATGCAACAGAACTAAGTAAACTGTGGTTTAAATTAAAAAAAATCTCTTTAGAGACAAGGAGGGACACTGCTGTCATACTGAGGGAAAATCTGTAGCAACATGATAGATATGGTTCTGATAGCCTTGTTGCTGATGCTTTTAATTGGTCTTCATAAATGTTTTATGTGATTGTGAGGAAATGCAGTCAGCATTCTGAGCTGACAATTGCTTAAAAAAAGGTATGTGTTGATAAAGCTTATAATGTCACCTGTAACACCTTTGTAAATTAGCCTGAGTAGAAGACACAGCATATTTATTCTCAGCAGTCTGCACACTGAATTCAACAGTGAATAGATAGGCTTTATTCTTATCCCTTTTCACTAATGTAAAGCAGGAATGCTGCTGTCAAAGGCAATGGGATTGTATTTACACTACGATCAGCCTGGAGTAAATGAGATCAGAAGCAGTTTCTCTAATAGAGATTTGCACTGCAGTGTTGGGAAGAGAAAGGGGGTTTGGAAGCTAATTTACTTACATTTCTGCGTACCTGTCTTAGGCATTGTGTTTAAGTTGTCATCGTTCCTTGACTGTTGATAGTGTTGAGGAATAAGGCATATTAGATGTTGCCTCGTCATCCTTGGAAGAAGTGACATTTGGGGAATTATGTAAACCCACCCTTTTGCAAGCATTCTGAGGATGGGGTGGGTGGCTTGGGAGGGTATTTGCTGCTTAGCTGGATTGCCGATATTTGCCTAGTAAATGTAGACCTGTGGTCTGAGTTGCTGCTTTCTTGTACTTTTCTTTAATCTTTGAGTTTACTAGTTCCATGCCTTGAAAAGTTTTATAAAATACATATTGAATTGCTTTTGCTGTTAGTGCTAATATTCCTTTCACAACCATCCTTGGGCATAGTTTATTACCACCAAACAGGCTTACTAGTTGGTACCAGCAGTTCTGGCTGATACTTGACAGCATAAATACAACTTTAATGAAAAAATTACTAAAGAAATAAGAATAGGTAATACTGATGGCATTTATTTATTGTCTTGGTGTGAGCAGAAATATTAAAAGCCATCAAATAGCAGCATCTCTGTTTGACAGCACCATTTAATCCTATCCATGTGTTGCCATAAGAAGAGCCAAGTATAAATAAGGGAAGCTTGTCTTATCAGTTTTAATTCAAATTTATATTGCTGTGGGAAAAGAACGGTCCCTCAAAATACTGTGGACTAGAGTACAGAAGCTGAGTTCAGAGCTGCACATGCATTAGTAGAGAGGAAAGAGAACGGTTTGTTAAGGATTACAGGTTGGGTTAAACTAACCGTAAGAACTTCAGCACGCAACAAACTCCCCTTCAGCTTGAATTTCTGAACAAAGCCTTGTAACTTAAAATAAAAGCACTGGTTAGACTCAGAAATACAGGCCAGGGGTTGCCTGTACTTTCAAAGAAGGTCTCTGTGCATGTCTGTTGTGTGTACCTGTGGGCTTTTGCTTGTGTAAGAAGATGAAAATGGATTTCCATATTCTGGGAGTGAGAAACACCATATTAAAAGACAAAGCTTATTGATATGTAGGTCAGCCCTGAGTCTTTGTTTAGAGTGAAACTTAACAGTTTGGCCTTTGAACTGGTAATAGGGTCTGTGAATTACATAGGAATAATAAACCATAACTCAGACAGTTATGTTGATTCATCAGATTTGATGAGATAGCTAAGGATTATAAGTAAAAAATAAACTACCTAGTTACAGGTAGTGGTTGAGGTCCCAATTAAAAGGATGGGAAAACTGTGTTTGAAATTGCACTTTTAAAATTAGAGCAAGACATTTGGACAGGTGAAATAGTGAATAAGCTAAATAAGTGTCTTGCATTTATGTATGGCTAATCATCTCTAAGCCATGCTAGACAAAGCCGTATAAATTCAGAGCATGGAAATTATAGGTGGAAAAACAAAAAAAGGTGGGGAAAAAAGTGATTGTCAGTGATGTTTTCAGTGAAGAATTTGTTCTTGAGTCAACTGCTGTAAGAAATATTGGTCATCCATGCTTTCCAGCAGGAACTTAGAAAACGTATCTTGAAATCTGGTGTCATGGGCTAAATTTTATTTACATAAGGAGTTGAGGGCATGAACAAACATCAGATCCTGTTTATTTCCTGAATCATCTGGTGAAATTCATCTTGTGTTTGCAGCATATGTTCTTACATCTAATTACATATGCTCCATTTATCATCAATTAGATCCTTTTGAACATGGTGCATTTCACTGTAATGCAGATGTCTGAAAGAGGTCAGGTAGTTCACATTCCAGACAACTTTTTCCTTTCTATTGGCTGTTAAGGGAGTCCAAAAGATGCTTTCATCATAGACGTCCGATGTTAGACCACCTGCATCCCATCTTCAGAACAAAAATGTGCAACAGCTGCAAAATATGAACCTGTAGATTTAGTAGAAGCTTGAGCAGAGAAAAAAACTGTGAGCGAGCATGATCACGATGTTGTAGTCTTTGTTTCACAGCTAGTACTTTACATTTCTGTGCGGTCCAGCAGAAACAGCCTACAAGACGTTCTGGTTAAGAATATGGTATTTCTGTAGGTTGAGCTGGAAGGTCCAACACAGAACTGATACCTGAAGAAAGTGATTGAGCAAAATAGGAAAACAAAATGGGAAATACCTCAGGAGGTTGTGCTTAAGCCTTCAACCAGCCCATTGTCATTTTGAAGGAAAAAAGTGAAGCTGGAAGCAGCAGATTCTATAATTGCAAGAACATTATGTTACTTCCAAGGTCTACAAGCACTAGTGATAATCAGATGATACCTTGAAATCTATAACAGACTATGTACCTTCTTTAGTCATTCCGTTACACAGATTATATGACAGTGCATACTAAAATGGGAAGAAAAATAATTACTCCAGAAATGTCTTATGGTAAAATGAAATCTTCCAATGTATATACAATTGACACAAAGTAATGTGAGGTGGTTTTTACCTTGCCTAGTTGTTCAAGGAAGAAGGAGTTTGTACCAACAGAAAGGAAACTGAATTTATACATAAATGTCAGTACTAAAGATGGACACTGACCAGAGTTTCTTCAGAAAACAGAAATTTATGTATACTGTGACAATATGTAAAGAATACCTGTATGCCATCATTAGTTTTTCTCCCAGCTGAAAACTTTTCTATACCCTAGCATTTCTGCTGCTTGTTTCATCCAAAATGGTAGACACAGGATAGAAAAGTTGTCAGCTGAAAAACTGGAAGGCCCAAAGGACAGTGCAGGTAGTGTCTGCATCAAGGTTCTCCTATTGCATTACTAGCAATTTACTTGTATAATAGCAGTGGGGCATGGTAGTAAGTAGGGGATAATGCAGTAGCTTTTCTCTTTTCATTCAGAAATGGCCAGAATTAGAATTTTAAAATCAATATCTCCAATCCAGAAAGTCCATTTCAGTTTGCACTGAGCTGACAGAAATGGTATCTGAAACACACACTCTATCAGTTTATTTGTTCAGGGTATACATTAATTTAGAAACCATACCTTTGCCTAGCACAGAGATTAAAGGGTGGAAAACAGTTTTATAACAGTAGGAGTTAAAATAGTGTCTCTTTCAAATGGTTGCTGCATGCTAGGTTTGCAAAACTTTATCTGTAATACTGCTCTTCCTCCTTTATTTTACAGACCAGCATAGCAATACAGTAGAACAAAGATTTTCTTAAAGGAAAAAAAAAGCATTCATAATGTAAATAATTATTATTTGGTTTATATTCCAGTTCTCTGACTTGCAGCTTTGATATTCTTGATGATATTGCTAGAGTTGTGATTGCTAAGGAGACACAATTGGAAGGCCTAGGTAGTTGATTCCCAGATAATGCTATTATTTGCTCTGCCCCTGGGCCTCACACCTGCAGACTCATAAAACTCCATGGGATTAAGACCTAATTATCTTTCACAAGTGATTGTCACGAGGTAATCTATTGATATTGGAAAGCAACTGCCTTTAAGAAGAGACTGACTGGCTATTGTAGTCTCTTCTCCTTAAGCTGAAAATAATAGGCTTTCTGTTTTCCACATAACGGGCAGAAATTTCAACCCCATCTAGTTTCAAGCGGTTCAGAAATAATCAAGCATATCATTATCATAGCAAGAATCACTATACTGTCTGCCAGCTCTCGAGGTGTCTTTATTCTGTTTCTGCATCGTCAGGTAATTCACCTATTGAAATTAATAAAAGAAAAATGAAATACCCTGAGCTAAACTTAAAAGAAAAAGGATACCATGGAACCAAAAGAAGTGATAGTTAAAAGAGAAATTCCAAAGATATAAGCAAAGGTTGAACACTCAGTTTCCACTGAATTCCAGTGGGTGTGGTGTATCTGACTTTTGAACATCACAATTGCCTGTGGGTCACATGAAAATGACAGGGTTGGATACATCTCTTCTGCAAGATTTTACATAAGCCGTTTCTCCTTTAAACTAGCTTTCTGATTTTAATCCATCTGTTTTAAAATTCTAAAAATGCTGCTTTTAGCTTGCTAGCATTGCAGTAGTATTCAGAAATCTCACTGTGGGGACATTGTCATGCTTTCTTTTTTAACATTGGTATTCAATACAACAAACAGAAAGCTAGGAAGCAAACTCTGTTGAAGACTACTTTGTGGGAGGAGAGCTGGTAGTTTGTGTTCTTTTGGCTTCTGTCTCCCTTCGTTCTCTTTATCCCTCATACCCAGCTCCACCACAAATGGACACTATTCAGACTAGAAACAATGATAGAGATGTAGTCAGTTTCTCATCTATCAAACATCTGGCACTTTAAAGTCTGGTGTTTTTAGGACTGCAGACAGCTAGTAGTCCCCTTTTTACTTTCCAAGTAGAGTAAATAGACCAATCCATACATGTATCATGATAGCATAACAGAGTTTAAGTCCATATATCAGTTGTTCACAAATGTTAACAGTGTGTACTGAAGCCTAGGACATTATACTCTTACATACATATATAGATATAAAATGTTTTAAAATTATAGTAATCTTGTTTCATCTCTTTGTAGAAAATACTGGTTTAAAACATTCAAAACTCCTGAATTCTAGGACACATTTAAAACTAAGCAATTTTAAAGTGTAGGTTTTTAGTTCTGTAATGGTAGGGTAATTATCAAATTCCTACATAGTTGTCTCATGATGAGGTCCATTACCATATTACTGCTATAAACAACTAAATTAGAATGTACCTGTATGTACGTCTGATTGTTTGTGAATGTCTGTCTGTATATTTATACATAAAAATCAGTGCTGATCCCATGAAATAAAGTAGGTGTTAAACTTAATTTTTATAAAAGTTGAAGACTACCCTATTAAAATACAAACTTCAGACATAGCTCCACTTCAACTTTTACAATTAGTACTATGGCATGTAAATTTATCAGTAATGATTTCCATTATTTTTAATCTTCTTGTAGTAGACCAAATTCTTCCTATGTATCTTAACTACAGTCATTAAGTACTAATATTTAATATTGCAGAAAATCAAGGAGCAATGTAACCAGAAACTGTAAGAAGTCATAGGATAGCTTCAAACATGCAAGTACAAAAGTTCTTATTACAAAATTCCTGGTTAAATCACTGGACGCTTTGCCTAAGCATGGGCTGCATGAAGTTAGACTGATCTGGAATATTTTTTATTTCCCAAGTCTCAATTCAGATGTGCTTGATTTCTGCAATTGGAATTTCTTACTTTTTCCTTGTGGCAATTTAAGTCAATCTATTGTAAATCATCAAGTATCTATTAAGATAATATACAACAAAGTACTAGATCTGAAATTAATATTATAATCTTTTTTCTTTTCATTGGGATTTGTTTCATTGGATCTGATGTCAACTTCTGTATTATGGGTAATTCTGACCAGTCCATCATTATTTTAATATCTGTTCCACCTATGTTACTAGTATATATTTTTTACTTGTGTTATTCAACCAAAATTAAGAACAGCTGCTAATGTGTAGAAAGATAAAATTCTGAAGAGAAGTCTATGTCAGTGATGATTCATCTGAATACAAACCACAGCCTGCTGTGCAGAAAACTGTTTTGTCTTTATTGACTGAATAGGAAAAGATGAATTGTGAGAGCTGACACAGAAAAAGTGGAAAAGCCATAAAAACTAACACTATGATGTTCTTCAATTTACAAAATGTTTGATTGCATAATGTAGAAAATCTTGGATAAAATGATGTCATGGCACTTCAAGAAACTCTTACAGGAGCTGACCAAAAAAGGGAGGCTGTTCTCAAGTTAGTCTTGAGCAAGACAGCAGGATTAATTCAGATGATACTCATAGAATCACAGAATAGAATCATGTTATGTCCAAACATATGAAAATATACCTAGTAATTTTTTAAAACAGCCATTGTTCAGAAGACCTGGAAGGAAGTAAAAATTTCAAATATTTTCTGCATATTTAAATTATAAAGCACTTAGTAGCTGGATGAAAGAATTATAAGTCAGAAAGATGTAAATACACGGAGCAGTCCAGATGAAAAGATATTTAAAATCACTGCAATAGAAGACCAGGAAATTACAACAATTAAGCAGCATGACTTCTTAAAAAGAAAATTATGTTTTATTGATCACTTAGAAACTATTTACTTTGGCAGTATTTAGTTGATGAGGTACCAGCTTATAAAACTTTAAAAATTTCCTCTCCCTGAAATGAATCACAGTCTGTTAGGTTTCTATAATGTGAGAAGGAAAAAATATCCTGGATCACAAACTAAAATGTAGAAAATGGAGAGCTGGATTAAAAGGTTAATTTTCATAATGTCTAAAGGTTAACAACAAAATGCCTCAGAATTCCTTACTAGGTCTTGTGTTTGATACATTTATTGATCTGTAAAGGTCAGCAAGGAATGAGGTAGCAAAATTTGTGATGACACAAAGTTACGAAGGTGATTCTCCAATTATGTGGTATTAACCACTGAGACTGGTCCAAATTATCTTCATGGTTATCCAGTCCTGATTATCAGTTGCTGTGTTTTGTAGGCATAAATCTTGTGTCTATGTAATTCAAACTCTAATAGTGAAAACGTTTGCAGAAAAACTATATACAAAACCATCTAAATGATTCAATGAGAAAGTTGCATAATTGTTGTATTGCCTATGTGCAAGAAGAAGGTGGAGAATAACATTTGTTTCTTTTCTGCATTGCCCGAGTTTAGTGATTTGATTGCTACAACTTTTGCTTAATCATAAATTTATCAATATTAGCAAATGAGGCCAAAATTAGATGGGAAGAGGTATTACCACATGTATATACAGAAAGGTTATAATGAAAAAGCACAGGGTAGGACTTTTATTTGCCACATATGAAAGAGGACAGTGTACAAGAAAGAAACCCCTTGATCCTGATCACTTATGGTCAGAAAAACCATGAGATTTATAGAACTGCTAATCAATTAGGTAATTGTTTCAGTAATTCAAGTATTGATTGCCCAGATCTCACAGATGTTCTGTTAAATAAAGCTTTGCTTTACAGATAAGTTGTACTCTAATCTCTCTTGGAGCTAATGGATCATGCTTCACCAAAAAATTCACTTGGCACCTGTTTCGGTTTCTTATTGTGCTCTCCTGCACTCCTCAAGTCTTCCAGTCCGCCAGCTGATACTCTCATTATTAAAGCCTTATTGAGGAATTTATCTTAGTTGTTTTAAGGACTTGAAGTTCCACCTTAAATTCTTACGATGTGTCAGGCAGTGGAAAAGAGTTAGATAGCTAACTCACCGCTTTCATCAGTAGGAACAGGGTGCAGAAGTATGGGGTGGGTACCATAAATCTTTAAGGAAATGCTTCTACTGCCATCCCAAAATGTAAGTAACTGTGAAAACATACTGGCTTTCCTGAAGGATTTGGAGTTCAACCTGAATTTGTTAATAGAGGGTTCTCTTCTAGGATACCTGGTGTATATATATGTGAGTTGGGAAGGTCATTACTGGAAATACTCCTGTCAAGCATTGAATTGTATGCTTGTTTTGACAGAATCAACAGTCACAACTGAAAACTGGATTGCAAAGTCATTAAAGGTATTTCAGAATTTCTCACAATTTTGCATATTTTCCATGAATTCTTACCTCAACTACCCTATATATTGGTATGAACTCTAATTTGTAAAGAACACATATTTTTGTATTAACCAAGGGATTGATGGCACAAAACAGTTCTCTCCAGACTCTCCTTAAAAGGAAGTACTTTGAGGCCCTACAGAAAAGACAGTTCTTTCTGTTTTTCTTCTAATTTTAAGTGTAATAAAGTGGTAGTATTGAATCTGTATTATTTTTGGCCAGTAAATTATTCCTAGTTTGGTGACTTATAATGAGTGACCAGAAATTTTGATTTTTACTCCTGGATATATTAAGCAAGCAGAGACATAGTATAGGTATAAGCAAAGCCCAGACAAATGGGTTACTGTGACTAGAAGACCTGGCCAGGAAAACCGAGAAGCAAGGCAGCTGCAAGCAGAGAAGCACTAACTTGCAGAAAAGACATGTAGGTGACATCTGTTATGCTGGAATCAAAGGAACTTCATGGACAATTAATAAAGCCTCGAAGCACTTCTGTAAAGTCAGGTCTGTCTTACTATAGCAATTTTTTATGCTGCAAATCCAAGTGTCTTCTCCAAATTGATGGAATGGGCAATGGCCACACAAGCAGTAGCACCCCAAAGTCCTGTCTGCCTGACTTCTCTAACCACAAGAAAAATCTTGACATACATGTTACACTAATTCCAAGTATGCTGTTTTTAAATACTACATATTCTGATTTTTCAGTAGTTTTTTCTTCCTTGTTCATGCTTGAGGAAACAAAAAGTGAGTAAATGTGTTACTCCATGTGTATATGTATACAAGAGACAGGGAGAGGGGTGAATCCCAAAATGCTGCTCTTGGTTTGATTAATGTGTTTGCTGTGGTTTCTGTTATTAGTTTCTTTTAGAAGTTACCCAGTGGAGAACAACCATGTGTTAGTCCTGCTTTTCTAGAAATAAAAAGGAGGCAATATCATGATGTTTTGGGTTTGTGCTGGGGTTTTGGCAGCCGGGGAGGAGGCTGCAGGGGTGGCTTCTTTGAGAAGCTGCCAGAAGCTTCGCTGGCTCCAAGTTGGACCCACCGCTGGCCAAGGCCAAGCCCATCAGCAATGGTGGTAGCAACTCTGGGATAACAGGTTTAAGAAGGGGAACTTGCAGCAGAGAGGGGAGTGGGATGTGAGAGAAACCCCTGTGCAGACAGCAAGGTCAGTAAGGAAGGAGGAGGAGGAGGTGTGCCAGAGGAGGGGATGCCCCTCCAGCCCGTGGTGAGGCGGCAGGCTGTCCCCCCCCAGCCCGTGGAGGGGAGCAGGGGAGCAGAGGCCCACCTGCAGCCTGGGGAGGACCCCACTCCGGAGCAGGAGTGTGCCCCCAAAGATGGCCGTGGCTCCATGGAAAAGCTTGCGCTGAAGCAGTCTGTGCCTGAAGGACTGCAGCCTACAGAAAGGACCCGTGCCAGAGAAGTTCATGGAGAACTGTCTCCTGTGGGAGGGACCTCACGCCAGAGCAGAAGAGTGAGGAGTCCTCCCCCTGAGGAGGAAGGAGCGGCAGAGACAAGGTGTGATGAACTGACCCCAACCCCCATCCCCTGTTCCCCTGCGCTGCTCAGCGTGGGAGGAGGTAGAGAGAACTGGGAGCAAAGCTGTGCCCAGGGAAGAAGGAGGGGTGGGGAGAAGGTGTTTTAAGATTTGGTTTTACTTCTCATTATCCTTCTTTTGATTTAATTGGTAATAAATTAAATTGATTTTTTTTTTTCCCCAAGGTGAGCCTGTCTTTTGCCTGTGACCATAAGTGGGGAGTGATCCCTCCCTGTCTTTGCCTCAATCCATGAGCTTTTCTTTTTATTTTCTCCTCTTCATCCCACTGGGGCAGGGGCGGGAGGAGCAAGCAAGCGGCTTCAGGATGCTTTGTTGCCAGATGGGCTTAAACCATGACATGTGGAAACTTTGTTTCTGCTTCTTTGTTAAAGGATCAAGAGTACAGTCAGTCACATCTTTCCCTGGTGCGCGCTCTCTCTCTCTTTTTATTCTATTATTGTGCAATTTGCAGTACCTAGGGGTGACTGTGTATTTTCCTGCCTCTTTTGATTGTATATAAGAAGTGTTAATTTTTGTGAGATTTCAGAGCCATTGTAGAAAAAAAAACATTTGGAAGAAGGAGGAAGAAGAACAGAAGGGAAAAACCTGTATTGCATATTACCTTTTAATGACAATAATAATTTTGTAAACACCGTTTCAAAGAGCTTTCTAATATTATGTACCAAAAAAACCCTTACCCTCCTGGTATCACTGAATGTGATGAAGTCTGGATAATGTTTCAGTTTTAGCATTGTAGTGAATTTCCAAACACACAAAACATTGCGAATGACATGTTGAAATTTTGTCTTAAAGCACTGATTTATAATAAAAGTGGCAAAAAAAGTCTACATCTTAAGCAGTGTTGTTGCTGTGATAGTCTAAAGATACAAGCGAGGCAAAGTTTATAAGGGAAGGAAATACATGTTTTATTGGACTGTTTTATGTGGAAAAGTATGAGATTTGGGGCAAATAAGTGGGTTTTTTTTGTCATATGCAACAGAAGTATAACAGCAAAGTCACAAACCAGATGCAGTGGGCAAGAGAAGAAAGTTCTGTTAAGTTAAACAATAAGAAACGCTGTTTCAGGAAATGCTCACGTCCTACCGAATTCAGAAAATTGTGCAAATATGTGGTTAACTTTAAAGTTAAAGGGCAGGTTTGATTTTCATTAGTGGAACACAATAGATAAGTACTTGTTTGCCTAAAAATGCCTTTTCAAGTTACATTCTAAAAGATGTATACAGTCTGAACCAGACATGAGAGCTACTTTAAAGAAGAACTTTGTTTGCTTTCTGCATACAAGAGCTGAGGGAAAAAAAAAGAGTGAATTTCTGGCCCTTCATTAATCCATACACTTAAAACATGGCATTCGGAACATCTTGAAAACAACTACAAAAAAATCATTGAAATGAGCAGCCCACAGAAGATGGTTTCTAATACAATGTCCTGATGCCTGCACTTGTGTTACGAAAAGGTAGGAGAGAAGCAAAAGGAAACAGTGACTTATCCAGATTGGTAGGATTCAAGGTTAGGTAATCAAATAAAATCTCCGGTAGCCTCACTTTCTGTTGTACTTAAAATGAATCACAAGTTTATTTTTAAAATGGCGTGTACTGTTCCTGATGCTCTGAAGAGAATGTAGCAACAGAAAAAAGTTTCAAGAAACTTACAGAAAATACTTTTCTTTCCAGAATCATCTGCCACTGGTAAGACAGTATTTCAATTTGGACCTTGTAGTTCATAACTGAAAACAAATAGGGCAACAGTTAGCAATATCTGATACGAGAACGAAAGAAATTAAAGGAGCATCTTTGATAAGTTCTTTAATAGAAATATAGACCCTCAGTATCACCGTCATAAGGATATGATCAAATTAAAAGAAAAAGAAGTAAATATATAAAAATCTAGTGCTACTCATCCTTAATTAAACTCCTGAAAAGAGACAAATCTTATACTGAAATGTGTGGGAATTTCTGTCGAGAAACAACCTTTGACTTCAGGCAGCATACTCTAGAAACTATGTCAAAGTGGGTTATTTAACACAGGCAACAGTGCGTCAGGAGATGCATCTCTCTCCTTTGACTATAGAGAAAGCCTCTGGACAACTTTATCTTGCAGTACCGTTAAATTGTCAGATGACTGAATTTGGGAAAGATTAATATGTTCTTTTTCTCATCATATATGGGAAGGATGTCTGATGTCTACAGTGAGCTCAGAGGGAAGGTTGGCTAGGTGGAGGTTGGTGAAGGGGTTGTGTAAAACTGTGCTGAAGTAATATTAACACAAACTTCCACTGGTTGAGGCATCTTGTCTTGAAATTGAAAACTAGGATAAATTGTTGTGATAATTTGTACTGATGTATTGTTCCTGTGTCAGGAAACAGATCAAGCTATGGGTTGTTGGTTTTTATCATTAAACAATATCAAAGTACAATGGCTTCAGTCATGCAGGCTGATCCACTGCTGCTAGTTTCATGAGCAAGGCCAGCAGCATTTGCTATTATACTGAGACTAAAAACTCTCTGAAGAAGGAAACTGTAATTTAATTTATCTAAAAAGTGCAATTCATTTGTGTGGTACTATACGAATGAAAGTAACACAAGCACAAGGGGTATATTTTTTTTATTTCTCTGTGGATAATGCATTAACTTGTGTAGGAAAAAATGTCATTTGAAAGGAACAAAAAAGGAAAGACAAGACAAATTAACACTGAAAACACTGAAAGTACTTTCTAGTCATTATTCTAGGGACAGAATACTTTTACTAATAGTTTTTAAATATACCATTATAAAATTAATATGCCTTGTAAAAATAAAATGATGTCTAGATGTTGAAGACAACTTCACATATAAAATTGTACTATTTCATTGTTTTAGAAGTCTAATTTTTGCTTTTTTATTAAATCTTTCTGCAATCTCCGTATGCCAAGAGCTATTTTTTGCTTCCCAGTGAGAAGTTTTCACCATCAAAAGTACACATTAAAAAGATCTGCAGGTGAATAACAGTAATACGTATACAGGAAGAAATTATTTGTGGAGAGAAGACACACACCATGCTAGAACATGATCAGACAGACTGTGATGCAGTCCTAGCTCAACAGGAGACTAAAATCACAGTGGGAATTACTAACAAAACCAGCCCTTAATTCTCAGGCTTGTTCTTCCCAAAATTGGTCAGTTGTGAGCTGTTGTGCCACTGTCATTGTCTGCTCACAGTGAAGCTCCATTCATTTTCCCTTCCCTCACTGTGCAGAAAAGACAGTCTGAACAGGACGCTGATATTTGCTGCATTTCTTCCCTGACCCCCAAAGTGTCTTTGTATTCCTGCTCCACAGACCAGAAAAACGGATATTGGCTGTTATACAGGTCTCCAGTTAAGAGAGAGGGAGGGAGGCAGGGGGAGAGAGAGAGAAAGAAGGCGGGGGGGGGGGGGGGGGGCAAAGAAGACCGGGCAGCGGGGAGAGAGGGAGAAAGAAGGGGGGGACAAAGAACGAGAGAGGAAGGAAGGACAGAAAGAAAAGAAAAAAGAGAGAAAGAAAATGAAAGAAAGAAAAGGAAGAAAGACAGAAAGACAGACAGGCAGACATCCCTACTGGATGAAAACAAGTCTTGTGAGATTGTCCTGCTCATGGTAGCAAAACAGGTAACAGAAGGTGGGGGGGATAGCAGAGACCAATTTAGCAACACCCCATGGAAAACCAAGTGTGCAATTACACTCCTTTTCTGCAAAGTAACACACCATTTTGTGGATGAAGGAGCACCCCGTTGTTGTGAGCCACAGTTGGTTCAGCAATACTAAACTTTATTAGAGGTGTTCATAAGCTCAGATGGAGTAGTGCCAGTCATGGCTCTGGGGAACACAATACTATGTGGGGTTTTTGGTTTTGGAAAGACGGACAGATACAGGATTTTACCCTAGTAATATTTTTAGGTATTCTTATTTTAATCCTTATTTTTTCATACTCACTTTATGATTCTGCCCAGCAATTTCTCCTCTATGTACAGCTGCTTGTTACACATTCTTTTGAGTGCGTGGGTGGTTTCACGCTGTCGGCAAGACCACAGCTGTAGACAATACCGGCAGGCATCAGTAGCTGTTTGAGAATTCCTTTCTGCGGAGTGCTGTTTCTTTGATTGATTACATGCCAGTTTTCAGTTGGGGAGGGGTGCTTTTAGATACTCACAAATTTAAAATAAAGTAGACTGAAGGGAATCTGATGGGAGGGAAGGATAGAAGTAAAGTAAGTAGATGTGGATGAGAAATGCAGATGTCTCAGCAACTCATGTACATTTCACTGCAGTGCATGAATAGAATTCATACTATCATTATGGTGATCATATCAACAAATGCTTTCTCAATATGTAGTTGCCTTTTTACTCACCCTTGTACATCCCTCTGCTCTCAAGATGCTAGGCAAGTTACTGCTTTGGACTCTGAAGACATGTATCAGCAGCTACTTAAAAATGTGCAAATTTTTACTCAAAATTTATCCAAACCTCAGAAGTGAGTAATGCAGTGCAAGGTTATTCCATGTTTGTAACATTATATATTCCACTTATTCCTGTGGGATACAGTCTTTAAGAAAGATGACTGTACTGACTGCCAGGTACATGCAATGGAAAAATTACAGCTTTAAGCTTCCTTCAGTGTTACGTGTTCATCAAGTGTTCTGTAGTATCACACATGAAGCAGTCTTTTTCCTGCAAGGCAGAGAGAACCTCATGTAGGAGTGAGATGACTGATACAGTGCATAGCTAAATTTTTGTTTCCTTTGCTTTTCTTGTAATTTAGTACAAGAAATTGTGAGACCTTATCCAGCTGATCTGCAAACCTCCCTTTAAAGCATTTCAGTGGAAAACAGCTTGGGTGTCCGGTATAGTGTTACTAATGTATAGCTGTCATTTAGAAATGAGACTAGAATGCTGTCCATGTAATTCTGGCAGAATACACAAAGCTTCTAAATGGGGCCATAAATTACATCCAGTGTTCGTACTGGGTCTTGCTGCTATTACAGAAACCAATATAAATTCTATACACAGAACTTGTTGGCAACCATCCTCAATAAAGATCAAGCTCTCTGTGCTCATTGCTCTACAGAATACTGTGATACAGACTACAGACTGATTCCTTCACAGACTGTAGTACATTCAGCATTACCCCAATAACAACTCAAAAATCCAGTGGATTTCCTCCGACTTGCAGTGGAGGTGGGATTCATTTGGTCCTTTGCAATATGTTTGTCAAAACAAAGAGAAAAAAGGAGAATTTGTTCTATTTGGGGGAAAGCTTTTATAAGGGAAAACTGTCATTATTGTGCATGTTCATGATGAGCATTGCCACAGTATTCATACAAGGCTCTTGACTAGTTACAGAACTGTAGATAGTGACAAATATTAGCCCCTTTGTCTGTAACAACATACCTTTATATAGCATGAGTTCCATATGTCTTGTTCCCAAATAATTTTTCCTATGCAAAAAATAATAAAAAAACCACAGTAGAGAACAGCTGCAGTTATTCAGCTGAGCTGTGTTTTCTTTGCAGTACTCTAATTCCACCATTTCAATGGCACCACCTGTCAGACAAGTAACGGTAAAGCACTTTATAACCTCTGCTGATTTTACTCTTATTTAAACTAATGGCCTGCTCTGAATAGGTGCTCTAGCCCTGTAGCTCCCAGCGATGTCATTATGAACTGTGGGTGTTCAAAACCTCTTCAGACTGGGCCATGAATCCTTATTTGTGGTGTATTCTTTAGCATGAAGTTGTCCAGCTTGTTGGCACAGAAGGTTTTAACACAGGCTCTTTTCCTTTCGTTGAAAATATGTGCCTATTTGTGCTTCATAGCTTTAGCCTGTAAGCTCTCCACTGCAGAGTCTGTCTTGATTTTTGTGCCCTGCACAATGCCAGTAATATTGTTGGCTTTTAGATAGTAGACTAGAAGGATAACCCTTTTTACAGCTTCTTACAGGCACTGCAGAACTTCTTAATCATGTCTGAGCAATACAGCTCAACAGTAGCGCTTTGCAAAGAAGCAGGAATAGTCACCAGACAAACTACTTTCTAAAACAGCTCTAAATTGGGGAGGAGGAGCGGTCCAGCCAGACTGAATCCAGTGTCTATATACCTGTAGCAAGATGATCAGAGGAGAAACAGTCTGGGGCAAATGAAAATACCTGCATAGTGTTTTCTGATTATGGTTTGAAGAGATCTGAAATCTTGTCAGAACAAACTATACAGTGCTCTGGAATGTGGGAATTTAATGAGATTAGCACAACATTTGGGACTTTTCCAGGGTATCATCTAATTATGCTCTTTTGGTCTGTCTGGCTTGGGACTCAGATGCTAGCCGTGTCTTAGCTTTAAATCTGAACTCACACTGGATCTGGTCTCTGTGATTCTCATCTTGGCCCTTCTCTGATAATCTACGAAAGCTTTTATCTAACTGGATAGATTATTTTGCTTGATTTCTCTGTCTTTAAATTGCACAGATGGCTTTCCATTTTAAACAGGCTGGGGCTAGAGCCTCTCAGAGATTCAGGTGGCTGAAGTTAGGAGTGATGCTTTTCCCAAATGCTAAACCAAAGAAGTCAATTCAAGTATATTGGAGCAATACAGACCCAGACCACAATCTTTCATTTGAACTGAACATAACCATAGGGAACCAAAAGAAAGAAGCTGAATTTTAAAGGCTTAATGTTAAATACAGCCAGACAGGTGCACATATTGTATTGGGACAGTGAAGGTCTGCTCTCACCAGAAATTTATAAACCTCAGTAAAATCTTTCTGAGTCTTAGTTCCCTCCTGTGTTAAGTGCAGATGGTGCACATGCCAGATACAAGTCCAGCATCACAGCAGAACAAAAAATACAGTCTGCACACTAGCAGTTGAAAATCACTACTGCTGGCTCTAAAACCAGGGTGTTCCTTAAAAAACACCAAAGAATAAAATAACTAAAATAATATCTTTCAACAAAATTGCAGTGAGACTACCCACTTTGAGATAATCCGTGGTCTGTAAAAGAGACTGTGAACATTGTACAGTAATGAATAAGTGAAGCTTGTAGGTACTATGAAAGATGGGAAAAAAAAGTCTTATTTTAATTCAAGGTAGAAAGAAACTGCTTCCTAAATTGCAGCAAGGCTGCATCTTAGAAACAATAGAGGCAGGAAGAATAACTAGAATCATAGAACATCTCAAGTTGGAAGGGACCCATTAAGATCATTGAGTCCAACTCCCTGCTTCTCACAGGACTACCTAAAACTAAACCATATGACTAAGAGCATTGTACAGACACTCCTTGAACTCTGACAGGTTTAGTGCCATGACCAATTCCCTGGGGAGCCTGTTCCAGTGACTGACCACCCTCTCAGCTAAGAACGTTTTCCTAATGTCCAGTCTGAACTTCCCCTAGCACAGCTTCATTCCCTTTCCTCATGTCCTATCGCTGGTCACCAGAGAGAGGAGATCAGCACCTCCCCCTCTGCTGCCCCCCTTGAGGAAGTTGTGGACTATGATGAGGTCACCCCTCAGCCTTCTTCTTCTCCAAGCTGAACAAACCAAGTGACCTCAGCTGGTCCTCCCAGGTCTTGCCCTCAAGGCCTTTCACCATCTTGGTTGCCCTCCTCTGGACACACTCTTAATAGTTTCACGTCCTTTTTGGCTGCCAGGGCACACTGTTGACTCATATTCAACCTGCCATCAACCCAAACCCCCAGATCTCTTTCCACAGCGCTGCTCTCCAGCCTCTTACACCCCAGTTTGTATGTATAACCAGGATTTCTCCATCCCAGGTGGAGAATGTGGCTCTTGCTCTTGTTAAATTTCATATGGTTGGTGATTGCCCAGCTCTCTAGCCTATCCAAATCTCTCTGTAAGGCCTCTCTACCCTCAAAGGAGTTCACAGCTCTTCCTAATTTAGTATCATCAGCAAACTCACTTAATGTGCATTCAATTCCTGCATCCAGATCATTTATAAAAACATTAAAGAGTACTGGCCCTAAAATTGAGCCCTGCGGAAGCCCACTGTGACTGGCTGCCAACCTGGTATAACCCCATTTATTATAACTCTTCGAGCCCAACCCATCAGCCAACTGCTCACCTGACATATTATGGACCTGTCCAGCTGTGTGCTGGACATTTTGTCCAGAAGGATACTGTGAGAGACAGTATCAAAACCTGCTAAAATCCAAAAAAGCCACATCTACTGGCTTCTCTTGGTCACCTAGATGGGTGACCTTGTCATGAAAGGAAATTAAGTTGGTTAAGCAGGACTTTCCCATTGTGAACCTGTGCTGGCTATGTCCAGTGACTGCATTGTCTGTCAAGCGTTTTTCAGTAACTCCCAGGATAACCTTCTCCATAATTTTACCAGGCACTGAAGTGAGACTGACAGGCCTGTAATTACAAGGGTCTTCCTTCTTGCCCTTCTTGAAAATTGGGACATTGGCCAGCCTTCGGTCAACTGGGGACCTCTCCAGACTCCCAAAACCATTGAAAAATAATGGAGAGAGGTCCTATGATGACATCAGCCGGCTCTTTCAGTACTCTGGAATGAATCTTATCATGCCCCATAGACTTATGTACATCCAGCTGGAGCAACAAGTCTTGAACAGGTTCAGAGTTGGCTGGGAGTTTATCATCCCTTCAGTCACTGTCTTCTGAGTGTGAATGTCAACGTGTTGATGGCTTTACTGGGGCACTGACTAGTGCTTCAGTGATGGGGCTCTTATCCCATTCACACATTTTGCATCCCATTGCAATTCAGGGGTGGAGCACAGACCCTCCAGGACCAGCAGGAGGGCACACACACATTCAAGGGCCAGAGGAGAAGGCAGTGCAGGCAGGCAAACTGTCCAGCTCTTTCCCAGGTCCCGGGGACATGACTTCCATGGTCTCCTAGGCCATGTTCCAGTGTTGGGATTGCTGTTCAAAAATCTTTTTCCCTGCAGCTGCCTTCCTATGCACCTGCTCTCACAAGCAGGCATCAGCTCTTGAAAAAAATCTGTTTGCTTCACTCTTTCACTAGGCAAAAAAGTCAGTCCTGAGGTTTGGATCTAGGACATCTTCCTGCACCTGCCACCCGGGGGGATAACTAGTCTGATACAAACCATGTGAACATGCACAAGAGCCTTCAATGCACCAGCAACAGCAAAATGACTTTTCTAAATTTAACTGTTCATAAATCTTACAGGACAGCAGCCCATCCAGTGGTTTTTTTTAAATTCTTTCTTTCAGGTCTTTCTCATATGTCCAAAAACCTAAATGTGCATGCAGGACATGCACAGGATCTGCCTTTGCTTTTCTGCTCAGCTCTTCCAGAGTACAACAGGCATCTGCCAGCTCACTCATGCTCTCTCCCTCTCCCTCCCTCTCCCCATTAACAAATAAAGTGCACAGGTGTGCAAGCACATACATACATACATACGTATGTACGTACATTTTTCTGCCTCAGCTAATGGAAAGGAAATTAATATAATTTCAAGGCACAAAGCCCTGTGGTTTGAAGGAGTTGTGTGATCTTGTTCATGTAGGTAGCCAAGGATCAAACTGTTATTATCCCAACTACACTCACCAGGTGAATGATCTTAAAAAAAGTTATTTTACAGATCTGCATCTCTTTGCCCCTATGCACTTAATTTTCATCTCAATGCCTTGGACAGCAGCTTGTCACTTAGTTCAGGCTTGTTCTGTGCGTAACATAATGGATACCTAATCTCTAAGGGCTACAGGTTTTCAAAGATAAATAGTAATATTGCCACACATACTGGTTCACATGTTTTTTGGTGAGCGGGCAGCCATATTATTCATCAGGGTTGAAGACTTATTTGTGCACTGGTTCACTCTACACCTCATGCAAACGATTCCCTAGACCCAAGCATTTAACAGCATCCCAAGGAGGGGGACATTTCGTCTGCTTTCCGTTGGCCTTTGCTCATCCAGAAGACTTGCCTCAGTTAATTTAGTTCCTCTTTTGCAGAACACTGAAAATGTACCTAGGTGAGCAGGTTACCTAGATAGTCTCGGGTCATTTCCAGGTCCTCTGTCACTCCATGGCAAAGGCTGTGAAAACTATTGAACTGCAGACAGCCCCAGCTGCTGGAAAGTTAGACTTGAAACTTGTTGAAATGGAGGAACTGAGCATCTCTGACATTGCTGATCGCTATCTACCAACTAATGAGATGTTCAACAGGTATGCACCTGTCATGGTTTAAGCCCAGCTGGTAACAAAGCACCATGAAGCACTCGCTCACTCCTCCCCCACTCAACCCCGGTGGGAGGAGGAGAAAATATAAAGAAACACTTGTGGATCGAGACAAGGACAGGGAGGGATCCCTCACTACTTATGGTCACAGGCAAAAGACAGGCTCACCTTGGGGAAGAAACAAAATCAGTTTAAATTACTACAAATCAAATCAAAGCAAGGATATTAGGAAGTAAACCCAAACCTGAGAACACCTTCCCCCCACCCCTCCCTCCTTCCCAGCTCAACCCCACTCCTGGTTCTCTCTCCCTCCTCCCCCCAGCAGCGTAGGGGAACAGGGGATGGGGTTGGGGTCAGCTCACCACACCTTGTCTCTGCCGCTCCTTCCTCCTTGGGGGGAGGACTCCTCGCTTGGCCCCTGCTCCACCGTGGGGTCCCTCCCATGGGAGACAGTCCTTCACGAACTTCCCTGGCATGGGTCCCTTCCGTGGACTGATCTTCAGTCACACACTGCTCCAGTGCGGGCTTTCCCATGGAGTCTCGGCCATCTTCAGGGGCCTCTGCTCCCCCGCTCCCCTCCATGGGCTGGGGGGGGACAGCCTGCTGCCTCACCACAGGCTGCAGGGGCATCAACCTCCTCAGGCACACCTCTTCCCCCTCCTTCCTCACTGACCTTGCTGTCTGCATAGATGTTCCTCTCACATTCCAATCCCACTACTCACTGCAGGTTCCCCTTCTTAAATCTGTTATCCCAGAGGTGCTACCACTGTCACTGACAGGGTCAGCCTTGCCCAGCGGCAGGTCCAGGTTGGAGCCGGGGAAGCTTCTAGCAGCTTCTCACAGGAGCCACCCCTGCAGCCCTTCCCCCACTACCAAAACCCCACCACACAAACCCAAAACAGTGGTCCACTAAATCTAGCACCACTGCCAGCGGAAGTCTTCTTGCCTAAGCCTACAAAATTATGCCAGGTGAACCTGCAAGAGGTGTAATGAGTCTCATTTCTACTCAGAGCCAATTAACGCAGCCCGGTTCCCTTCAGCAGAAGTAGGTTGCTTAATAGCAGCTGATGCCATGGACTGGCTTGCTTATTCACGCTTTGCAGGCGGGTGCAGTGGGAGTGTTGAGCTGGCTTACCCAAAGCAGCACTGGAAAGCCATGGTTGTCTGTCGCAGAATTCTGATTTCCTAAGCTGAGCACACTGCCCTAGACACGGAAAAAAATCCTTTGCATTTTAATGCTAATTGCCTAATAACACATGTTATGAAAAACAACCCCATGAAGTTTCCCACGGTGTAAATGTCTCTCTGAAATACCGATAATGCTTCTGACAGGCTGCTCTTTTCTAGTGTTTGCAGCACATCCCATGCAGCATGCAGCTCCCTGCATCACCGAGCTGTACAGGGCACCATTGCTGCTAGCAGCAGGGCACTGGCTCTGCTCTGAGTGTGCAAGGCCTCCCAGCTGGGGCTGCTCAGCCTTGTTCTGCCGTGGAGCAGGGCTTTCGCTGGGATTACCTGCCAAAAGCACTGGCAGGCGCAGCCCTGGTTTTACGTGGAGCGGCACCAAGCCACAGTGCTATGTACCAAGGCCATACTGAGCAGCGTGGGCTGGCAGGGGAGCAGAGCCCTGAGACGTGGGGGCAGAGGGCGAGGAGTGGAGGCGGCCAGGCAGGCCTGGGGTGATGAGCAATGGGGCGCAGGCTGGCCCTGGAGACCCCCTGCCTGCAAACACCTCCCCCGGGACCAGCCGCTGGGACGCAGCCCTGGAGCTGAGCAGAACCCCCCCTCAGGGGGAGAAACAAAGAAACGGCACCTGGGCTACACGGAAGGAGCCGTCAGCTTTAGCATCCCACCCCCGCCCCCAGCAAAGAGCTGCGTGGTTGTACCCCAGCTCCCTCCAGATGCCCCACCGACCCCCAGCTGCAATGGACACCGGAGGGGGCAGGCGGGCGCAGCACTGAAGGCAGCCCGGGTGGCGACAGCAAGGCCACCCGCACCGTTAGTGACACCAAGACTCCTCCTGTGGTCTTTATTCCTTTATTTTCTTTCTCCAGTAAGTAGACTGAGGCGACTAAGGAGAGCCTCCTGGTACCAGCCGCTGCTTCGGTAGCCCCTGGGGCGCCTGCCTAACGCGGCTGGTGTGGCCGCGTCCTGCAGGGCCGGAGAGAGTGCTGGGGGCCGGGGGCCCTCCCGTCTGGGGGGCGCCGGGGCCCCCCGGACGAGCGGTCCCTGCCCCGGCCGGGAGCGGAGCGGCTGCGGCTGCAGCCCTGCGGAGAGGGACCTGCCGCCGCCTCCCGCCCCGGCTCCTCCCGGGGCTGGTCCTGCTCCGCAGGGACCGGCGCAGATGGAGGGCGGCCGGGACCCCGGCGGAGGGCAGCCTGCGACGTGCTGGGTTGGTCCTCCCTGTCGCAGCCTGCCGGGCTGCTGGGGGAGGCCGCGGGGGGGGGGGGAGTCCTCCTCTGGGCGGTGGTGGGGCTGGCTGCGGGCCTGTTGTCCCCCACCCAGACAGCGCGGGGGCCCTGCTGGGCCAGATGCCGGCAGACGGCCATGGCGCACACCCGCACGGTGGTGGCGATGAGCCGGTGGATGAATGTCGCCACGTTTCCTGGCAGGCAGTTCTGCAGCTGCTGCACCAACTCCTCCTCATCCAGCCCGTACAGGCACAGGTGGGCCACGACGGTGCCCTCCGCCGCAGCCACCTCCCACCACTGGTGCTGGAAGAGCACCCCGAGCTCCTGTCGCAGCCAGGGCAGCAGGGGCCTGATGTTATCGGGGTGGCTCTGGAAAAAGTCCGCCCAGGCTGCAGGAGGGAAGCTGCCCGCCTGAGCCAAGGGCACCGGCCCCCGCAGCCCCCTGCTCGTCCTGGCCGTCTTGAGCCAGTGGCTCTGTGGGGCTTGGGACGTCGAACACCAGATAATCGTCATCTGACCATACCGAGAACAAGACGGCCGTTGTCCCTGACCTGCACAGGGGACAGTTTGGCTTCTGCCATGCCCAGCGCAGCGCACAGCCTAAGCAAAACTGGTGGAGGCAGGGTGACATGTAGGCCATGTCATCTTGATCGTCACGGCAGATGGGGCAGCTCCACTCGCTCTTGGCAGCCATGCTCTCTGCGTGCTGTGGTGAGCTGGGGAGTGCTGAGGACGAGGGGTTGCTCCCTCTCACTGGCACCGCAGTGGAGGGTGTTACGTGCTGCAAAAGGGAGAGAGGCCACGGTCACTTACTGTCCTGGGGTGGGGAGGGGAAGGGAGGGAAGAGGAGGAAGGAATGTCCAGGTCCCTCGGGAAGGACACCTTCCTGGCCCCTGTGGTTTCCCCGCTGCTCTCTGCTGGCCAGGGCCAGGCTTGAGCTGTGGGGCTGGCAGCTTCTCGAGCCCCATCACCCGCCCCACAGCCACCCCGGCGGGAGGTTGATGCAATGAGACCTTATGTCTCCCTTGGAGGCTGCAAGACAAAGTTCTACAGGCTGTCCCCACAGTCCAGCACCACTGGCCATCCCACCAGGCTCACCTGATTCCTCCCATGCAAGGTCCACAGCAGCCCTGCAAGGAGGGGCTGACTCACTGAGTCATGAAACTGTGGACCAGCCCAGGATGGAAGGGACCTCCAAAGATCATCTGGTCCAACCTTTGGCGGGAAAGGGAGCGTAGAGGAGGTTATCTAGTGCCCTGTCCAATTGGGTCTTGAAAACCTCCAGTGATAGGGACTCTACCATGTCCTTGGGGAGGTTGTTCCAGTGAATGATTGTTCTCACTGTAAAAAATTTCTTTCTAATGTCGAGATAAATCCTCTCCTAGTGCAATTGGTACCCATTTCCTCTTGTCTTCTGAAAAGAGAAGAGAAGAATAAGAAAAGAAAAGAGAAAAGAAAAAAGGAAAGAAAACAGAAAGAGAAGAAAAGGAAAAGAAAAGAGGAAAGGAAAGAAAAGACAAAAGAAAAGACAAAAGAAAAGAAAAGGAAAAAAGGAAGAAGAAAAGAGAAAAGAAAGGAGAAAGGAAAAAGAAAAGAGAAAAGAAAGGAGAAAAGAAAAACGAAGAGAGAAAAGAGAAGGAAAAGGAAAGAGAAAAGAGAAAAGAAAGGAGAAAAGAAAAACGAAGAGAGAAAAGAGAAGGAAAAGGAAAGAAAAAAGAGAAAAGAAAGGAGAAAAGAAAAAAGAAGAGAGAAAAGAGAAGGAAAAGGAAAGAAAAAATAGAAAAGAAAAGGAGAAGAAAGAGGAAAGAAAAAAGAAGACAGAAAAAAGAAGAGTAAAAAAGGGGAGGGGAGAGGAGGAAAGTGGAAAGGAAAGGAAAGTTGGAAGGGACCTACAGTGATCATCCAGTCCAACTCTCTGACCACTTCAGGGCTGACCAAAAATTAAAGCATGTTATTAAGGGCATTGTCCAGATGCCTCTTTAAACACTGACAGGCAGGGGGCATCGACCATCTCTGTATGAAGCCTGCCGCAGTGTTTGACCGCCCTCTCAGTAAAGAAATGCTTCCCAACGTCAAGTCTGAACCTCCCCTGACGCAGCTTTGACCCATTCCCAGGTGTCTTGTCACAGGATCCCAGGGAGAAGAACTCAGCACCTCCCTCTCCACTTCCCCTCCTCAGGAAGCTGCAAAGAGCAATGAGGTCGACCCTCAGCCTCCTTTTATCCAAACTAAACAAACCGAGAGTCCTCAGCTGCTTTTATTAGGTGATGCTGCACCAACGCTGAATACAGCGGGATAATCCCCTCTTTTGACAGGCTGGTTCTGCTGTGTTTGATGCACCTCAGGATGGGGTTTGCCCACTTAGCTGCCAGGGCACAATGCTGACTCATATCAAGCCTGCTGTCAGCCAGCACCCCCAGATCCCTTCCTGCAGGGCTGCTCTCCAGCCACTCCTCTCCCAATTTATACTTGTGCTCGGTGTTACTCCATCCCAGGTGCAGAATCTGGCTCTTGGACTTGTTAAATTTCATATGGTTGGTGATTGCTGAGCTGTCTAGTCCATCCAGATCCCTCCGTAAGGCCTCTCTACCCTCAAAGGAGTCCACAGCTCCTCCTAATTTAGCATCATCAGCAAATTCACTTAATGTGCATTTGATTCCTGTATCCAGATTGTTTAGAAAAACACTGAAGAGCACTGGCCCTAAAATTGAGCCCTGGGGAACCCCACTGATAACTAGCCACCAGCCTGATGTAGCCCCATTTACTATAACTCTTTGAGCCCGACTCGTCAACCAGTTGCTCACCCAACGTATTATGGACTTGTCCGGCTGTGTGCTGGACATTTTGTCCAGAAGGATACTGTGAGAGACAGTATCAAAAGCCTTGCTAAAATAAAAAAAACTAGGGAGAATATGTTATCTGTATTGCTGGAGATCTTCGTGCACAGACTACACAGACTCCTTACAGGAAGGTCGTACATAGATGCTTAGATCTAATGAACTATTCAGCCTAATGAACTGTGGTGGTTTAACCCCAGCCAGCAACTAAGCACCATGCAGCCGCTCTATCAATCCCCCCCACCGAGTGGGATGGGGGAGGGAATCGGGGGAAAAAAAAAATAAAACTCCTGGGTCGAGGTAAGAACAGTTTAGCAGAACCAAAAGGAAGAAAATAACAGTAAAATGACAACAATAATAATAAAAGGGTTGGAATATACAAAACAAGTGATGCACAATGCAATTGCTCACCAATCGCTGACTGATGCCCACTCCGTTCCCAAGCAGCGATCCGTCCCCCTGGGGCCTCCTCCTCCCCAGTTCATACACCGGGCATGACGACACATGGTATGGAATACCCCTTTGGCCAGTTTGGGTCAGCTGTCCTGGCTGTGTCCCCTCCCAACTTCTTGTGCCCTCCAGCCTTCTTCCTGGCTGGGTGTGAGAGCTGAAAAATCCTTGGCTTAATCTAAGCACTACTTAGCAACAACTGAAAACATCAGTGTGTTATCTACATTCTTCTCATAGTGAATCCAAAACACAGCACTATACCAGCTACTGGAAAGAAAATTAACTCCATCCTAGCTGAAACCAGGACATGAACTAAAAAAGTTTTCCAGTGGTTCAGTTTTCTGTAGTTCCATACCAATTCAAAATTAAAATTAACTGTGTAAAGCTCTGAATCAAACTTCTGTATCATATTAGATTTTCTTTGAAGCTGTTCCTGTCTTGAAAATTGTGGGCCATGTACATAAAAAAAGTGTGTGTGGTGGAAGTTCCCTTCAATAGGTAAACAGCTTGCATACAGACCTAAGTATATCTGCATATGATAAGTAACATTATATATGGCATGCATTACTGTACTTGCTACTTTAAACAGAGTTTTCTCCTGTACATAAACCTGTTCTAAAGTGTCTTGATTCATTTCAGTTTGGACAGACATACTTTAAATTCAAACCGGTTTTGGTATTCTGGCTCTGTTTCTATCAATGACTTCCTTCTCTGAGTATGACAGTGGGAGGTTCATCCCCATGCAAGTAACAATTGCTAGGGCTATGCTGCAGGCACCATTTAAGACCACAGGGCTTGAGTGATTCATGGGAATGTGCTGACTCTCTGCTGAGTTGTGATTTTCATTCAAGCAAGAAGAACCTTGTCCTTTAGTAGTTGCAGTATAGGATAAGAAATGTCAGAGTGAAGTCAGTCAGTTTCTTGCTGCTTTAAGAGAGATTAACTTCAGAGAAATTTTTTTTTGCTTGAAAAAGAATGGAGAATTCTCCACCCATCTTTCATGGAAGGATGATTTATTTTTCCCAGCTCTGTGTCAGTCACAGAAGCTTTGATACAGGTAGATCATTCAAAGAGATGTTGTCATTAATCACAGCGAAGCAGCATTATAAGTGCAGATTTCCCCCATGTCCCCAAACAAAAGATATTGTGTCATTGTAATACAAAGACAAAACTGCAACTTCACAAGCAAAACAAAATACAGCTTCAGCTGTGCATGTTTCAGTGAAAAGAGAGAGGAAAAAATATGTTGTTACCAAATTATTGTAATTGGATTCACGTTGCTTGTTTTGTGGTGCTAGACTGCCTTTAGGTATCAGAGATCACCATGGAGCTTTAATTAAATGTACTTTCAAATCTACACGATAATTTTATGTTGCTCTGCTGAAGGCCTGATCAGGATGGATAGCCTTTTGGACCGTGGGAGATAACTGGAAACAGACCTGTATTTTGTATGAGCTTCCTCATGAATTTAGGCATTCTGCCAGTGGCTAACACATTTGTCTTATCCCCGAAATCTTGACCCCAACAAACATACATGCAAAAATGCTTGAAGTTAAAAATAAAAAAAAAGGTTTATTCCTGAAACAATGTTCTGGCCCAGTTCAGTGGCATGCATATTCATATCAATATTTTGATTCTTTATCTGCACTTTTACTATTTCTGTTATTGCTGAATTTGGGTGTTTTGACAGTCAAGATAACAACAAATCTGAGCTGCAAGAGTGATCTGTTCCACAATAATCTAAATGTAGTGACCTTCCAGGCATCCTGCACAAGGTACTAAATCCTTACCTTTTTTTTATAAAGGCAGAAAGATCTGTTCTTAGAATAATAGAATGATAAGACGTATTTATTCTTCTGTTTTCTAGTTAACAGCCCAACTTTGTGTCTAATGCTGAGGGGCCATCTAAAGTACAGTTGGAAATTAATAGACCAGCAGCTGTATTTCCCATTTAACAAAAATAAATGGATAAAGCAAGAAAAATGAGTAACTAAAGTAGTACTGTGTTAGAAAGACTGCAAGTAATCATTTTCTCAACTGGAGCAGATTTTATGATGTAAATTTATACCTTTCTACACTCAACTCTCTGCTTACGGTTGCAGTTTTGTATCATCCTGCTCAGCTGTAGGACAGGGTTTTCCTCGTTATTAAGTTGTAAACTCTCTGAGGCAGATGCTGTCCTTTATTTTTTTTTTTTTTTTTTTTATGTATCCATGTAGCTCTTGGGACAATGGAGTCATGACCAAAACTTGGGGCTGCCAGTGCCCCTGCAGCGTGCAACATTGTTTTGGCTCTGTAGGACAGCGCTTTTTCCTGGTTATTGCAGTGTATCACCTCATCAGTCCTCTAGCGCTGTCTGCTTCTTTACACTAGGATTACAAAGGATTTTCACACTGAAGAGCTAGCATTCCAAATATAGTTCCAGCCTGCAGACTCCTTTGCTGTCCTTTAGAGCTGAAAAGGCCTCTCAATGCTTGGTCACCTTGAGGGCAAATTATTGGCAAATTGTACTGGAAAGAGTCACCTGTCTAGATGTTGTCTCTTTAAATAGTAAGCTAAGGGATGAATTCTGCTTATAGTGGAGTACCTTTACTCCCATTGCATACCATTAACCACATTTCTACCTATCGGTAAAAGCTGAAGGACAGGTAGCATGCACCTAATCATAAGTGGTTTTGACACTTCTGAGTTATATAAGTCTTCATTGTTTCAGGCAATTCTGAGACATTTCCATTTAAACCATTGTCTGTACATTGGCCACAAATTGCAGGAAAGCTTTGTGAAGCTTTTTCTACTATCTGACCTTCCTGTATTTCTGTTCTAATTACATTATTAAAAGGACAATAGATGAACTTAATCTGCTACTCATACACACTTCCAGGCTCTGTGGAAAGAGTTCCTGCTCCTGAGTTTGATGGACTAGACTGATTGCCAGCCCTTGGTAGAGCTTGGAGGTACCACACAGCATGTGGTTAAAACGAGCAAAATTAGGTTGTTTATATCTGGTTATATGTCTTTTGTGCATTGTTGCTAAATATTGTGGAAGATCTCTCTGCATCATCTGCTTTATTTGTGGCCAAAGAAGAACAGGGACTGTGCCACGGCTTGTCAGGTTGCTTTTTCTGCCTTATCATTCCTCACCACTGGATCTTTTCAGAAAGAGTCATGGGCATCCGTCAGGCATATCTGTCTTACTGCCTGCCTCTTGGATATGATGCTTTCCAATATGCTTTGCTTAGTACATCCTCACTTGTCCAATACAACTCCAGGGATGAGGAAGGTCATAGCAATGTTTTCAACATCCCTGATTCTCACAGTCTGCTACCTCAAGATTTATGGAGATGCAATTCCCACAAGAAGGGAAGACATCTGCTCGAATGTTTTCCTGTCAGTTTTTGGAAGTCTATCTAAAAAATTGTGGTCTTGTTTTTAACAGTCATACTTGAGGGTGAAGTTTCCAGTAGTTTCCATGGTTTCAGCTTAAAAGGCCTAGTTCACAGACTATATATTTAGGAATCCTTTCATTTTGGCTTAATTTTGGCTTAAGGTTTTCATGTGATTTGAAGATCGGATAAGCTGGCAGGTGGGAGTTGAGTATTTCCTTGCTGGTCTACATACTGTGCTAGCTGAGGCAGTCACAGTTTAGGACAGAAAGTGCTTCTAGAAAAATAACAGAAATGAATTAACATTTCTCAGGGATAAGGTAGCTTCTTTGCTTGCACTGTAAATGGCCATCAGCCACAAAGTTCATTACAAGCCATTGCATACTGACAAGCAAAGGAAAAGCATGGAGATTTGACAGTCCCAAGTCAATCCCCAGGATATTGGACAGTGCTGATAAATTTTGCTAATGATCATGTCACACAGAGAATACACTAGGACTGAAATAAAAGGGAGTTTGCTCATCAGAAGTCTCGTTTCCTATTCTAGTCAGGCTGTCTGGGTGACAGTGAGTCACCTAGCATTTAAACAGCTGATGGCAATATATTAGCTAACTGAAAACATAGATTATGGAATAGACATTTATAAACTACATTTTCTACTAATTGCTGAAGATAACTCTTAGAAATCCAATAACTGTTAACATGTAATTACATCTCTAACATTTATGTTTAATAGGATTTACCTCAGAGGAGTATTAAGGGAATTAATTAGTTAATGTTTGTGCATCACAATGTGAAGTACTATATGAACATAAGCTATTGTTATTAGCTGGTTTATTAAATTCACTGTTTACACATACCTGGTAGTATGAACTTTTGAAGCTCAGTTTTCAACATCTTAGGAGTAAAGTGGATAGATTTCAGTTGTGAACTCTGATTCAGAACCCAGTAAGGCCACATTTGTTTTCACATAAAAACCAAAAAGTTCTTTTTTTGGTTGGTTTGGGGTTTGGTTGGTTGTTTTTTGTTTTTTTGTTTTGGGGTTTTTCTTTCGGGGGGGGGGGTCTCCCAGCAAAAGTTTTGATTTAACTGTGAAACTGGAGTTTTGAGTCTTCAACTCATTACTATTCAGAAATCAGAAAGAAATTTTTAAAAGTGCAAAAAATTTACAATATAAGGAAGAATGGTTTAATCCTCAGCACAAGCATGAGGAAATAAAAATGTAGGTTGTCTTTCAGTATTTCAGGCAAAGACTTTACATAAACTCCTGGGCACCCATCCAAAATGTGAAATTCAAGTGCTATATTCAATACTGTGAAGGGGTAACAGGAGCCAGAAATATCCAATTACCTTTATGATGAAAGTATTATATTCAGTATTCCCTCAGTACCCCCCATCTATGTCGTTGGGAGAAAGCAAGTGGAGGAGGTTATAGATTAAAACCAGAACACTTAATACAAAAGCATTGTTACCCCTTCCCCCCCGCCTACTCAATGTAATACTGCAAATGCTAGCTGTTGGTTAAAGGTAACTACATAAAGCTACTACCTTAAGAAAAAGAACTCAGGGAGCACCTGTGTCCTGGTTTCAGCTGGGATAGAGTTAACTGTCTTCCTAGTAGCTGGTACAGTGCTATGTTTTGAGTTCAGTATGCGAAGAATGTTGATAACACTGATGTTTTCAGTTGTTGCTAAGTAGCGTTTAGACTAAAGTCAAGGATTTTTCAGCTTCTCATCCCCAGCCAGCGAGAAAAGCTGGAAGGGCACAAGAAGTTGGCACAGGACACAGCCAGGGCAGCTGACCCAAAGTGGCCAACAGGGTATTCCATACCATGTGACGTCCCATCTAGTATAGGAACTGGGGAGTGGGAGCAGGGAATCGCCGCTGGGGGACTAGCTGGGCATCGATCGGCGGGTGGTGAGCAATTGCATTGTGCATCACTTGTACATTCCAATCCTTTTATTATTGCTGTTGTCATTTTATTAGTGTTATCATTATCATTATTAGTTTCTTCTTTTCTGTTCTATTAAACTGTTCTTATCTCAACCCATGAGTTTTACTTCTTTTCCCGATTTTCTCTCCCATCCCACTGGGTGTGGGGGGAGTGAGTGAGCAGCTGCGTGGTGCTTAGTTGCTGGCTGGGGTTAAACCACGACAACCTGTTCTTACAATTTTTAGTATCATGTTTCTTGAGACTGCAGGTCCCACAGCTAAACTCTGTAGCACATATTTTCATTCCTCTGTAAAAAATCAGAAACCAGTAAACATGAGAGGTGGGAGCATTTTTTCCTCCATTTTGGGCATTTAAACCATCTCTGTGGCTTGGCTTGCTCTAGTTTTCTGCTGCCTGATAAGAGGCAGTCAGTGTGAAGTTCTAATGCACTTGGCAATCAAATACCATCTTTCATCCAAATATCTCGAAGAGGTTAACCAGTTAGTGAGACTCCACAATTCTTTGTGAAGTTCTCTGTTAATAGCCATTTTTCAGGGGGTATACCTGATATATAGAGAGGTTACATGACTTGTTCAGCAACATAAATATTCTCCCTGAGGAAGCCGGAGTAGATTTTTAAGCTTCCTTTTTTTTGTCCTGTCTTTTTCATGCTAACTACTTCCTTGCCCACATATAAGCAGAAATTAAAAAAAAAAACCAACCCCCAAAACCCAACCCCAACCAAAAAACCACCTCTAAACCAAAAAACAACACTGGTGCCATCTGAAAAGACACAGGCTGCAGCTTATTTAGTATTTTTTATCAGTTAGACCATGCTTTTTTAGCAAAACTGTGTTTTTTAAGAGCTAGACCTTTCCCCTGTTTTCTGTTTTTCTTATTAACTCTCCTTGCTCTGAGCTATTAATCCTAATATTTTATGCTAAATGATGAAAAGTAGTTGTCCTGCTATTGCGGGCTTTGCTTCTAACTTTGCAGGGTCATTATATCTCAGTAAGTCAATATGGAACATCAGCTTGAAGTCAGTGTGTCCATTGTGCTTAGTGTTTAGTCATTGCTGAAGAAAGTAACAATTTAGGTTATTTGCTTCATCTGTAAAATGTATTTGCATTTATACATTCTGTATCAATTTGTTTCCCTCATCAGCCGAAGTGATTTGTACAGGTGTTTGCAGAAATTACATCTTCATCTCAACATGTGTAAGCAAAGTTGCCTCATTACTAAACTTTATACAGCTGATAAAAATAAACTGGATTCATACTCAGCACAAATTTAATGAAGATGATAAAGATAAATTTGACCAGTAAAATCTTGAAAAAGTCTTGCCTTCTCCTGAATGATTAGACTAGCCACTCTGGAAACTTTTCTTTGGGCTTTCAGTCCGACTTACTGGATTTGAGCAGGATCATTAGTTCCCTGTTTGGGTTTTTTTGTAAATTTTATTTTTTGGGGGGGTGACCTATATTATATTTGGTTAATCAAACTTTCTATTGTTGTTTCCACTTTAGATACTGACTACTTGTAATGATAGTGCTGGGCAGAGGATACTAAACTTTAAATCCTTTGTTGGTCAACCTTGTTCAGTTAACTTACATGGTATCAGTAGTTTTTTAGATACTTAATTGCTTTGTCTTTGTTAACTTTTATCAGTATAACTTGTCAGTGGTAAGATTAAGAAGTAAAATTGGGCAGAAGAGTAAACAAAGTTATTCTGAGTCTTTTATTAGACATAAGAAAGATGCAGTATGAGTCAAGTTCATTGAAAAGTTCATGTTTGGGAATGTCAGGGTGGAATTATAATTTTCTGAAATTTCCAGGTTTTGTTTTCTGGGAAAGCTGATGTGTGTCAAATATTCAGGAAGATAAAAGTTTCTTACTTAACATGTCAGCAATGGAAGAGTGAATTCATTCCTGGAAAAGGGAAAACATAACACCCATTTTTAAAAAGGGAAAAAAGGAGGACCTGGGGAACTATAGGCCAGTCAGTCTCAACTCTGTGCCCAGCAAGATCATGGAGCAGATCACCCTGGAAATGATGCTAGGGAACACGGAAAATAAGGAGGTGATTGGTGACAGCCAACATGGCTTCACTCAAGGCAAATTGTGCCTGACAAATTTGGTGACTTTCTACGACAGGGTTACAGCGTTGGTGGATAAGGGAAGAGCAGCTAACGTCATCTACCTGGACTTGTGCAAAGCATTTGACACTGTCCCATATGACATCCTTGACTCTAGATTAGACAGACATGGATTTGATGAATGGACCACTCTGTGGATAAGGCATTGGCTGGATGGTCGCACTCAAAGCGTTGTGGTCAATGTCTGGATGTCTGAGTGGAAAGCAGTGATGAGTGGCGTTCCTCAGGGATTGGTATTGGGTCTGGCGCTGTTTAACATCTTTGTCAGCAACTTAAGTGCACCCTCAGCAAGTCTGCTGATGACACCAAGCTGTATGGTGCAGTCAACACTATGGAGGGAAGGGATGCCATCCAGAGCGACCTTGACAGGCTTGAGAGGTGGGCCTGTGCGAACCTCATGAAGTTCAACAAGGCCAAGTGCAAAGTCCTGCACCTGGGTCGGGGCAATCCCAAGCACAACAAACACAGGCTGGGTGATAAGTGGATTGAGAGCAGCCCTGTGGAGAAGGACTCGGGGGTACTGGTGTATGAAAAACTGAACACAAGCCAGCAATGTGTGCTCACAGCCCAGAAAGCCCCACCTGGAGTACTGTGTTCAGCTCTGGGGCCCGCAATGTAAGACATGGACCTGCTCAAGTGGGTCCAGAGGAGGGCCACAAATATGAATGGGGGGGTTGGACCACCTCCCCTATGAGGACAGACTGAGAGAGTTGTGGTTGTTCAGCCTGCAGAAGAGAAGGCTCCCCGGAGACCTTATTGCAGCCGTCCAGTACCTGAAAGGGGGCCTACAGGAAAGCCAGAGCAGGACTTTTTGCAAGGGCATGTAGTGATAGGACAAGGGGTAATGGCTTTAAACTGACAGAGGGTAGATTTAGATTAGATGTAAGGAAGAAGTTCTTTACTGTGAGGGTGGTGAGGCACTGGAACAGGTTGCCCAGAGAGGTTGTGGATGCCCCATCCCTGGAAGTGTTCAAGGCTGGGTTGGATGGGTCTTTGAGCAACCTGATCTAGTGGAAGGTGTCCCTGTCCATGGCAGGTGGTTTGGAACTAGATGATCTTTAGGGTCCCTTCCCACACAAACCATTCTATGATGATTCTATGAAATGGTTCTGGCCAGATTAAATCACTGATTCATAGTGCTCAAACCATCCACTGTTTAGTTGTTGTCTTTAAAAATTTTTGAATCATAAAAATGATGTGCTGATTATAAGCATAAAGTTCAGTGGATTCCAGGGAAAGAACTGCAAGAAAGAAGAGGGAAAAAAGATATCTTAGGCATGAACAATTTTTTGCAGAACCTGGGGAGCACTATGAAGACAATATAGCTTGCATTTCCACTTTTCTTATGCTGGTTTGATGCCAGTTTACTTTAATGCAGTTACTACCTTGTCATAAAACAGTGATTCAGTGCTTCCTCACCTTTACTGCCTTTCCCTCGAACTGTATTCTAAATATGAAAGGTAATGTAAAGACATACATATGTTTTTGTAATCTTTCATAGGTCTGAGGAGGCTTGTTTCTAATGAGGCTCAGTTCTCGCCCCTCAGGCTAACTTGTGCTTTGATGATAAGGTTCTGAGCTGTGAGGACATGCAGGGTTATGTCAAGCAGCCTATCTACAGTGGGATATTTTTTTCACAGCACACAGCCTAGTCTATTTTTAAATGGTCTTAACTAGCTTTAGTCTCTGAACTTTCTGATAATCAGCAAAGTAATTCTCTACAAAACGAAGAAAAAATTTCTAGGCCATAGCTTCATCTACATACTTTGAATTGGGCTGAATTGTCTTTTTCCTTTGTTTTTTCAGTATTTCTGGTCTCTTACCATGTCCAGGTTCACAGTTTTCATTCCTTTGTTAGTTTGTGTGTGGGGGGGTGTGTATATTTCAGGTAATGCCTTTCTGCTTTAACTATTTATTTGTTGCATTGCTTTCCTTTTGGTTTGCTTTGTATTTATTTCTTTAACCTTTCCCATCCACATCTGTTAGCTTGCAGTAGAAAGCTGTATCAACTTCTTAATCTATAAGCATGGGAACATGTAGAATGCAGACAATGGAGAATAAGAAAAGCAGCAAAAAGTATCATGTTCTGTTTTACAAGCTCTAGAGTTATTGCTGTGACATTAGGATGCAATGGGATCATAGGTGGTGTTTAAAAGGTGTCATTGTACAAGCTTTAATGAATGTCCTTGCCCTGTGCAGGGCACTGCAGGATTGCACTAGACTAATGGCACTAGGCTAATGGCACTAGGATTGGATATAATTTGCAACAGCCTCCAAGATGCTGGATAGTCATTGCATGTCTGCGTCTTCTTCCAAGGCTGTATTTTCCCCAGCAGTGTTGGTGGGTGTGGCCAGAGGAGTTTGCAGAGTCCCTCAGGAGTCAAGCCTCCTGTTTTACCATTGTGTGTCTGATGCAAGCTGCATGGCCTCCTCAAAGACTGTAGCCATTGGTGGTCTATATGCATGTGTCTGATGCCTATAATTCCATCCAGTTTGCAACACCATTTGTGTGTGCTTAGTTTTACAGAGAGAGTGTGCCTTGATATGAGCTAAGGGTAAGCTTAGCCCTCTTCAGAAATTTCTGTAGGGCAATGAATGTGTGTAATATGGAATTCATATGTAAAAAGATGGGTACTGAGCTCTTTTAAAATCAATTTTACATGTTTGGATTGGTATAGGTTAGAAAGGGTGGAAGACTTAGCACTGTGGGTGACTATATCATATGACTAAGCGAATCCACTAATTTCTCTTTCATTAAACACCCATGCATTGCCATTTTCACAGACGTTATTTACAAACTTTACAAAAGTTCATCTCCATCTCCCCAGGTATCACGCTGCAGGGTATGCCCTACTCTTATGCCAGTACTGGACAGCAGCAGTGAGTATACCTGTGGGAGATGCACCCAGGTAGACGAACCCCTCAGCTTAGTGGCAGAGCTCCAGGAGGAGGTGAGTAAGTTGAGGAGTATCAGAGAGTCTGAGAGAGAGACAGACTACTGGAAGTGCACCCTACCTTCCCTGGGACTAGACCTATCAGGTAGACAGGAAAGATGATATGGAAGATTCCCTATCCTCTCTCCACCCAGCAGAATGTGGTGACTTAAGGGGTAGGGGGCAAGGGCAACAAGTTCCTACCCAGCACAGCAGGTGCCTCTCCTCTGTGACCACCCCACCTTCCCAGGTGCCCTTGCATAATAGGTATGAGGCTCTGCAAGTGGAACTGAACAATCACGAGGATGATGGTTCATCTTGGTTGGAGGTGTCACCAAGGTTAAGTTGGCCTACGGCCTGCCTTAAAACAACTTCCATAAAGAAAAAAAGATGGGTCATTGTCATATGAGACTCTCTTCTGCAGGGAACAGAAGACCCAGTATGCTGACTGGACCCACTTCTTAGGGAAGTCTGCTGCCTCTCTGGGGCCCAGGTTAAAGATGTGACGAGAAGACTTCCTACCCTGGTATGGCCTTTGGATTGATTTTTCAGATAGGCAGCAATGAAGTTGCAATATGAAGTTCCAGAGCAATCAAGAGAGACTTCAGGGCCTTGGGATGACTGGTTAAGGGATCAGGAGCACAACAGTGTTCTCCTCTATCTTTCCAGTTGCAGGGAATGATGTTGGAAGAAACAGGAAGACCCAGCTGATCAATAGCTGGCTCTGAGGCTGGTGTCACCAGCAGAATTTTGGGTTTTTTGGTCATGGGTTGGTCTACGTGACACCAGGCCTGATGGTGACAGATGAGGTGCACCTTTCTCAAAGGGAGTAAAGGATCTTTGAGCAAAAATTAGCAGGGTTCATTGAAAGAGCTCTAAACTAGATTTGAAGGGGGAAAGGGATAAAACCAGGCTCACTAGAGATAAGCCATGGCATGGCACACCAATGTTTAAGGGACCATGTGCTACTGCAGTACTTCAGTCTGCTCCATGATGCTCTGAGTACACTGGAGCACAGTTGAAATGTGCCTGTACTAATGTGTGCAGCGCCGTAGCTGTCTCAGTGGGGGTAGGGGATGGAGATCCAAATGGCAGCAAAGGCATAAGGGTTGTTGATGTGTTAGAAACCATGGAAGCACCTGAGAACAGTCATATAGGAGTTAGGGCTTCTTCCCCCAGAAAGGTGGCAGGACCAATCACCCAACTGAAGTGCATCTACATCAACGTACACAGCATGGGCAACAAACAGAAGGAGTTGGAGGCCATTGTGCAGCTGGAAAACTAGGGTATGGTTGCAATCACGGAAACATGGTGGGATGACTCACATAACTGAAGTGGTGCAATGGATGGCTTATAAGCACTTCAGAAGGGATAGGCAAGGAAGGAGAGGCGGTGGAGTAGCCCTGTATGTTAAGGAGTGTTTTGACTGTCTAGAGCTTGATGATGGTGACAAAAAGATCTAGTGTTTATGGACAAGAATCAGGGAAAAGGCCAACAAGGCAGATATCATGGTGGGAGTCTGTTATAGACCACCCAACCAGGATGAAAAGGCAGATGAAATATTCTATAAGCAGCTGGGAGAGGTCTCATGATCCTAGTCCTTGTTCTCATGGAGGACTTCAACTTAACAGATGCCTACTGGAAATACAATACAGTGGAGTGGAAACAGTTTGGGAGGTTCCTGGAGTGTGTGGAAGATAACTTCCTGACACAGTTGGTGAGTGAGCCAACCAGGGAAGGCATCCTGCTGGACCTGTTGTTTATGAACAGAGGAGGACTTGTAGGTGTTGTGGTGGTTGGAGGCCACCTTTGGCACAGCGATAATGAAGTGATGAAGTTTTCGATTCTCATGAAAGTAAGGAGGGGTGGTCAACAGAACTGCTGCCTTGGACTTCCGGAGGGCAGACTTTGACCTGTTTAGGAGACTGGTTGAGAGAGCCCCTTGGGGGGCAGTCCCAAAGGGCAGAGGAGTCCAGGAAGGCTGGACATTCTTCAAGAAGGAAATCCTAAAGGTGCAGGAGCAGGCCATCCCTATGTGCCAAAAGATGAGCCAAAAGGGAAGAAGAATGGCTTGGCTAAACAGAGAGCTTTGACTGGAACTCAGGAAAAAAAAGAGAGTTTATGACCTTTGGAAGAAGGGGTGGGCAACTCAGGATGACTACAAAGATGATGTGAGGCTATGCAGGGAGAAGAGTAGAAGCACCAAAGCCCAGCTAGAACTTAATCTGGTTACTGCCATAAAAGACAATAAAAAATGTTTCTATAAATACATTAACAGCAAAAGGAGGGCTAAGGAGAATCTCCATCCTCTGTTGGATGCGGGGGAAAACATAGTGACAAAGGACGAGGAAAACGCTGAGGTACTTAATGCCTTCTTTGCCTCAGTCTTTAAAGTAAGACCAGTTGTTCTCCAGGTACCCAGCCCCCTGAGCTGGAAAACAGGGACAGGGAACAGAATGAAGTCCCCGTAATCCAAGGGAAATGGTTAGTGACCTGCTTACACCACTTAGACACACACAAGTCTATGGGGCCAGAAGGGATCCACCCAAGGGTACTTGAGGGAGCTGGCAGAGGTGCTCACCAAGCCACTTTCCATCATTTATCAGCAGTCCTGGCTAACTGGGGAGGTCCCAGTTGACTGGAAGTTAGCAGAAGTGACACCCATCTACAAGAAGGGCCAGAAGGAGGATCCAGGAAGCTACAGGCCTGTCAGCCTGACCTCAGTGCTGGGGAAGGTTATGGAGGAGCAGATCATCTTGAGTGCTATCACAGGGCATGTACAAGACAACCAGATGATCAGGCCCAGTCAGCATGGATTGGTGAAAGGCATGTCCTGCTTGACTAACCTGATCTCATTCTATGACAAGGTGGCCCACTTAGTGGATGAGGGAAAGGCTGTTGATGTTGTTTACTTGGACTTTAGTAAAGCCTTTGACACCATTTCCCACAGCATTTTCCTGGAGAAACTGGCTGCTCATGGCCTGGATGGGCGTACTCTTCTCTGGGTGAAAAACTGGCTGGATGGCTGGGCCCAAAGAATTGTGGTGAATGTAGTTATATCCAGTCGGTGGCGAGTCACAAGTGGTGTTCCCCAGGGCTTATTATTGGGGCCAGTTCCATTTAGTATCTTTATCAATGATCTCAACGAGGGGATTGAGTGAACCCTCAGTAAGTTTGCAGATGGCACCAAACTGGGCAGGAGGGTTGATCTACTTGAAGGTAGGAAGGCTCTACAGAGGGATCTGGACAGGCTGGACCAATGGGCCGAGGCCAATTGTATGAGGTTCAACAAGGCCAAGTGCCGGGTCTTGCACTTCGGTCACAGCAACCCCATGCAGCGCTACAGGCTTGGGGAAGTGGCTGGAAAGCTGCCTGGCAGAAAAGGACCTGGGGGTGTTGGTTGACAACCAGCTGCATATGAGCCAGCAGTGTGCCCAGGCGGCCAAGAAGGCCGATAGCATCCTGGCTTGTATCACAAATAGTGTGACCAGCAGGACGGAGGAAGTGATCGTCCCCCTGTACTCGGCACTAGTGAGGCCGCACCTCGAGTACTGTGTTCAGTTTTGGGCCCCTCGCTACAGGAAAGACATTGAGCTGCTAGACCGTGTCCAGAGGAGAGCAACCAAGTTGGTGAGGGGCCTTGAGCACAAGTCTTATGAGGAGCGGCTGAGGGATCTGGGGTTGTTTAGTCTGGAGAAAAGGAGGCTAAGGGGAGACTTTATCGCTCTCTACAATTACCTGAAAGGAGGTTGTAGTGAGGTGGGGGTCAATCTCTTTTCCCAAGTAACAAGCGATAGGACAAGATGATGGTCTCAGATTGTGCCGGGGGGGTTGGATTGGATATTAGAAAAAATTTCTTCACCAAAAGGGTTATCAAGCATTGGAACAGGCTGCCCAGGGAAGTGGTTGATTCATCATCCCTGGAGGTATTTAAAAGACATGTAGATGTGCCAGTTAGGGATAGTTTAGTGGTGGACTTGGCAGTGTTAGGTTTACGGTGTGACTTAATGACCTTAAGGGTCTTTTTCAACCTTAATTATTCTACAATTTAATAATTTTTGTTAACTAGTGTTAAGTACTGTCAGTAGTGAATAGACTTTTTGTCAGCATCAGATATGAAAATAAACATTTAGTTTGATATCTTCAGTATTTCTGGATTTTAAAGTAGATGTCCCAAAATGGGCCAAACCTTAGACTCTTGGAACTGAGTCTTGTGAAGGCACCTCCAGCTTCTGTCTGTCTCTGTATTTTTTTTTATGTTCTTGCCTTTGTAGAAATGGATATACAGTCCTCCTTGGTGTATTAGAGTTGGTTTGGTTGAGTGGGTATTTTAGGAAGAATTATGATTAAAGAGTGTCTAGGGAAAGAATGTGCATTAGCTAGAGCTCTGGTTGAAATCAGCAAAAATTTTAATAATTAATCAGTTACTGAATTCCATCTGGTTTGTTGGTCCTTACTGAAGGAAAACTGAAACAGGGGTTATGTCTAATTGTGATGGCCCTTTGTAATGACAGAGTAATGTCATTTGTTGCTCAAATGGCCGACTTTTTGCCATGACTAATTAGCAAGGTAATCAATGTTAATGCTGACTTTATAATTTACAGTAACTCACTCCTGATTTTAGGGCTAATTAACATTAACCTTATTAGAGAAAATGCTAATAATTGGCAGTTAATAAATTTCAGACTTCAACAGATGTAACACCACAGTAACCTAGCGGAAGTTGATCATGTAAGGGCAATAAGGTCAAAAAAAATTAAAGAGAAACTGTAACTGCTTGATAAGCTCGGAGGGGTGCAGAATGATAGGTCCATTACAATGCGTTGGTAAAGTACAGAAAGAAATTAACTTTTAATTAAATTCTGAGTTGAATTAAATGTACTTGAACGAAATCCTTGAATTTGTGCAAAGTGTGAATGAAGGTTTAAAGTTAATATAGGTCTCCAAGACGTTATTTGGGTGAGATGGAATAATCTAATTTCCATCAAAATATACTGGTAATGAATGTGTAGGGATAGACAAAAAAAATCTAGAGTTCGTGACTCAGATCCCAAGCCATTTAACATCACCAAGACTTTCCCTTGGCTGTGGTACATTCGGAGGTGCCACTGTGTAATACACGGCCTGCATTTGTGTTTAGGGCTTTCTGGGTTGCTAAGAAGGCCACAATATTCAAGTAGCAAGCTCCTGCAGACTATATCTGTGATTAATCCAGACTGCAGAATTCCAGAGAGGCTGAACCACCAAGTGGGTGGAGTGGGCAGCATAAGGATGGGTGGAAGATATTATTGAGAACTGAACACTGGAATGGTTGCTGAGATACTTTCCTACATGGTGCTGAGTTCCTGACTCACCATTCCCTCAGTACCTGTGCACAGTACGGCACAGACCCAGGGCTGTAATGCCCAGGAAGTTGATGGACTGTTTCCAAGGTGGAAGGCAGTTCTTAGCCATTCTTCCGTCAGTTTGGCATTCCCCTCTGATAATTCTGATCTTTGTCCCTGTAGTGCAAGGTAGTGAAGAGACTCTAATGGGGATGATGTCATGGGATTACACAGAGGAGCTCAGAAGACGTGACACCAGGGCAGAGCCCTGCTTTTTTAATGTTTGCTTTCACAACCAAGATTCCACAATCATGAGCATATTTTTGAAGGTGGTGTGGGAAACACTCTAATTGTGCTGCCCCAGTATTTTCTAAGGAAATCAGAATGATGTTATCAAAATGTTTCTGATGACTGTCACCAACACACGGCTTAAAGTTTCAATTATGTTTGAATGATCATGGCAGTTGGGAGAGGTGCCTGAGAACTAGAGGAAAGTAAATGTCGCTCCTATCTTAAAAAAGGCAAGAAGGGTGCAGTGAGCTGCAGGTCAGTCTGCCTCACCTCAATGCCTGGGAAGGTGATGGAGTAAATAATCTGGAAACAATTTCCAGGCACATGATGGACGAGAAGGTAGTCATAAGTATTCAGCATGGAATCATGAAGGGGAAGTCTTGATTGACCAAACCTATAATCTTCTACAATGAAATTACTGGCCTGGTAGATGAGGGGAGGGCAGTGGAAGTTGTCTACCTGAACTTCCAGAAGGCCTTTGACATTGTCTCTGGTAAGATCCTCATAGAGAAGCTAATGAAGTATGGGATAGATGAGCTGACAGTGAAGTGAATTGAAAACTGGCTGAATGGCCAAACTCAAGAGAGTTGTGATCAGTGATACCAAGTCTAGTTGGAGGCCGGTGGTGGAGTACACCAGGGAACAGTACTGTCTCCAATACCATTCAACATCCTAATTGATGGTCTGTGTGATGAGGCAGAGTGCACCCTCAGCAAGTTTGCAGATGACATAGAACTAGGAGGAGTGGTTGATACATGTCATGGTTTAGCTCCAGCTGGCAACTAAGCCCCACACAGCTGCTCACTCACTCCCCCTGATGGGATGGGGCAGAGAATCGGAAGAGTAAAAGTGAGAAAACTCCTGGGTTGAGATAAAGACAGTTTAATGGGTAAAGCAAAGCTGTGCATGCAAGCAGAACAAAACAATGAATTCATTCACTACTTCCCATCGGCAGGCAGGTGTTCAGCCATCTCCAGGAAAGCAGGGCTCCATCACTCATAACGGTGACTTGGGAAGACAAGTGCTGTAACTCCGAACGTCCCCCCCTTTCTTCTTCTTCCCTCAGCTTTATATGCTGAGCATGACATCATATGGTCTGGAATATCCCTTTGGTCAGTTGGGGTCAGCTGTCCTAGCTGTGTCCCTTCCCAACTTTTGTGCACTCTCAGCCTACTCACTGACGGAGTGGTGTGAAAAGCAGAAAAGGCCTTGACTCTGCATAAGCACTGCTCAGCAATAACTAAAACATTCCTGTATTATCAACACTGTTTTCAGCACAAATCGAAAACCTAGAAGTTTAGCAAAAAAGGACCTGGGGCTGCTGGTGGACACCAAGTTGAACACGAGCCAGCAATGTGCCCTTGCAGCAAAGAAGGTAAATGGTATCCTGAGCTACATTAGGAGGACTGTTGCCAGCAGGTTGAAGGAGGTGATCCTTCCACTTTTCTCAGCGCTGATGAGGCCTCATCTGAATTACTGTGTCTGGTACTGGGCTCCTCAGTACAGGAGAGACATGGACATACTGGAGGAAGCCCAGCAAAGGGCCGCAAAGATGATGCAGGGACTAGAGCATCTCACATATCATGAGAGGCTGAGAGAGCTGGGACTGTTCAGCCTGCAGAGGAGAAGGCTCAGGGAGAGCTCATCAATGTATATAAATACTTGAAGGAAGGGTGTGAAGATCATGAAGCCAGCTTTTTTTCAGTGGTACCCAATGACAAGACAAGAGGCAATGGGCACAAATTGAAATGTGCTCTGTCTGAACATCAGGAAACACTTTTTCACTGTGAGGTTGACTGAGTAATGGCACAGGTTGCCCAGAGAAGCTGTGGACTCTTCCACCTTGGAGATATTCCAAAGCCATCTGGACAAAGTGCTGGGCAACTGACTTTAGGTGGCCATGCTTGGGCAGGGGTTTGGACCAGAGGACCTCCAGAGGTCCCTTCCAACTTCAAACATTCTGCGATCTTGTGAAGTGTGTGCCAGTGCAGACTTTGAGTTAGCAAACAAAGGTGGGCCATAACACGTCCTGTTCAGTGAAGTGTAGTCAGGCTTCTGTGCATAACCAAGGAATCTAAAGTGAATTAGATCCTACTTATTTTTTTTAAATACAAAAATGCAAACAGCTAAACAAACCCAAGAGACTTCTCAGGAATGAACAGATACATCCATCAGCTGCAGATATTTTCCTGGAATCTCCCAATATTCACTGTATTTTGCATCACAGAGCAATGTAAAAAACCAAACCAAACCAAACCAAAACCCCAAGCCACAACTATCTCATTTTAAGTTGCCATAGTTGCTATTAATACTTGGAGCAAATCTTTGATATTAATTATGTCTACAAACACAGGGTACTATATTACCTGCTACTATTCATCAGAAGTGCTTCACTACAAACAGTGGGACTCCAAGAACAGAAGCTTTTGAGTAGCTGAGAAGTTGCTGCTTAGTACAAACCATTTACATCACAAGGAGATTCCACCATTTATCTTGTTCCCATTCATAGACATTTTGCAAGGGAGCAAAACCACACCCCACAGCGGGTACTGCATTTTAGTCAACAACCTTGGCATCAACTCCACTGCATTTTAATTTTCCAACAATGTGTGTGGACACCTACTTCTATGGAAGAAAGTTACAAATGGGTAGATCCAAAGTAAAAATCCTACAATGGTCAAGAAGATTTGCGCAGACTCCTAATTCTATTAGGATGATTCACATTTTGTCTTGTTTACAGACATGAGGGGAAAAGTGACTCTCTGTTCTGCAGGTCTAGAGCTTTCTACTGCAGTTTGTTCTCAGGCAAACTTAATTTAGTTTGGACCTACCTTGAAGCCCTCACAGATGCAAATCCATAGCCAGTGTTAATTGCATTCCCTTTACTGGAACTAGACTGGTTTACAACAGCTGAGTTCCTGGCCTACAGCCTTTGAATCCTTTTGCATTTAGTTCAATAGAGGCTAAAAAACTGTACAGGTCCCTGAATAAGTCCACTAGGTTCCATGAAGGAAATATTCAGAACTGCTAATATGTGATCACCAAGCACAAAACACTTTCAACTAAATTCCTGTGCTGTCCTGAAGACACCCAGGCAGACTTGCTGTTCATAATTCTGTCAAAGACAAGCTTTCCTGTTTCTGCCAACACTGGCTTTTATCTGCATAACATACTGAGATGAGTTTAAATTTTAACATATATTTTGTGCAAATAGACAATGTGGTTTGGCCATTGTCTTCCTCAGCAAATCTGAGATAATATAGGGCTTTACAGCTAGGCATAAATAGTCATTCTGAATTCATAGCACATTGTTTATGCTCAAAGTTTCCTGTCAGTATTTTCTGAATGTATTTTGGGAATCATATTTAACTGCAGGAGCAAATTATCCTGGTGATATTTAGCTGGCCAAAGTCTGTCACCTTTTTTCTGGAGGTTAATGAGGATATCGTGGTTTTGCCTACAGAAAGCAGAAAAATGGCTATCCTGCTACTTTTGATTAGTTGCTAGAATGGCTTACAAGTGTAACACCTTAAAGTGGTGGGGTTCAGAGCACATAAAGAAATTCAGAGCTATATTTACAATAAGGCATACTAGAAGAGTAATGGAAGAGAAATGCAGAATGAATTTCATTTTTTTTCTTTGGTACAAATTATCTCTTGCACAGCATAATATAAATTTGTCAAGTAAGAACAGAAAGGATGTAAAATTAATGACTTTTCCTGTAACATAGAGGAGAAGTTTTGGCCCACACCATTTGTGATGGCCTACATGAATTTAGGCCTTCAGTGGCTTACAAGCAATTTAGTGTATCTTTGCCTGAAAGAAAAGATGAGAGGTTTTCAAGTGCAGACTAAACTTTACAAGACTGATTTAGCAATAATTGACATCCCAATTCATGCATTGTTTAGAGTGGATTAAAGAACCTTGATATGCCAAGTTCTTGCCTGAGGAAAGGTTGTGTTTGATAATATTCATGTCAACGCAGGAGGGGGGAATATTATCATTTACGTTCAGAGTCATCTCTGTGTGTGAGCTATTCCATAGATGACAGGTACTGGTAGACATACTGCTGATAGATACCCTTACATATATTTTTCTGTAATTGTCTGTACACAGCATTTGATCAGGGGAGTATCTGAAGAAAAAGAAGTCAATGTTCAAAACAAGAAAATATATCTTATCGAAATGGTTTGTAGTAAGCAACATTGCAGCATGAAATCCTACATGTTCAAATATTAACTAATCAGCTGCTAGAGGTCTAACGCAGTAATTGACACTTTATTTATGTCACTTGGTTATAAATGGCCATGAAAAGCATACTGAGTATGAATCATGCTTAAAACATAGTCTCACCAGATTTCACAGAGGTGGATGAAGTCACCATAGTAAATCAAAGTACTCTGGACAGTTAATTTAGAGAAATTTAGATATAAGTTGTCTCCTAACTTTTAGTTTATTCAAACCCTTGAAATTCAAGAACTCAGCTGAAATAGAGGTATTTCTCTGTATCTTTGGGGCTGACGTGTGGTGGGAAGAAGGTAGAAAGTGCATTGGAGAGGGAAGTGAAAGACATCAATTAAAATCAAAGTGGAGCATGAAAAAAGAAAAAAAGAAAAGTTCTTTAGGCAGCAAGCACACCTCCCTGGTGTTATTCTGAACATTTTGTTTACTTACTGATTGATTAGAGTGGTCCTCTGTCCATCTGTACTCTGTCTGGCAGTTTATGATTTACTTTGGTTTTGAACATTTGAACTATTACCCTTCACAACTTATTTCAGCTGTCATTCAAATAAATGTAAGTTTGTGTAAAAAATGAAGGCAATTGCAAACAAGATTTTTTTTCCTCTTGAGAGTCACTCTAGAAATCTGGAAACTAAGGCACCGCTTTGGCAGTGTTTCAGTGATGCCATTTGACACTGGGGAGTCACTCCTTACCCATCCATGCTTTCTGAATTAACATACATCCTGCTTTTTAGTATTAGAAATGTCTAGGGTGATTTTCGCTTCAAATAGAGCTTGTCTCTGTGCTGAGGTCAGTTCATAAGTTAAATTCCCATAATAATGTGGAAATGGCACCCTGATGGTGTTCTGTAAAGCTTGTGCTGGCCTGATGATTCAAAGTGGGTTTTACTCTTTACAAGCAGAAAATGTCCTAGTAGTTATTTTCTCAGGAACAGAGAATGGAGCTCTGCTTCTTTTTAGAATTTCCAATTTATACTCAAAAATATTCACAGCATTACATTGTGTCCTTCTAAGATGTTTTGAGGATGATGCACAAATAAGACATTTGGACTGTATGTTTGGTAAGTATACACCTTAAGAACATCTGTTGTTTGCTGTAACAGGAAAATAAAGAAAATGAAGACTTAGTACACACTGAATACTTATGAGGGGGTTTTATGACCAAAAAAGACCACCCTCAAACACTGTGATAAGGCAAGAGCTTGCTTCTGATTTCTCCAGCACAGCTGAGTCCCTGGAAAGGGAATGGACAGTTTCCAGCTTTGATTAAGTCATGTGGCCCCTGCTATAACTCACTGAGCAATCCTGGATAATATACCATTTATGGACTGTTTGGAGGCTCCTGGGGTCTTGAAACCTGTTTAATAGGCATCTCAAAGCAGCATCTCTCCCATAATAATATTGCTGTAATACAGCTACAATACTGCAGAGTGCTATTTCTGTAATGATGTATTACAGAAAATGTGGTGCTGGCCAGAAAATCACCGAGGGAACTCATAAAATGTTATTTAACCTTTTGTTAATTTAAAGGCTGCATTATTATCTAATTTATTTATTATGTGAGGAAAGGGGCTGAAGTCAATTGCACAGTGGACTGTGAGATCTGTATACGAGCTTCAGCTCTGCAATAAATTTTGGATATTGAAAGGCAGAGATTTAAGCTTTAAAACCTGCACCTAAAAGTTGACAAGGTATAGCATAATTTGTATTAGTGACAGGTTTTGCTGTTCAAATGAAAAAAAAAAAAAAATTTGAAGCTGTGGTCACTCCCACTGCAAAATCTATTTGGGAATTGTGGGTCTAAGTCTTTGGTTTTTCATTAGCAAATCCCAGAGGAGTCTATTGGATTTTTTACCTAAATAATTATTTTCTTTTTTTTTAAGCATTTTAAAACAACTCACTTCACCCAGCATAGTGTTTTGCACATTATAATGGGATACTACAGTAAGTACAAGCTGCATTAGGAAGGGTGAACTATTTAAATCTATCAAAGTCCGTTGCACTGTGATACTCTACAGAAGCTGAGGATCAAATTTAGAATGGCTAAAGAGAAAAGGTCATTCCTTGGGCAAGAGCTTTCAAAGGTGCAGAGAGACCACAGCAACCAGTCTCTTGTATGAGAAATCAGTTACAGCATTAAATATATCAGGAAGTGTTTGAGTGACAGGGGATATCAGTACTTGACCCATGACTACCAGGAATTACTAGCTGCTATGGAGCATTGAAATGTCAAGTCCACTTATTTTGCTAGTGTATGAACTGTGTATGGTCTTGTAGTCCAGTGGACAAAGCTTCCTGCTTGTCAAAGTATAGTAGCAGTTTTACTTACAGTAAAATGAGTGAAATCAACAGAGGTTTTTTGTTTGTTTGTATGTTTCGTGGAGTAAAAGGTGCTTGCTTTGCGTGTAATTGCACCCTTGCACAAGTGAGTGTTTGAATTGCACAGATCAGCTACCTGATCACTGAAACTTTTTATGCAAAAGAAAAACTCATGCATATTTCCACCCTTGCTGTGAATGACATCCCATTTGTACTAGCAGTCAAAAGAAGAGTGAGCCACAGGCACATGGAAGGGCAGCAGTGTGTGTGATGTCTCAGTAGCCTTCAATCACCTCCACTTTAAATGTATTAATTAAATACACCCATTTTTATGTGTCATAGTTGTAATTACAACTTTGGATGAATTGCTGTTAGGTGAATAAGACAACTCAGAATATTTCCTAAACTCCACCTTTTCAGCCAGTGTTATAAAGGCTTGGTGTCTGAACCTGGGCTGTTCAGATCTCAAGTTCACATGAGATCTCCTTCATATATACCCGTATCAGTCCACTGAGATGCTAGAGGTTATTTCACTACAGAGACTTGAGGACAAGATCAGTCTTATCATGAACTGAAAGTGTGCCTATATCTTTGTGATCAGGATATTGCTAAAAAAACCCTACCCTACCTTGGCCCAGCTCTTCCATATTACAAATGTAATATTCTCTGTCAGTATCTTCATGAGCAATTCCAATTATATTGCTAGGTGACACTCTGCATGACTACAACTGAAAGTTGTGCCAGTGAAGCTCAAGTTATAACGTGTGGTATTGTTATGGGTTTGTGTGGTGCGGTATTTTTGGTAGCGGGGAGGGGCTGCAGTTGTGGCTCCTGTGAGAAGCTACTAGAAGCTTCCCCGGCTCCAAATCGGACCCACTGCTGGTGAAGGCCGAGCCAATCAGTGTTGGTGATAGCCCTCTGGGATAACAGATTTAAGAGGGGAAACCTGCAGTGAGTAGGGGGATTGGAATGTGAGAGGAACATGGATGCAGACACTGACGTCAGTGAAGAAGGAGGGTGAGGAGGTGCACCGGAGGCGGGGATGCCCCTCCAGCCCATGGTGAGATGACAGGCTGTCCCCCCCCAGACCATGGAGGGGAGCAGGGGAGCAGATGCCCCCGAAAATGGCTGTGACTCCATGGGAAAGCCCACACTGGAGCAGTGTGTGACAGAAGAACTGCAGCCTGTGGGAAGGACTCACGTTGGAGAAGCTCGTGAAGGACTGTCTCCCATGGGAGGGACCCCATGGCGGAGCAGGGGCCGAGCGAGGAGTCCTCCCCCCGAGGAGGAAGGAGTGGCAGAGACAAGGTGTGGTGAGCTGACCCCAACCCCATCCCCTGTTCCCCTGCGCTGCTGGGGGGAGGAGGGAGAGAGAACCGGGAGTGGGGTTGAGGCAGGAAGGAGGGAGGGGTGGGGGGAAGGTGTTCTCAAGTTTGGTTTTACTTCCTAATATCCTTGCTTTGATTTGATTTGTAGTAATTTAAACTGATTTTGTTTCTTTCCCCAGTTGAGCCTGCCTTTTGCCCATGACCATAAGTGGTGAGTGATCCCTCCCAGTCCTTATCTCGACCCACAAGCCTGCTTTTATATTTGTCCTCATCCCACCGTGGCTGGAGGGGGATGAGTGAGCCAGCGGCTTTGTGGTGCTCTGTTACCGGCTGGGCTGAAACCACGTCAGGTATCTCGGACTGCTTCAGGTTGGAGGTTCCCTGCTAAGGTAGCTGGAAGAAGTTCCAAAATCAGGCATTGAATGACCAAGGGAAAACTGAGGCAGGAGATAATGCTGAATCATGTGAATGGTGATAACTGATGGGGTATATATGCATGGTATGCATATGTATGCATTTTTGTAAGCCCAGATATTATGCAAGCACATGGTAGAGCTCCAGACAAAATCATCCAGGAAAGTTTTTCAGAATGCTGACTTTGTTTTGAAATCCAAGGGCTGTATATTTGTCACTGGAAGGATTTGAAGTCTCATTTCTTCCTTGCTGTCAATGTACCAAAGTAAATCTAACAATTTTTGCCTAAGTACATGCTCTGTGGCGTGTGGAGATGGTCCTCATCTCCATCCTTTTTCCCCCAGCCACTTGGAGTGGGAATTGTGATGGCATACACCACAGTTCCCTCCCTCCTCACCCTCCTGGATTTTCTTCCAGGAGAAATTGTGATGAAGGCCAGGAATACCCAATGTGCAGGACTCATTCTAGCATGTGGTCTTCATGTCTAGCCTCAGAGCGGGGAACTGCAAAATGCCCCCAACTTCCACAGTTTAGATGAAGCCTTTGTTTATCAAATTAAAGGGAGCTGTGCACATAGCACTTGTACACAGACAGCTGTGTTTCACTAAACATAGTAATAGTTACACCCATTTGCCTTGGAACCATTGCCCTTGACAACTAGTGTAATTAATTGGGAATTAATTAATGCATTATATTTGACCTCATAGGTTGGCAGTTAATAAAGGACAGATTCTGATACCTCCAGCATGCCTAGTTAGAGGGTGTGGAGTTCAAAACAGGATGGTGCCTTTATGTGTTCTTCTCTGAGAGCAGCAACTATAATCTCCGTAAGGATGCTGCCTGCACGCCCTTGGGATTTATCACATGTCTGATAGCCCCTGCACAAAAAGAGCATGGCTAGTTAGGGCATGGCTTTATGTCACATCTAATTCCATTTCAGAGCCAGTACAGAGGCTAGAATAAAGGAAGCCTTTATTCCCTCAGTTCCTCAGAAAGCACTCTGCCTGCTTGTGTCATCTGTAGGCAGAATTCTGCTGGGAACTCCCTGGGGTATGATGCCACTCTGAACCTCTCTGCAGTTACCATACAGCCCTTTAAGGTAGTGATGATTAGAGCCCTGTGTCTAGAAAGTATATTCAATGATACAGTTTTATACCTTGCAGGCTTCTTAGTAGATGCACCGATGCTTCTCTGGTTCTCTCTCTTTTCATACCCTAAAAATATTTGTCTCTGTATATTGGAAATGGTAGATACCAATCTTTCTTGGCTCAGCTGTTTCATCTTTCCAGAGGAAAAGCAACCACCCAATTATACACACTCACAAATTAACTTGACAGCCCACGTACCGGAACTGCCATACTTTCGTGAGCTGTTTAAATTTTTCATGAGTTCTGAGTCCCTGCAAGTAGAGGCCAGAAAGGAACATTAAAAGCCCCTATAGAAACTGTGTTTCTTCTTTATTTTTCAGGCTTACTGGCAACACGCTCAGCGAGGTGATAGTTACGAGCTTCTCTCTCAGTGGAGTCATTATGCTAAAGAAGCTTCCTGTGGTCTCTCATATAAACACGTTCTTAGTAAGACAGTTGAGATCGCTGCTGAATCATTCATCATGTTCACAAAAAAATGCTGGATATACAGGTTTGAACACTATTGAAGTTTACAGGTGAAAATAGGGAGGATATTTCTCCACCCTTCTCTCCCTCAACCTTCTTGCTCTCTGGCATCTAAAGTGTGAAAAGAGAAGGATTTGAATAAATTAGGACCCCTGATCACTCCCACAAATACGAAGTGTAATCTTCAGGGTCTGCTGAAAGCCTGCAAGGAAATGCAGGGCAGTTAGCATCTTGTCCATCTTCGTTGCCCACAGCCTGATTCTAGTCTGCTCTAAACACCTGTCTACTTTTCACATCATCATCCCCTGGAAACAGGAATAGCATCAGAAATATCAAAGTGACAGTAGGTGTTCTCAGTTCCCACTTTCATTGATATGCACTATCAATTCCCACTTTCCTGTGCTTTGTCATGTGTATCTTGATATTCTTCCTTTCAGAAGCTTTTAACTTGGACATTATTTGGTCGATGCATTTCTGAAAGGCTGAATAGATGCAGAGTGCAGTATGTAACTTCTAACTCTGGTTCCAGAGGATATATGGGTGGGCTGAGTTATATTTTGCTGACTTCAGATATTGTGGTTCTCTTCTTGATCATGCTATTACAGCTGTCTTACTGGAGAACGTTTGGGAGAGACATGCATTGAAGAACCTGGATGTTTTTATGTAGAAAATCCCCTTAGTATTTTTGTGAATAGACTATTTACCCTGAATTTACCCAGCTCTAGACAGTCCTCTGTGCAGTTGTCCTACTGCAGTTCCCCAGTTTCGGAAGGCTGTGCAACTATTTGCATTGATGGTGCTTAACTCATCATGGTGCCAGGGGTAAGATGCACCAGCATAGGTTTACTGAAGGCTGAAATCAGGGCAAGTCCTTAGGGGCTGAAAACACCTTGGTGTTTGCACCAGGAAACTCCTCTGCGTTGAATGCGCTCACAGCACAGTTTTAGACTATGGAGCTACACTGACCCTGTGCTCTGCAAGACAACAGTTCAATGCTACATTTGGATTCACAGAAGTGGCTCACAGGCTGATGACATGGTGTGTTCATCCGTGCTTGCTTGCGTACAGGGGTAACACCTATTGCTTTCCCTTATATAATACACAAACGATAATTACTCCTTCACACTGCAGAGTGATCAGATCTGTTTTCTCCACAGCACCACATACACATTTTGAAATATGGGTTTTTTTCCCTAAATGTCTAAAAAACTTTTTTCAAACCCTATATACCTCTGCAGTTTATACCATGGAGCATTTCTGACTTTTTATGAGAGGCTGATTTTTCACATGAGCCTGATTTTTTACATAGTCACTGAGAGAGCTAGCTGTTGCTTGGTGCAAAGTTGCTGAATCAACAGACACAATAAACAAAAAGGGGAGGGAAGTTCATTTATTCTAATTTTACAGTTGAAGAGCTAGAAAGTTGTGATTGTCTGACATTTTTAGATAGCTTCTTGACAGATAATCCTTTCATTTAGCCAAGATGTGAATTGTGGTGTTAGAAAAATAGTGCAATGTCAGTTAATTTTTCTTTGAAAAACTGCCCTATAAGAAATTTCTGCTACTTTTTTTTAGTGTGCCCTTGTTCCTGTGTTAACCTCTTAAGAAAATTAATGGGAATGGCACAACTTACTGCTTTCATTTCTGCTTTGAAAATCTCCTGCTCCAGTTTAATTCTGAGGAATGGTAAAAATCATAATTTGAAAGAATGTTGGCACCATATATATGAAGATCAGACATTGACTTTTAGAATAAACCTCAGTGTTTCACAAGTTGGAATTCTGTAGTCTATATATGTTGAATTCTATAGCCGGTATTTCTTTGAATATCAGTGCTGCCTCAAGCCCAGACCAGGCATGTTTGAAGAAAAGGGCAAAGCTGCTGCTGTTACCTCATAGTAGCAAATTTTGGAAATCACATAACTGTATGAGAGAAGCAGAAGAAAAGAAATAGACAGATAGATCTGCAATCAGAGGAGTTGCTAAGAAAATAACACAGCAGGTTTCTTTTTCTTATCTTCCTGCATAGTACATAAGCTGCTTCATAATTTTCACAATATGTGAGCTGTAGAATTGAGGACTTGGCTTGAAACCCATTGTATTGCCATTACGACTTCATTTTAAAAGCTGTGAGTTGTATTGCTTGCTTCGTATCAATGATAGGTCTAAATCATAATGATGTAAAATGAGTTTTCTGTTTCAGCCACTGTGCTCTTAATTAGCGTATGTACTTACTTTCAGACTGCAGCTCCTCCATCCTCAGCTGACTCTCAGAATGGCCTTGGCTCTACTGACAGACCCCAACTGTTTATGCATCCTGACGAATTGAAACTGAGGGAGAACATCTGCTATGGATTTTCAGAGCTACACCCTCGATATTGCAGGAAGCTGAGCCAATGAGTAGACAACTGGAACTTCTTCTCAGCAATTCTGCAGTTTTAGCAAATGCGAGTGAAGGACATGTTCTCATAGACTCGTGGAAGTAGCTGTTGTGCATGCAACATTCACAGTGTACTGACATTCTCCCATCCTGGCATAGAGAAGAGCCAAGGTTTCTTCCAAGTTATGCAATTAGGTCCAAACCATAAAGAATCACAGCACTTCATCCATTAATAAGTTGTGACAGGGAGAACTCACTACAATGCTTTGGAACATTGTTTGTAAAACAAAGGCCAAACAGCATTAAATTTTGAATGTGTTTCTTTTTATTTATAATATTTAGAATAGGTAATATTCTATTTACTTGGTAATATGACCAACATGGCTAAGTGTATTTAGTGCAACCCTCCCTTGATACAGTACCGCTGCTGGGAGTCAGAGCAACATATCGGGAGGAAGGTTGCAAGAAGGATCTGAAATGTTTTTGTTTGGAACCTAAGTGACGCCTGAGGTAAAACTGCACAGTGTTAAAGCAACGATAATTGGCTCCTCCTGGCTTTCCCCACTAAAAGAAATTGAAATTCAATTGACTTTCAGTGGGAATAGTTGTGGAGTAGCAATTGTCATTGCTGTGACATTGTGTATTTCTGTATCAGGCAGTTCTCAGAAGCCAAGAGAAAATGTTGTCGTAAATTAGAATATGATCTAAGAATGCTTTTCATGGAGGGAGGACAGCACATGTACTGAATATCATATGCTCAGTAGTAGGCTTACCCTGAATGGTGGTGTGCAGGCTGTGTGTATATAGTACAAAGGACACAGTAGTATACTGCTCTGCCAGACAGTGATACTTGGATGATAGCTTCCTTTTTGCAGCATAATAAAAGTAACTCCAGCAGTAAATCAGAGGCTGAGACATTTATTATGCTAGGAGATGGATATTTAAAAGGTATTTGGAGATTTTGGGGGTACATGTTCTGGACTGATTTTAAATGATAGAGTTCATTAGCCCAAGGCAGATTATATAACAATCTCCTTAGTCAAACTATTCCAGCTGGTAGCTATCCTCACCATTAGAAAGCTTTTCCCAGTCTCTGATCTAAATACCTGTAACATAAGCCCACTTCATTCCCAGAAGGCACAATGAAGAAGTTATTCCCTTATTGCTTGCTGAAAGTTCTTCAATTTTTTTTGAGTATTTAAAGCTTTTCTGTGTCCCTTCAGTCGTCTCTTCTACAGGCTAAAGAGCCCAGTGAGTTAAATATTTCCCCATTTCATAGATGCATTCATTCCTCTGGCTGATCAGCACTCGGAGTACTTGACTCAGAGTACCCCAAAATGGACAGGGCCCAGGCTTTGTATTAGCAATACAGACCAGAGTGGAAGTATTTGGGTATTCACTTGTCTTCCTGATAAAACTGCTGTTTAAATTTCCCTCTGTGGTGAAGGTGTTTTTCACAGAAATTACAACAGATTCTTTTCCCCTGGATCTTCCTCTACCGCTCTACCTCTCCATGCCATCATGTCCCACCCTCCCTCGAGACATTCCTCCCTACAACTTTACAAATTTTTCACATGTCCTTGTTGACTTAAGTAGTATTTTTCAAAGTGTTTTGCCAATTTCTAAATGCAGCTTTGTCTTCCAGTGTGTGTGAATTCACACCAAGCTGACAAATTTCATGTCCACTTTTTCATGATAAGTGTTTATACTGATAAAGCAACATAGCGTTTAGCATGGAGTGAGTGGCATCAGTACTCTATTTAATAAATCCTTGCAACATTGTGCTGGACCACTGATAAGTACTGTATGTGGTTTCCAACAAGGACAGCTTTATAGTAGTTTTGTACAGGCCATGTTTCCCTAGCTTGCTTGGAATCATCTTATAAATGCAAAAAATTGTACTAAAGCTAAGATATATGACATATTCAGACACTACTCTATCCACAAGATATGTTACCATGTCATGGAAAGAAATTAATTAGTTTGATGCAACATGTTCTTTATTAATTTGTTTCCTGCTACTTATCTTTTTTCATTATTTTATAGATACTTTATTATTTCTTTCAGTGTTTTCTGTCAATAAAAATTAAGTAGCTTCCTGACTCCTCTTCGTGTCTTTTTAGGGACAGCAAATACAACTGTGATACTCAAATCTGGTGGACTTTCTCCCGTCTCCACGAGAAAGGAAAGGAAACTGCCATTAACTCCTGCATCATCAGCCAGTTCTTTGTAGTTGAACTCTTCCTCAATACTCAAAGACCGGTTTAGGCTGAAAACTTGTATCTCCTTCCTGTCACAGTCTGCAGATATTTTATTGAAGATGAAAGTTAAAAAGATACCAAACACTCTAGCTTTCAGTGTCATGTTGGTAACTCTCACTCTTCAGCAAGAAACAGACAAACTCTTTGCTCTTCTTACTATTAACGGACTTGAAAAATGGGGGGGGCGGTTGCCACTGCTTATATTCCTCTCGGAGCTCTGTGCCCTGTATGCCGTCCTACCTAACAGTATATTGTAGCTTTATCTTTCTGAACTGCTGGGAAAATGGCCTTTGAGGATGGCAGCACATGTATCTTCACCCTAGGAATATCCTCCTGCTGTTAAATACGGAATGGCTTAATTCAAATACTATAATATACTCACAGTGTAAGATGTAAAGCAGTTAATTTTGTTTCCCCCATGGTGACAACTGAAATCCTTTGGTTATAGTATACTACCAGAGGACTTTGTGCATCTCTTTCTATAACCAGGGAGTCTGGGTGTTTGCTTATACCTCTCCAAGAAATTTTGCCTGGCAGTTGTCCAGAGCTGACATTTTTTTCTGGTGTCCGGGAGTACAGCCTTTCCTACTCATTAAAGCCCAGTTCAGCTTTGGGTGAATTTCACAGAGGAAGCCTACTTCTGTAGAGTGCTTTATCCCAGTTTTCTGGTGCAGCTTCCCTAACTAGACAGTTAAATTCATCATAGCAACAGAAAATATCTGCATATTCCTGTGACACTTAGCCACCTGCAAAGAATACGAAAGTAGGAAGAGCAGTAGTTGAGACATCAATATGAGTAATGGAGGGAGCTGTTTTTTCTAGTTACTCAACTTTTCCTGCATCATGCCTGTGTATAGAAGGGAGGAAAATCCTGTTTCTGCCCAAATTGTAATGAACAGCACATTACACGAAAGGTAGAGTCTTCATGTGTTCTCCTCTTCCCAAGCTGGGGAATGTTTCTCCCGAACCTGATGAGATAATGGAATATCACAGAAATTACATTGTTTGACTCCATGTGGAAAAAAAAAACATTTTCAAGTGAAGCTTTTAGGAACATTTCTCAACTATTTTTCACATTTTTCCTATGTTTCACATAGGAACATAGGAATTCCCTGAGTGGATCAGGTAAGCTGTTAAGTTAGTTTAGCTTGCTTCTAGCCTTGGGAAGAAGCATCTACAAAACTTTTCCTAGGCACAGCTTCACTACAGGCAAAAAATTTTTTCACAATGATGTGAACTATTTTATTTGCAGTTTTCCATCTTGTATTTCTGTACAGCTCAGGGTAAACCTTCAATCAACATGTTCTTTGGAATGAGTTTGAAGCATTTGTTCTATATTTTATACTGAGCTTGGGCTCCTGTCTGCTACTGACAAATGGCTTGTTAACATATTGTTTCTGAAGCACAATTTGCATTTCTGTGAACCAGGGATTAAGCACTGTGTGTAGATTAGGAATAATTTATGTCTAATTAATAATAGATGGGTTTTTTCTCTCCTGCTTCAGATTTTATTTTGCATGAGAACAGCAGAGTACTCCCTGGTGATGACAAAGGAAAGCATTTCTCAAGTGCAAATAACATGAAAACATTTAAATTGGAAGTAATTTGTGTTTTAACCACTTGCTTACTGACCAGTAAATTAGTTCTGACCAAGTAATGTGCTCTATTTTGGAGAGTTGAACATAGTTGGATGTTATGTTTAGTTCATCTAAATGTGTATGCTTCCAAGCCTATGCAAAGTAGTTTAGCTTAGCAAAGTACATTGGTGTACTAAACATTTAGCTATATGTAATTTGTATTGATAGATTTTTTATTTAAACATGTTAATAATGATCTGTACTGAAATGTAGTCTGTAAGAACCATATAATAATGCATTTTAATGAAAGTCTTTTATCCTTACAAACAATCCGTTTTACCCTTAACTTTAACAACACATACATACAAAAAGACAGAACTGTACAATAATAGGACTATTAGCTGGTTTTCATTTCTAAGCATTCAATTATGCCTTTCTTCATTGTTTGACTGCATTGTAGCTGTAGGCAGAAATAAGCCTTTTTTTGGTGAATGGTTTATTTAGGTTGGTGATCTTTACTGGGAGGGCTGACAGAGTGCTTTGCTATAAATAATTTCAATCTTTTTAATGGCAACTTTGCAATCAGGGAGAAGCCAAGAACAAATAATATGCAGTTGATGACATAGATCTCCTTTGAAATAAATGTTCTTTCTCCCCTTCATTAAGGAAGAAATGGATTATGAAGTGAGTTAATGAAGAAAACCTTCCTGCAGTCTGAGTCTGCTCTGCTAAAAAGAGCCACTATTTAAATGAGGTGTTAAACCTAGGTCACTTCTGCCCATCAGTAGCATCTGGTTAGAAAATCTCTCGGTCCTCATAAACCCATCTTTTCCCATAAAAGTGCCTTCTAGTATCCAGACTGTGCAAATTGTTTATGAGCATTGTGGGCAAAATCCAATTCCTGCTGAACACAAGAAAGTAATCCTTTTGGCTTGAGAGGGCAAGGACTCGTCACCACACAGGATTTTATCGTTGCTGCACAATTCAAAGGCAATAAGAGTTGCACACATAAAGCCCAAGCAGTTCAAAGTCTTTCTCATTGGTTTACTTATCACTAGAGTAACAAACCAAGCATCTGTTGCACAAAAGAGCATCCATATGTGATGCTGCTGAAGGAGGGAGTGCCATGAGAAAGGAAAAGATGAGTATTTGCTGGTTTTGTCTCCTCTACAAATCTGAGCTGAATCAGGAAGATAGGGGCACTGAAATGAGGACAGTGTCTATCCTTAGACAAGTCAGATGTAGCAAATGTAGGTTTGTACCAGCCAAGCTGTATGGCAGATGTGTTTTTCAGAGCCCTGGTGTGTCTGCTTGCCTCCTTCCTTGCAGAGATCAGTAACTGTGTCTGGGGAGACAGAGAAGAGTTCCTCTATAGTGTGGTCTGGAAATAGCCCTTATGCAAAAGCTCTGCAGAAATAAAGCAAGATGGTTGTATTTAATAAAAAAAGAAGAAGAAAGTAGATATTACCATATAGAACTTAAAAGAAGAATAAAATTTTGACATGCCTTTGGGGCCATCTTATAGGATAATAATTCTCTGCTGAGTTCTATGTGATGGCACTAAACAACGTGTAGAGAAGTGCTGTGGTTTAACCCCAGCCAGCAACTAAGCACCACGCAGCCACTCTATCACTCCCCTCCACCCCTCAGCTAGACAGGGGAGAGAAAATATAACAAATCGTGGCTTGAGATAAGGACTGGGAGAGATCACTCACCGATTACCCTCACGGGCAAAACAGACTCAACTTGGGGAAAATTAATCTATTGCCAATCAAACCAGAGTAGGGTAATGAGAAACAAAACCAAATCTTAAAACACCTTCCCCGCACCCCTCCCTTATTGCCAGGCTCAACTTCCCCCATGATTTCTCTACCTCTTTCCATCCCAAACAGAGCAGGGGGACGGGGAATGGGGTTTGGGGGCAGTTCATGCCATGTCTCTGCCACTCCTTCCTCCTCAGGCGCAGGACTCACCACACTCTTCCCCTGCTCCAGCACGTGGGGTCCCTCCCATTGAGACAGTCCTTCATGAACTTCTTCAACGTCAGTCCTTCCCACAGGCTGCAGTTCTTCATAAACTGCTCCAGCATGGGTCCCCTGTGGGTCCACAGGTCCTGCGAGGAGCCTGCTCCAGCGCAGGCTTCCCACGGGGTCACAGCCTCCTTCAGGCACCCACCTGCTCCAGCGTGGGGTCCTCCCCGGGCTGCAGGTGGATATCTGCTCCACCGTGGACCTCCCTGGGCTGCAGGCAGACAGCCTGCCTCACCATGGTCTTCCCCATGGGCTGCAGGGGAATCTCTGCTCCAGCGCCTGGAGCACCTCCTCCCCCTCCTTCTTCACTGACCTGGGGGTCTGCAGGGTCGTTTCTCTCACATGTTCTCATTCCTCTCTCCAGCTGCAGTTTCTGTCCTGCAGCAACTTTTTTCCCTTAAATCTGTTATCCCTGAAGCACTACTACCGCCGTTGATAGTCTCGGCCTTGGCCAGCAGTGGGTCTGTCTTGGAGCCGGCTGGCATTGGCTCTGTTGGACATGGCGGAAGCTTCTAGCAGCTTCTCACAGAAGCCACCCCTGTAGTCGCCCCCACTACCAAAACCTTGCCACACAAACCCAATAAAAAGGCTAGCATGTTTATCAAGCAATGAATTCCTGCACATTTCCAGTCTCTGCTGCCTACTTCAGTCATCCTCTTTTTTCCACCTTTACATGGGCAAAGGGACGTATTTTCTGACATAGTTATAAGAAGTCATCACTACTTTGCTGTGTATTAGTGGCTGTTATGTGGGCAGCTGGCTTAATTCTGTGGCTGTAGTACACTGAAGTGCTGTGTATGGTTGAGAACATAGGCTGATTTTCTGTCATCATGAGAAAGAGCTGCCTGTTGCATTATGGATGCTTTTTAGTGCATTATCTGCTCAAAGACCTACCCATGAAATACTGGATCATTAGATTTATCAACTTTCACATGATCTTTCCTGTCTAGCATTAAAGGCTTTCTTTTACAGATGAGCAGTCACATTTGCTCTAAGGAGCAAGTGAGTCTTCACAGGACAAATAGATATCCAGGAGTATACATGACACATATCTAGAAATGAATTTGTCACCAAGTAAAATATTTGGCCTTAAAATATTTGGCCCAAACAAATGCACATTTTCTGTTAGAGGACTTCGTTTTATTAGTTAACCCTAGGTTCTAATTTATGTTTTTTTCCCTCAAATACAGGCTACTGAGTACTCCTACAGCTATGATCTATAACTGTGGCTGCTGTAGAAATAGGTTTTACTGCAGATTGCTGAACAAGAGCCATAAATGCTGTTGTGCGAGGCCAAAGTTGTGCTCTAGTAGGCAGTCAAGTTAGATGATAGCACAGGGATGCTTGATTTGTTTGAAAATCCTCTTCATGTGACTCACCATCTTTGTTTAGTGTGGAGTAGTTCTCCAGGTTGTGTTAGATTATAAAACATTTGGTCTTAGTGTGGAGTGCTTCAGTCAATAGGGAAAACCATAGAATTTCCTTATTCTTGAGCACATTCTGCCTACCTCTTTTCTGTTTAAAAATGTGAAATCTATATAAAATTCTACATAAAATGAACATGATTTATTAATGCTTTAAACCAGAACAAAGTGAAAATACACATTTTTTTATTTAAATAACATCTGCATAGCTATAAAATGTCTTGATCGAGTATAATGCATATCTGTTTCAAAACTACTGAGCTCCAGTCAGTAGAATTATTTTTAAATGCATATAACTAGCTATCTTATCTCATCTTCAGAGCTCCCTTAGGAAGGCTGCTTTTTTAATTTTTTTTTTCCCCCTCCCTCCCCTGACTCCCTTTTCAATGGTAGATTTGGTTCTGGTAAAAGCTAATAGACTGAAAGCTCCTAATTTAATAAAAAAAAAAAAAAAGTCCTCTCTTCCCTCCAGAATAGGCAACAACAGTGCTCCTATCAGCTATTTTCCAGATTTGTTTGTGTGGAACAACTTGTGGGCGTGACAGGTAATTCACTAACTCCATCTCATCAGTCCGACTTCTTTGCTGAAGCTCTTGCAGAAGCTGCCAGCATGTGCTGTTGCATGGACCTGTGTGGTTTTGTCCTGGGAGCATCTCTCCAGGTACAGGTCTCAGTGCGTCTGCCTTCATGAGGTGCCTGGGAGACAAAGAAGTGTTATTCCTGCTCTTCAGCTGGAGATGACGAGAAGCACAAGGCGGGGGGGTGGGGTGTCCAAGATTGCGTGAGACAGTTGTCATCAGCATAGTGTGCCCCTGAAAATATGAAGTCCCAGTTTGTTTCTTCTTCTCCTTTGTCCTCTGCATACAACAAATCCAGGAGCTGGATGGTGGCCCTCACTTTTCACTTTAGAATTTTAGTGATTACTTTCTTTTTCATATTCAGACTCTTTTCCGGGGAATGCAGGTTCATTATACCTCTGAGCATGGACAGAATCATCACAGTGGCACAGCTGCAAAGAGAGAAAGCATGCCACAAATTTCATAGAATCATAGCTACTTAGTAGGGGAATTAACAAGGAAATTTCCGTTTGTTGATTGGATCTGCATTCCAGTGGCACAAGTGCTTACTTTTTCTTTTCCCATCTAATTTTTTTTTTCTTTTTCCCATATGTCTCTTGATTGAGATGCCAAGATGGTCTTTTTCAGTATCAGTGTATGTCTAGCTCTGCTGCTATGTAGTTGAATGTGAATACTTACTCCTTACAGCTACACCGAGCCCTTCTCCAAGCCAGAGTAGAAACTCAAAAGCAATGGACAGAATTACCAAAGTAGACTGGAAATCTTCCCACAAGAAATGCTTTCATGAGACTCGCAGCATAGGGCACCTCTTTTGTTATCTATTTTACTGCACTGCGCATGCAATGTGCTTAACTACTGTGTGGTTTTATGGCCAAAATCGCTACAGTACAAATGCATAAGAAAAGGGAACTGTTGGTTCTGTAAGTGTGGGAGCAGTAGCAGGACTCTTCTCAGGACAACAGTGAAACAGCACGACTGTTGCATACCTGAAATTCCTGTTAAGCAGAGGATATATTAGTTTGTATGCCTTTGCAACCTTTTATTTAGACCCACAGAAAAAGCAGATTGTGTGCAAACATACATTAAGGTTCCAGTGTGGATTTCTTTATTTATAATCATTTCTGTTGACTTGGAAATCTGTGGATCTGCTTAAGGACAGAATTTCACAGCTAATAAAGAATCACCCATCAATGGAAAAGTATGTGAAATTGCAAAATATTAACACAATTTATACCTGTCAGTTAGGGGTTAATAGAAATCTGGAGTGAGTTCTTATTTTATCTAGGTCACTTAATTCATGCTTCTCTTATGTATGATTCAGATGGGAATACAGCAATTGCCTGGCATTTAAAGATATATTGAAAATGTATTAAACTTGGCTGAAGAATGGGTGATTTTTACTTTCCTGGCAGGTAGTCTCCTGCTGTACTTTTCCAGCAGGAAGAACTCACGATCACAATCCTTAAATCTCCTTCTTGTTCTCCAAAATCCCTCTTCAACCCCACCCCCACCCCCCATAGCGCACGGCTGTATTTACTGTTACTGACTAGAGAAGACTTCTGACTCTCTACTACATTTTTTTAACTCTGCCTTCTTTTCCATATCTCTTTCTTACCCTGTGATCCTCACCCTACCCCATTTGTATGTTTAATTTGCTTCTTAAATCTATCTCAAGCTGTCCAGCCTTCTCAGAGGAGGGATTCTCAGTCTGTTGTATTGTACTGCACCTAGTACAATAGATCCCAACTACCTGTTCCATGCTACTGTGATATTTATACTAAAGATATTATGCTAATAAGCAGATTACTGCTTTCTGTGTGGTGTTGGGGAAGTAGAAATATTTAGACTTTTATCACTGATTGCAGCCCAGCTGAGATCCCTTTCTCTATTCAGTTAAAGTCAGACATTCTGTGACACATTTCAGCATCCAAAATATTTCATTCATTTTTTTTTTCCCCATCAGCTTTCTGAATATGTGCTCAATACCACGGAAGCATTAACCTCAGATAGCTCAAGGAGATAATCCAACTACCAAACAATAAGGGAATTTTTAGCTTCCATTGTAAAATTACAGAGAAGGAATGAACGAATAAAATACTTAGTATAATGATGATACTGTGTGAGATCTACAAAATGCTACATAAAAGTTATAAAAACAGATGGCTCTTATTTGAAAGTCTTTCCCACATGAAGAGTCCATTGTTTAATCAACATGCATGCGATGTATGTATTGTAATGCTGAGAATGGCCAGTTGTGCTTTGTACTTTGATCACTTTCCTTAATAAAACTGGAGCTGAAATTAGTTCATTCACTCATGAATCACAAGGGCTTCAAAATGCAAGAAAAAGAAATAAGGCTTTTAAAGCAGTGCTAGAGAAATAAAAGAAAAAAGGTTTAAATTTTTTTATATTCTTTTTTATGAACACACAAAGATTGCTAAAATTACAAAACAGAGTATGGACTAGTACGTGGGCCTAAGTACTGAGAAATTACTTCTAATTGTCTATGATGATTTTCACAGCAAATGGGGAACTTAAAGAAGAACTGAGTGCCTCTGTAAAAACAAAACAGTGTTACTTTCCATTTACAGAATAGCACAAAGAATCTGGAGGTTTTTTCTTCTCCAAGTGTTTCTAAATTGCTGAATTTATCCTGGCCGTGTACTGTGTAATTTCTTTACTCTTTGCCTTGTTATCCTTATGGCTTCTTTGACAAATGCTGCTCAAAGAGTCTTTTTGCTTCTTTAGTCTCCACCTGGGTTAATTATGGCAAACTGTTAGTATTTAGTTTTTTAGCAGAATGTAGAATAACAAAATACATGGCAAATATCTTGAGACCCGAGTTAAATACTTTGCTTTTGTACTGATTACTCCTTATCTCATTGTATTGAAATCTATGAATCTTGGTTGTATTTTTACTGGTGTGAGAAAAACCTGCAACTGTAGCAGCTTAAATGATAAAATTTACCATGTATAAGTAATCAAATTTGCTTATTAGAGATTTAATTGTGACATGACTGTATTCTCATGGTTTAACCCCAGCCAGCAACTAAACATCACGCAGCCGCTCACTCACTGGCCCCCCATCCCCAGTGGGATGAAGGAGAGAATTGGGAAAAAAAAGTAAAACTTGTGGGTTGAGATAAGAACAGTTTAATAGAACAGAAAGGAAGAAATTAATAATGATGATAATAACAGTAATAAAATGACAATAGTAATAAAAGGATTGGAATATAGAAAACAAGTGATGCACAATGCAATTGCTCACCAATTGCTGACCGATGCCTAGTTAGTTCCCGAGCAGCGATCCCCCGCCCCCACTCCCCCCAGTTTATATACTAGACATGACATCACATGGTATGGAATACCCCGTTGGCCAGTTTGGGTCAGCTGTCCTGGCTGTGTCCCCTCCCAACTTCTTGTGCCCCTCCAGCCTTCTCGCTGGCTGGGCATGAGAAGCTGAAAAATCCTTGACTTAGTCTAAACACTACTTAGCAACAACTGAAAACATCAGTGTGTTATCTACATTCTTCTCATACTAAATCCAAAACATAACACTATACTGGCTACTGGAAAGAAAATTAACTCTATCCCAGCCAAAACCAGGACTCTGTGTGAAAGTTGCATCACTGTGGATTGGCCTGTTGAACCAAGCACTTTTTTGGTTTTCTGTTAGCAACCTTGATTTTCAGTTAGTCAGTTAGTCTTAACTAGCATTGAAATGGCAGGCTGAGGTGCTCTTTGTGGATCTGGTCGGAATTTTTATAAGCCCCTAGGGGTAACATGGTGTAATTGGCATTGTAGTGTTTGTTAATATAGAAAAGGTTAGTTTAAATTAATTTCAGAGGTAGCAGCAAGATCTGTTATGTCTTCTCAGCTGTTTGGCTGCTATTCCCCAGCTAAGTGGCAATAATGAATTTAAAAGGTGGTAGCATCAATACCTGCAGTGAGATCTATGAAATAATTTTTCTTATTTCCAAACCATGTGCAATATGCAGTGCACTGTCTCCCTTCTCTTAATAGCCACCCCACTGCATCTTAAAACATTAAAGAAAAAAACTATTCTGCATCAGAAAATTGAGAACCTTTGCTGTCATCTGTAAGCCTAAAATGGGCTCTGCTACTACAGCCACAAAAAATTTTTAGGCAATGTAGGATATAGTATGGAGAGAAAGGTGTTACAAGGTCTCAGCTCTGTGCTGCATAAATAGCGTGCTTTTCAAGTCTCTTTAAATTTTCATTAGTTTGTGAATGGAAATCAGCCATTTTACAAGAACCAAATAGGAAGAATTAGTCAAATTTACTATAATGATAATATATTAATTAACATAAATACTAAACTATTTAGAAGGCTGGCATAACACCAGGTTTCAATCAATCGAATGTAAAATTTTTAACATTCTGCTTTAAAAGACTCTAGACACAGTGGCTTCTGTTCTTACTAGAAAAAAAAAATTAACGGAGGCTAGATCTGTCCTTTGAACTTTAAATGAAACAAATACTGCCCATGATTTTTTGTGACGTCCATTGTACTGGAGCATAAGTTTTCTATGAAAGGAAGTCAATTCAAGTTCAAATGCATTTGTTAAAAGGCAAGCCTTCATCTTGAAAGTATTTTCGTGGCAAGGAAAACCCTGTTCTCAGAGTAGTTCACCTTTCCACATGCACTACGGAATTTTTTTTGAACATAAGTCTACATGGACTACATGGAGATGAGAGATCAAGCCTACTACAAAGAGATCTGTGTGAGGAGTGCTGCACTGAGTGCCATGTTACATCCTGTCTTCAAGGACCTTGTAAGAGCAGCTAGACAGGAAGGCATTTAGGTCTATATTTATTGAAACTGCAGTGCTAGTCTTATTACACAGTGGAATTTGCTTTCATGCTATGAATTTTCGTGGGGTCTTAGATTGTCAAGGAAAGTATTTCCCTTTGAGATGACGGGTGTTTGGATGGTCCCCAGAGCAGCTGGAAAAAGTACATTTTGAAGGAATTAATCTCTGGTGTTCTGGAGCTGTATTCCGCACCTGTTGCATGTAAATTACTTTGAGGGAGAATGGGGATATATTGAGGACACAGCTACAATGTTTGCAGGCCTGACGGTATCCTAATCACTAATACTTCAGCAGGGGTGAAGAACTGCTTTGCCAGCTTAAAATCATAGATATCCCATATGGACTTTGTGCTCTGTTTTCTTGGCTGGCTGTTTATAAATCTGCTCTTGGCAATGCACAGGACAAAAGGGATCAGCTACATCTTAAATAGTTATTATATGCCTATGACAGCAGCAAGAGGGCAAGTGAGAATCTGAAGGTACACACAGAAATGACAGCATGCAGAAGATGTTGCAAACCTTTTTGCCAAATCAACCACAAAATACATTCAACCATGTGTTTCACTGGTATGTAAAGTTGTTGAAAAGTTACAGCTTTAGAGAACTGTGTGCTCAAAAGTTTTACTGTCTGATATGTAATTTCTTGTACGTTTACTGTGTTGAGCTTTTCATTCTCTCCTTAATTACCACGACACCACTGTTCCACCTACACAAGCAATAGAAGTCTCAGGTTGCAAAATAACATAAAAATTTTTCTATAATAAGTGAATACATTTTTCTTTTTAATAAACTAATTTTGTCTGAATCTGAAATGCATTTTGATTGAAATGGCAGAGCAGTGAAATTTCTAAAATAAATATTATTATATTTTGATCTTTTTTTGAATGAAATAATCTGTAGTCCTGCAGTTTTGTAGATGAGGCGTAGCAGCCAGTGTCTCCATGGTTTAGACAAACATTAATGCAGGGGCTTATTTTCAATGGTATGGACAGAATTTCATGACAAGCTCACAGGATTGCTCACACATCACAAAGTTTTAGGTCCTGCAAAGGCAGCAGGTAACAGTATTCATGAAGACCATAGAAACTTGCCACAGAATGTGGCATTGTTTGTGTGAAACAGCAAGGTCACAGTCCAGGATGTAGTGTGCCTCCTTCCCAAACCACATGGTTTGTTTAGAAGTGTTGTTAAGAAATGTGACTGGGGTCCTGAGCCTGGTTGCTTTTATGTGGACATGTTCAAAGGGAGAGACAAAAAGGACAAGCTTTCATATGATACTGCAAACCAGACAGCTGGCATATAGTATGACCTTGTTTCTTGTGAAAGAAAACAGTCAATGGTACTGAGCAGACTGTTAAAGATAGTTACAGGAAAAAGAAAAAAAAAGCCATCACATCTGGATACCAAAAAGGTAGTTCTGGAGCTGGAGAGGAGACAATGGGATAAAGGGCTTTATAACTACTTCATGTTCACATACGGCTCCAACAGAAACATCCACTCTGGTTAATGCAGAGATTCAGATTTATTTTGATGTCTGAATCAGGATCATATCCATTTAATAGAAATATAATTTTCTTGAAATGTCTTCTTCATCCAGTTCCTCTGATTATGGAGTCAGTCTGGAATCCAGGCTGGCAGAGATCTGATCTCCACACCCATTTTGGAAGGGCACAAAAAAAATCCTGCAGAAAAAGTAGGAGGGATTTTTGAGCAGAAAATAAGAAATCATATAATTCTTTTGCAGACCTTAGGCAAAAATAATTCTTGCTCAGTAAACAAGAAGAACTCATGAATACTCTACCCAGTGCTTGTTTAAATACAAGTGACAAATAATGTTGCTCTCTAAGTCAAAGCAGCCACTAGTTCCAAACAATTCTCCACTATACTAGAGGGCAAATGAAGCCCTTGAAGTCTACATTCTGGAATCCTGTGAGTAGAGTTCAAAGCCTGTTGACTAGTGCTTCTGGTAATCTAAAAGTGTTAGATTCGTTCTGTGACTTTTTGCTAACTGAGGTTGCATGGTGATAAAATTAATAACCTAGAGTACTTACAGGTAACTTACAATATCTATAAAATATTGAATTATATAAGAATATAATGCTAATATTACTGTGTGAGAGAGTTGATAAGAATAGCAATTAACTGACATTTGTGAATCTTTGACATCCTTGTATGAAAGATGCTATATACAGCAAGTGCCAAATATGATGATTATCATCAGCAATATCCTTCCGACTCTAATTAGATGACTGAAGGGCAAGCCCTTGAACAATGCTGCACAGGACAAGCTGTTCATCACTGAATCTCTTAAAATTTTCTTTTTATTCACATGTTAAATGAATTAAGGGAACAGCTGTGTACTGCATTTTTGTTCTTGCTTAGATTTTTTTTCTCTGACATAATTGTCATGAAACCTGCCTTAGGTTTGGTTTTGCTTTCATTTACCTCAAAATTACTTGCTTTGAAGGAGTGTAGGTTTTCTCTGTGAGCAGAAACAAAGATTGATGATCCTTGCTTATTGTAGTCTGCCCCAGCACTCAGGAGTGTAAATACAGCTAATGTTTTCACGTTTGCTGTAGTTTTAGTTTGGGGACAGGCTTAGTGGTTGCATGGTGTTTCTCTAAGATTTTTTGCAGTAAATTGCAAAGACCACAGAAACCCAATGAAGTCTAACACACTAATGCCACATATTGTCTTGAGCCTCAGCTAGGATTTCCTGTCATCTGTCTGCACCTGTGCTACTTATGGATTATTAATCACAGTGCTCACACAAGTGATATACACTTGAAAAATGAGTTGTGGCTTTAGTCATGTACTCTTAAACAAACCTTATATGTTCAATTCTTATGATAAAATTGCTTAACACGGAGACAAAGTCTTCTCACCTTCCCTCCCTAACAGCATACTTTGAAGAACAGCTCCACCTGAGAATTTGCTCAGGGATAAATGAAAAGACTTTTGTTTCAGCTTTTGAACAAAGTCTATGTTCACCTCAGAGGTTTTAGCTTGGCAGTAAAGATGATGGGCAGTCTCTGATATCCCTGTGTTTGAAGAAGGCATGCAACTTCTTAGAGAATTGTCCTTTCATATTCTAACATAACATCAACATATCTATGCATGTGTATGCTCACACATGTGTGTCTTAGAAGGGGGTCATCAACATTATCGTCTTCAAAGTGAAACTCAAACATTAGACACAGTATAGAAAATACTTTTAAAATAGCAGATAACAGTGGTCCCCTACTGAGATCAAGACTTTGTTCAGGTCTTCAAGGTCTTCAATGAGCAGAGAACTCTATTTTGTAATGTAGGGAGGTAGTTTCAGACCAGGGCAGTTTATCCTTTTTTTCCTCTGTATGTATATTCTACACTATTTTGATTTCTACTGACAAAATACTGACACAATACTCAGCTGGTAACATAGTCACAGTTTGTGTTCTTCATTCAGAGGGAAAAAACAGGAAAGTAGAACTATCAAAGGAAATCTTGGTTTATGTGCTTGTGTTGTACATCACTGAAAGTGTTTACCTGTGTGGATGAAGCTGGTAAGATGTCATGTTGTCTAGTGTCCTCTTTCCACCAGTCAGACCAGTGCAAAGAAGCCCTGACGTGCCAGCACGCGTTATTGCTTCACTGTCCAGCAAACTTTGCTCCAGGCTCAGTGGAGTGAGCTCTGTGCTGTTTGCAGGAGTTGCCTGACTGTTGTCTCAAGAATCTTTAGTACAGCAGTGATACCTTAGATCAAATGTCTTAATTTAATGACCTAAATATGACACTTACAAATTGATTTCAAGATGTGAATGCAGTTGTTCTGGCATGTGACGTGGTTGTAAGTTCAGTGGAAAATCTCAGAGAACAGAAGACAAGTTAAAGTCCTCCACTGTGCCCTGTCAAGGTACCTACCTCAAGGTTCATCTATAATAGAGGTAAGCAGCACTGGGAGAAAAGGCTATTTTATTCTCCATATCTTTATTCATTTTCTTCTCAGCTATCCTTGCTACTGTGGATGTGAACTGGTGTAAGATATGACATGGATATTGCTGCACCATAAGTAGAAATGGATTTCGATCATTTCACACCAGCCTCTCTGATTCTGGCAACTTACATTCAATTCCTGCTACTCCAGCTGCGTCACTTCCTCTTTTGCTATACTGTATAAAATACAGACACATGTAAGCTGCAAATGATGGGTCTACTGTTTGAGCTTTACAGTCACAAAATAGTGTTTATCTGCACAAATGTATTGGTGGTACAAGCTATTTTCTCTTCATGAGATACTAGATTCCTGTAGATGATCTGCTTCTATTGTGTTGAATTATCCATGGTTGTAGATTTAGCTACTGTCCCCCATCTTGCTTCTTGACTACACTTTAGCATTAATTCAAAGTTTGAGATATTGAAGCTAATTATTAAATTCAACAGAAAACTTCAATCTCTAAAATCTCCCACTTAGGCAGTCAGCTTCGTAAGTAGTCTTATTGACCTATGGCTATGAAGGCTTTTGTTTTGATATTGTATCCTACTTTTTCAGATACATACCCTTTGTTGTGGTTAGTCATTTTTCCAACTATGAGCCACATTCCCACCATATATTGTTCGGTATGTGCCCAGTCCCTTTAAACAGCTAGCGAACTGGACAGACCTAATACAAGACTGACCTTATAAATCCTAGCAGCATTGAAATTTTTTACAAAATTAAAGTAAAGCAAAATTTCATTTGCCACAACTTTCTTTTTTCCCAGAGGCATGAAGACATTTCAGAAGGATCAGCTGACACTGATTTTTATTTCTAAATAGATAATTCATCCATACTGAACTTGTCTCCACCAGCATGACAGTACTTATCTATGATTTAATTTGCAATCTGTCCTTTGTTTTTCCCCCCCTAAGAACCAATGTTTAAACAGAGGAAATCTGAAGGTTATAGGGGGTCATGCATTTTAATCAGTACTTCTATAGAAAGCAAGCACAGAAATATTTCCCACAGCAGACATTTTTTTTGTCTCCCTTTGGTTCATTAATCTGCTTTCACTGGTGGTGACATTGAGGTATTGGAGAAGGAAATGATCTTTTATGAGACAACAGAGCAGAGAAATTACTTTATTTGATTCCTCTTCTGTGCTAATACAAAGACTCCTTTTCTAGGGCACTGGATTCAGTAAGTCATTTAAAGTCAAGCAGCAATGGAACCATTTTGTAATACCTGACATTACTTCTGCATGGTAGATCACAGTAGCTTGCCATACAGAGATGACCAAGCTGACATAAGAAGGAACCTATTGCGGTCTTGGGTGGGCTTGGAGTCTGATCCATTGCTTTTTGCCCTTCATACCAGGAAATAAGTTATTTTTATAACTGAGAAATATTTTATGTTTGCTTCATCCATTTGGTCCAACTTTATCTAGCAAATCAAGCTTGCTCTTCACAGATGCTGGAAATGGGCTGGATAGAAGTCAATTAAAAATTGAACACTTTTTCTTGCATGTCAAAATATAGTAGGTGATACAGACAGGTAGCAGAGGTCTGTACCATCATCCTCTACAGGTTTGTAGAGCAGTATTAACTAATTCTTCTACTCAGTCATGCACTGCAGTACCTGGTGCTCACATAAATTTCCCACATCTGTACAGAGAATGCCTTTTTAACTCTTTGGAGTAATTTAAACCTTTTTGTTTCCCCGGCAGACAGAGTGTATTGTGTACCTTTCTCAGCATGCAGGATTTAGAAAAATCTGCACAACTAATTTAAGCGTTGTCTTTCAGTGACTCTCTTTAAATTTATCAGGAGCTGTTTCTTTGGAACTCTTTTATTTCTTCCCGGTGCCCTCCTTGTAACCTTTGAATTATATGAAGGCAATATAAAATAACCCAATCTAGCAATACGGCAACTGTCCCTGTTACCAATTTCCATATGTTTTTACAATGTTCTTTGTGACACTTCAGTGAATCCTGAACATTTCATAGTACCAAATCAAGCAGAGAGGGAGAACATAGCTATATTTTTCAATTATATTGACATAATCAGTCATTTGTTAGGACTTGCAAAGATTGTTTAGCTACTTTATTTAGTGACCCAGATTTTAAAGACCTATTCAAGGAGGAGGAAATATATACCCAGTTTATATATCTGTGATGAGTTTGCTTGGGTTCCTTAACAGAAAAAAAAGGATTTTCATAAATTAATAGCTCCAGGAACTTATTCACCATACTTGATTGAGTATTATTGCCATTTACAGTATTATACTGCAATTTGATTACTCAGGCAGGGCAGAAGTGGAGATTACAAAAAAAGGAATGATGCTATAGTTAATGACTACTCTTATTAAATATTTTTATTATTACAGGCAGATAGAAATCCCACTGTTCTGTGTGCTCCAGAAATGCATACATAGTTATGGTCCACAAATTCTCGATTTAACAAAATTGGAAACCATAAGTATGTTTCATTATTTTTCCTCTTAGAGTCTTGTCTTATCATGTATCAAATCAATTCAGGCAATGCATTCTTTTTTAAAAGACAACTTCCAGGGCATGGTTTAGGGGGCATTGTTAATGGTTGGACTTGATGATCTTGAAGGTCTTTTCCAACCGAAATGATTCTATGATTCTATGATTCTATGATTCAATGAAGGTTTAGATGTGACATTAATTTTTCCAATGATTTCTCATTGTCAGTTTAGGCAAAATATTTTTTTACAGATTTGAAGTATGACAATTCCTAATTAGAGAGAAGAACTAGCAACCATTTTGGTGGAACTGCTTAACCAGAACATGCTGCTGGATCATGTTTTCGGTATGAGTGAAAAATGTCTTTTTTTAGAAATTAGAAGTTCAAAAATTTCTGTCAAGAAAATCACCATAACAATTATTCAGTGAGGCATGGTTTTAAAGTCTATTAAAGTCAATGAAAGGTTTTGGCTGTCTCTTTTTTTTTTTTTTTTTTTCGTCATGGACCTCAGTGATTTGGGTCAAGCTATATGGACCTTGTGATCATGTGCAACACAGCAGAAACCATAGCAGTGTCCTCCAAGAGCTGGCTTCAATCTGCAGAGACATCTGTGATGTGGGATTGTGTCCTGTCAGAGTCCCTTTAAGCCAGTGGGATCTTGGGGTGAGTTGCGAAACCTTCACATGTGCTCTCCCAACAGTTTGGGTCAAAACACACCCCTTAACAAAATCCATATGAAGAGTTGTTCAAGGGTATGTAAGTCTTTCCTTGAAGGTATGCTTCAGTATCAACTTGGATAGATTTATTTTTAAGAACACAATTTTAGTAGTAAAACCAACCTTGAAGAGAGTATAAATTTCTAAAGCTGACTGGAATATAAATGTAGCATATTTTCTGTATTAAAAAGCAGTGTATTCTTACCTGTGTCTCACTTTTTTGAGCAGAATAGGCTGAATTTTCATCTAACTTGAACTTGAAAGAAAAGGTTTTAATGGGTATATTAAGTGCTGTGATATTTTACCATGTTCAGTATCTATGATTTTTGGGTGTAGCAAGTTTCAAGAATTAGACAAAAGCAATAGGGAAAATGATCCTGTAATATAGGTTTAGTTTTTAAGCCACGCTTACTTAACACTGCCAAGAATTTTTTGTAAATGTATGTGTAACTGTTATCACAAAGTCTTAAACTTATTAGTTCCTAAATGTCAGCAAAACGTTGTTTCTTAATAGGGTCTAACTAAATTCTACACTTAATTTATTTAATATTACAAGTACCTTAGCAACTGTTCACTACAATATCACTTTCTAAATGAAACTGTTGAAAGTACTGACATATCTTTAGTGCCCCAGTGTGTAAAGTAAAAATAGTGCTAAGCATCAGATCCATCAGCTCTGTGCTGTGCAAGAGCTAAGAATTATAAAACATTAATTTTGTTTGCCATAGGTGGAATTTAGGTTCTCAAAACATATAAATAACTTAGCAACACATTGAACCACTGATCAAATAACTTAGCAACACATTGACCCACTGATCTCAATGGCCAAAATTATATTTCAATGGTCCTTTTCTCCGTCCACCTTGCCCTTTTCGCTGCTGTGTTATCTTTTTCGTTTGGATTCACTCTGTTCTGCACTCACATGCACACAAACACACCCTTTGAAAACAGTTGAAATTCCTGCTAACAGTGGTCTCTTTTGCTCCTAATTGCCAGTTATGGTATGACTATTTAGTACATGGAATATTGGGTACTTTTTGAAGTCTTCTCCTGTCTGAAACAGGAAGAGCTCAACAAAGATTTCCCCAGCAGTATTAGAAGACATCACTCTGAAAAAGCAAAGGGTCTTTTCTTAAGGGCTAAATTTTGTCAATCAAAAAGATATATGCTTACAGAAATAAACCACAACATTGAGTCACTGATGTACCAAGTGATCTGTAATCCTCTTCATGGACAAACTGCCAGGTAGTCATCACTTCTGAGGGAGACAGCTGTGTCCATGTTGGATCACACAGGTTAACACCATTTGTGCCAGTCTTGGACACCAGACACTGAGCTCAATACATGGTGGGGAAGATATGTGGGGGTGCTTTTTTTTTTTTCCCTGCAAGAAAAAAACCTCAAATGGGAAATCTTTAAATTAACTTTATACTTTGAATCCCTTTCAAGTTCCTCATGGATGCATTGAAATTTATCTTGAATTTTTTACAAAGATTTTCTTTTGAACTATTAATTGCTAAAACTTTCATTATTTTTCAAAACACTTTTACCTGTTAGTCATATACATCTAATTCATATTAGTGCAAATGACTATTGGTGCTCTGGAATAACATGACGGATATGTAAGTTCATGCAAGTGTGTCTGGCTTCTCATTTCCAGTGACACTATTGCTTACTATGGAAAACACTGAGTTTCTTGATTAAGGCCTTTTAATTTCAGTACCATATACATTAATGTTTTAATTGTTTTGGCCTGAGTTTGCATGAATATCTGAGAAATCAAAAGTGAATTTATAACAGCATTCATCTGGTTCTAGATTCAGTGAATATATATTATATAAATCCTGAACTGAATAGGGTGCAAAATTCCTCTAGGTAGAAAAAACCACAGTGATGCAGTGAGAACGTTTTTCAAATATTATTTCAGTAAGACCCAGTATCTGCAAACTAGGTTGCATTGTGGGACCACTCCACTATGATTCTTAATGCAAACTGGATTTAGGGTTTTTTCATGTCATTAACATATTTTCTTGTAATGGCATATGTCCTGTAAAGATATATATATAAAAAAAAAAATCATCGCTGGACTCAATGGTATTGAGGTGCTACGTAACGGGTGCTACTTCTCCTTATCCAAGACATGTAGGTAAGCTGTACTGTAGGTGGCATCCAGTATTATTTACATGTTGAACCAAATCCTACACCCACATAGATACCCAGAAGCATGTGAGAAGTTAGCAGGGTGGGATATGTTCATCTAGCTTGCTTTGGCTTAAGAGACTTTTTTTATATTGAGCAATATCCCAGTTTCTCTTTGTCCTTTATTTTTTTGTTCCAAAGAAAACATTCTTGTAAACTTTACTTGTGCAGTGGGACAGAAGACCAGATTTTTGTGGAAACTTTCTAAAATCATTTTGGTTTGAAGCATTTTAAGCAAAAAGTGAAGCTCATCTGAACATATAATTTAGTTTCTTTTTAGACTATGTATTAATTATTTCCACATGAGACATACTTAACCTCTAAGTATGCAAATATATTATACTTCTTAAACTATAAAATTAAAAAAGCTAGCTTTAGATATTTAATCTCTAATTTCCTGGGATACTCTTTTTTAATTACAATAAATAACATAGCTTTTAGAGAGACAAAAAATAAATGGTTACCTTGCTAGATACATTTCCCAACAAGTCTTAAAGCAAAAATAAGCTATTAACCATTCATATATTGCAATTTAACTTCTTACTATATCATCAGTGTAATATAAACACAATTCAGAGGATCATGTCATTCCAGCAAGACAATGTAACCACATTGACTAGACAGATAAAATTTTGGCTGAAGTTTGACCTGCTTGTACAAATTAGTAAGCAGAGAGTGCTAGCTCATGACTCCAGTAAAATTCATTAATAAAGTAGATAAATAGCAGACTTCTGAACAGGCATGAAACATGTATCCAGAATAATAATTTAGTTCAGATTTGAGGAGGTTATGCATACCTATCACCCTGGTCATACCTGCTCCTTACAATTAGTGCAAGACTATCCTTCCCCGAAAGACTGTTTTTAGGAAGGAAAAAGTAAGGTTTTCATGCATCTTAGTTTTGGACTTTTCAGACAGCAGATGCAAAGAGTTTTGCCTGGACTTTTATGAAATTCAAAGATGCTCTCTCATCTTGAATGTCTCTTTGGATGAACTGTCAAAGTATAAAATCTTATTAAGCAGAGGTATCAGAAAAAAATTGTGCTACTTTGTTTTGCTGAAAATTTAAGCATTTTTGGACTGACTCCTTGTGAAATGCCATGGATGTATCTAAACTGGAAGATGTTCAAGGAATAGTGTCACAATGGAAAACATTAACATGTTAGGACATTATCCCAAAAGAGCTTTATTTTTTTCAGTTAAATTGAAATAACAGAAGCAGGACTTTTTACAAATCCTACTTGTGTGAAATTGTATGAAATCAAAGGTCCAAATAATTCAATGTAAGATTTCTGCAAATTATCAATTGTTGCAGAAACTGTTATAAGACATTCCCTAGGTAATGTTAAAAATACATTGAAGATTTCTCTGCTCAGCAGTTAGGAAGTTTTAAATCTCTTCCCCAACAAGAGGTCTTTCTGTACTTGATGGTGGCTGGTTTAATCCTTAATATTTTCCCTCTACTTTTTCTTATTATGTTCAGTTCTTCAGTGACCTGTTAAGTTCTTGACTATGGCAGCGCTCTGTGCAGTGAGTGCCACCTGCTAATTGAATGTTGCGGGGAATAAGCAATTGATTGGTTTTAAATACAAACAGTACTGTCTGGCTGCATTGAACATTTACAATTTAATGAATAAGGAAGTGAAACCAAGCCTTCCTTTTCTTTTTACATAACTTTTTATTGTTTTGAACAACTTATGCTTTCTTTCTGGTTCAATTTCTCCAAAGGTCAATTCTCTTTCCCATTTCTTTTCTATAGAATTTTTTTCTCTGTCTCTGCCAGAACTTCCCAATTTCTACTACATCCTTACTGTGAAAGGGCAGCCAAATCTGAAGTTGAGTGTTTAAGGGATAAGGTATTATTACTTTCATTAGCCACTTGGATTAGTTAATTACCTCCATCATTCCTCAAGAGGTTTACATTCTGTCATGTGGTTTCCCTTGCCACTGTCCTTTCACAAGCATGCTCCTTACTAAATGCATCAGTAAACATATTTAATATAATTCTCAGTACAGAAGCTCAGCAGCTTAACTACCAGCATTTTCTCATGATGAAAACAAATCATTATATGAACCATATGTTTGATCATTAGTAGTATTTTAACAGCTTGAGTCCCTATGTTTTACTCAGAGCTGTGTATAAGACCCTGTCAAATGACTTTGGGGAGACCATATATACTGCCAGCTTACTCTTGGTTGCATTTTCCCATTGCACAAAATTCCAGATGACAAAGATGACTTCTGCCTCCTTGCAAAAATCTTGCTGATTAGAACACATCTCAATTAACTGCCTGGGTCTTTGCAATTCAGCATCACTCTTTGTGCTTAGTCTGTCCCTTCCCTTCCCCAACCAATATATTTCTATGGATGTAAGAATGGGAATTCAGCCTGTGTGTGAATACCTTCTGTGCTGCAAGGGTGAGGATCTTCCCATATGTATGAAATAATAGAGCTGAAGGGTTCTGGGCACAACCACACTGATGCCAAAGGGCTTCTTCCAACCCTGCTTCAGTAGCACAGGACAGTCCTCATACTGTGTCCAAGTATGCTCTGGAAAGAAAGTCATAAGTGTTTCCTATTTAATCAATATGATTCTCTTTCTCTCTCCCCAGCCCTTTGCAGTTCTTCATTCTTATGTGCAGTGTTGCACAGTTCAGTCCATTCTACTGTTTTCAGATATATTTCCTAGAGGAAAAGAGGTTTTGAGAATTCAGGTGAGGTGAGGTTCTTCTTTCTTTTTATTTGTGTTATGATGGGTGTAATTCATTTTGGAATAAATCAGTTCTAACACCTTTCTCCTTGGCTGCCCAAAGCATATGTATGTGTCTAGAAATGCTTAATGTATTGGAGTAAAATGATGGAGGGTAATGTACACTTTATTTCTAGTAGTCAGAGAATTGCACCATTAAAAGCCTTGCCAATGCACTTTATTTGAGATACTGCATAAATGGTGTTACTTAGCGTTCTTTTAGTTCTTCTAGCAAAATAAGGGACCTTTACTGTAAATGTAATGTGTTTGCTCTTGTCATCAAGTAGGCTGGGCCCTGGGCTGCACATAAAGAGTTGGAAAATATTGTTGAAAGCTACAGACCTGCTGAAAAAGGGGAACCTGAGCTCTGCTGCACACCTGATGTTGCTCAATGTTACAGGGCTGTGACATCTTCAAGTTCATTCACGGCAGGGCCACTGTTCTGCATGTTTTCCCATATTTCTGAGGTAGGAATCTGCACATAAAATACCACAATGGATCTTCTTTAATCGAACAGATGTAGTCCATGAGGCATACCCTGTAGAAACTCCCTGTGAAATAGTACTCCATCTTAGAGTATTTATGGCAGAAAGGGAGATAACCAGTAACTCTCTATGCTCTAGTAATTCCTAGCTGCTGGAAATAAGGATACAGCCATAATCTAGTGCAGCCTCAGGGCTGTGCTGCCGTATGTTAATATGTCAATTGGCCTCTTGGCAACTATTAAAGTAAGAAGCTGACAAGATACCATAGAGGCACTTTTGCCCCCTAAATACTCTGTCCTGAGGAACCAGGATGGGTCCTTTGCTTGTGACCTAAACGTGGCACGTATGTAATTTGCCCTGAGAGATGCTGCTATTTTTCATTCTTTTGTCTTGAATCTTGACCTGAGTATCAAAGGATCTCCTACCAGCTTCTTCATACATATAACCTTCTCTTCCTCATTCTAACCTCAGGCTCAGCCCCTCAGCTGACACCATATGAAGTGTGTAAGATGAAACAGTCTCTTCTGAGCCAGCTTTAAAGAGCTCTTCTACCTGTTCGGTAAATTTCCAGTATATGGGGTCATGTAAAAATGTTTAGAAAGACATGGTTGTCCTCAGCAAGGGACAAGGCAGGTTACTGCCACATAAGAACTTCCTCACAGGCATGCTTCTTTTTCCATCACTTTCAGATTTGCTCTGTTTCCTTCCTTATATTTAAAAATCTCCTGTCATTTTAAGAGGGATAGGTTAACTGAGTATTTTTATGTAGAAATATTGATTTTCCACCATTTATGTAGATGATACTGTATTTCCAGTGTACTGGTCAAATAAAATCCATCTTTGCAAACTGTATGCACAGAAGGAGTAGCTTTCAAAGTTTATGGCTAGTGGTCTTGAAAATGTGCTTGGACCTATTAGCTCATACTCTTTTGAAATCACTTTTGTGAGGTAAAAATACTGATTTAGTATTCTGAACACTCTTAAGAGTCTACTCTGTCATCTGCAGGCATGTTTAACTCCTTAATCCTAGTAGGAGCTGCTGAATTCGGGTGAAATGAGAAGATGGTGACTGCCTCAAGAGTAATTTCTGTAAAAGGTAGAAGGAGGTTTTCTAAGAAGTTAAATTACAGTACCTAAGTTGTTTCAGAGACATAGTTTTAATATAGAGGTGGCGGTGTTGGACAAAGCCATGGCTTGTTTTACACAGGAGTTGCAAGGCAATCTTATGTCATGGGTACAAAAGCAAGAGGGGAAACACCAGCTGTGGGAGGACAGAGAGGAGCTACATGCTCGGAGGAAGACTGACATTGCACGAAGAAGAGATCTGCCTGGAGTAAAAGGACTCTTCAGTCCAGTTTACGTCCCTGGTTAAGAGCTCAGCACTGAAGACTAATAAAATGTCTGAGCTATGGAGGTCTGGAGATACCTGAACGTGCCTGCAGCAGTCGACACTGAATGAGAGCTCTAAACTGGGGTGTCTCTCAGCTCTCAGGATCCCTGGAAATCATTCATCTATGGGAGTCAAAAAGTTGAAGCATCTAAAATGAGAATTTCCTTCCAAAAGTTGAGCTGCTGTGTTGTGTATAAGGTCACACAGGGGATAAACAAGTGCGGAGACTGAATATGTCTTCTGAATTAGGAGCATGGACTCCTTGAACTTGCTGGTCCTAATCAACAGACTACACCTCAGATATTGTTATATATCCTCCAGACAGATTTTACTGTGTAGACTCCTGATACTTTTGCAGCCTAATCACAGTTGCATTATTTTTTGGTATTTATAATATCTTTCTTGCAGGCTGTCACTGATGGCAGCATCTTTTCATGATGCTATCATATTTGTATTATTTTTAAATGTTAAAGCATTAAAAAGAAAAAAAAAAAGAGCAGTATAAAGGTCCATAACAGTCTGGACAGGGAAGAACTGTATTCCATTAAAAAGCTTCCCCCCCCCATTATGCTAATGTAATTAAGTATTATGAACAAAGTATGTAAATCAAAATAATGTCAGGGGAAAAGCAGTGCTCTTCATCGGAGACACTACAAAACAATCCCTAAAAGATTGTAAGGGAGATTAAACCTATTACAAATGTTCAGTGTTTACATAAGCATTAATATATTCGGTAATACTGGATGCAGTGATGAAAATAAATTATTAAAGACACAGTGACCAATATTTCTGAAGGAATAGTGACTATGCCATTTTGTTAGTGTTTTTTAAAGGGCAAATTTTGCTGTTAAAAGACAAAATAAATAATTCTGAATTCAAGAGAGATTTAAAAATCTTTATGGAACACAGTTTATTTGGTTATCCTGTCAAATATATGAATACCTCAACTTTCCTGAACAGGAAACTGGAGTTATGTTTTACATCCAAGTAACAGAACCAGAAGATGACAGACCCAGCAATAAATGGACTATGCAGAAAATGCCTGGTGATGGGAGCAGTCACCTCTTACCCTAGCAAAGCTGCTTGGTACTCCTAAGTTACACTCCATGGAAGCGCAGGCATGTGGCATCCTGCTGTCTGGCACTTGGTTGCCTGGTTCAGTGGCTCTCAGTGAAGATGTAATGTGGTTAGCAGTCCATTTAGAGAAAGCTAGATGGGTCACTGCTAGAAGTGTAACTTTTGGAAGCGCTTGAAGACACGTTTGTTGTCTATTAATGATACTATTCCTTCATGGAGGATGGCAGGGGGACAATTAGGACTGGCTTGCATAGCTCAGAATAATCTTGCATGAACAACTGAGTTTTGAAAGGGTGTTATTTTACTTTTAACTCTGTTTTTCTGGTTTGATTTTGTTATCATTTTTTATTATGTATTGTATGTACCATTACTTACATACAATGTAGCAATCCATGTCTGCCTTCAGCCTGACTAACTGTGGACTTAAGGTCTTCACCCATCTATATCCCAAATTCATTTTCTTAAACATACAATGTGACCTTTTTCCTCACTGTGGAAACATTTACTTAGTAATACTCTTTCCTATTTACCCACTTCCTGCATTTGTACATAGGTGCAGAGGTTTTTTTTGTAATTCTTTGTCTCTTCACAGCTTATAAGTCTCATATGTGTTTGCCTATGTTACTATGGCTAGTCAAGGTTTGAGGATTTTAAATGATCCTTGAATCTCCTTATTATCATGTGATTTTGAGTGAAGATTTATCAAGAGTTAAGATGTGACATTTGCTTAAGGAACATGGCTAGAAAGGCTATGTGTGGCAAATAAATGATCGCCAGTTAATTATTTTTTGTAAAGGTAGGTACAATGATGAATCAAAGATAGGAAAAACACCTGGAGTAAATAAGCTGTTCCATGTTCAACATCAAAAACTAACTTGCCTTACCTGGATGCTTAACCTGGATAATCTGAATGGATTTTGTTAGAGAAAACCAGCAGAAGAAGTAAAATTTTTATTTCACAGCTCAGTAAATATATTTGAGCTCTGTAGAAATCACTGGCATGTATATGCATTTATATAAATGTAATTGAGAACTACCTCCAAATTCATTGTTTCCATCAAAGTTAACATAGTCAACATTATTTCTTATTTAAATCTCACTCACTAAGCTGATACTTAGATACTGTTCTTGAATACAATGAAAATGTTAATGGACAACCTTACATCTTCAGAAATGACTCCATAATAATATGTTTTACTGTTAGTATGAAAAGGCTATTTCATCGCTATGCAAACCCACAGTTGTTGCTAATCTTTAGTCTGATATGGGGCAGAGATATGAAAATAAGTCCACCTATAGCTTATTACATGGCTGTTGAATCCTGTCTGCGAATAGACTGTGTTTGGCAACACTGACTGTGTGAAATAAACTGTGGCCTTAGTCTGTGGCCTACTCTCTCAGGAAGCAGTGTATGTTCTCTGCTTCCCAGATAAAGGATCCTCATTCCCATATAAAACAGCACTTTTATTTCCTGTGATATCATTCTAAGGTAAACACTTCTGAAGCAGACCCAAACTTTAATAACCTTTCTGATGCCCATGTATTTCTGCCCTTTGAATCAGCTTCATATCCAGCCTCTTTGCATAACATAGAATCATAGAACATTTTGGGTTGGAAGGGACCTTAAAGATCGCCAGGTCATGTTGAATTTCTTGTCAACCAACACTCCCAAGTCCTTCTCCACAGGGCTATGCTCAATCCATTCATCACCCAGCCTGTATTTGTTATGCTTGGGATTGCCCCAACCCAGGTGCAAGACCTTGCACTTGGCCTTGTTGAACTTCATGAGATTCACATGGGCCCACCTCTCAAGCCTGTCAAGGTCGCTCTGGATGGCATCCCTTCCCTTCAGCATGTTGGCTGCACCAGACAGCTTGGTGTCATCGGCAGACTTGCTGAGGGTGCACACAATGCCACTGTCCAAGTCTCTGACAAAGGTATTAAACAGCACCAGTCCCAATACCGACCCCTGAGGAACGCCACTCATCACTGCTCTCCACTCGGACATCAAGACGTTGACCACAACGCTTTGAGTGCGACCATCCAGCCAATGCCTTATCCACAGAGTGGTCCATCCATCAAATCCATGTCTGTCTAATCTAGAGTCAAAGATGTCATACGGGACAGTGTCAAATGCTTTGCACAAGTCCAGGTAGATGACGTTAGCTGCTCTTCCCTTATCCATCAACGCTGTAACCCTGTTGTAGAAAGCCACCAATTTTGTCAGACACAATTTGCCTTGAGTGAAGCCATGCTGGCTGTCACCAATCACCTTATTTTCCGTGTTCCCTAGCATCATTTCCAGGGTGATCTGCTCCATGATCTTGCTGGGCACAGAGTTGAGACTGACTGGCCTGTAGTTCCCCAGGTCTTCCTTTTTTCCTTTTTTAAAAATGGGGGTTGTTTTCCCTTTTCCAGTCAGTAGGAACTTCCCCAGACTGCCACGACTTCTCAAATATGATGGATAGTGGCTTAGCCACTTCATCTGCCAGTTCCCTCAGGACCTGCAGATGCGTCTCCCATGGACTTGTGCACCTTCAGGTTCCTTAGGTGGTCTCAAACCTGATCTTCTTCTACTGTAGGAGGTTCTTCATTCTCCCAGTCACTGCCTTTGCCTCCTGAGTCTTGTGTGGTGTGGCTGGAGCACTTGCTGGTGAAGAATGAGGCAAAAAAGTCTTTGAGTACCTCAGCCTTCTCCATGTCCCAGGTACACAGGTCTCCCATTTTCTTCCAGAGAGGACCCACAATTTCCTTTGTCTTCCTTTTATCATGAACGTACCTATAGAAGCTTTTCTTGTTGCCCTTGATGTTCCTGTCCAGATTTAATTCTATCAGAGCTTTAGCTTTCCTAACGTGATCTCTGGCTGCTTGGACAATTTGTCTGTATTCCTCCCAGGCTACCTCTCCTTGCTTCCACCCTCTGTAGGCTTCTTTTCTGTGTTTAAGTTTGTCCAGGAACTCCTTGTTCATCCATGCAGGCCTCCTCGTGTTTTTGTCTGACTTCCTCTTTGTTGGGATGCATCGCTTCTGAGCTTGGAGGATGGTCCTTGAATATTAACCAGCTTTCCTGGGCCCCTCTTCCCTCCAGGGCTTTATCCCATGGTACTCTACCAAGCAGATCCCTGAAGAGGCCAAAGTCTGCTCTCCTGAAGTCCAGGGTAGTGGGCTTGCTGTGTGTCCTCCTCCCAGCCCTAAGGATCTTGAACTCCGCCATTTCATGGTCACGGCAGCCAAGGCTGCCCTTGAGCTTCACATTCCCCACCAGCCCCTCCTGGCTGGTAAGAACAAGGTCCAGCACAGCACCCTTCCTCATGGCCTCTCTATCACTTGGAGAAGGAATTTGTCATCAACGCATTCCAGGAACCTTCTGGATTGCTTATGTCCTGCTGTGTTGTCCCTCCAACAGATACCAGGGTGGTTGAAGTCCCCCATGAGGACCAGGGCTTGTGAATATGAGGACCTCATGTGTCTATAAAGGGCCTCATCCGCTTGGTCTTCCTGGTCAGGTGGTCTGTAGCAGACCTCCACTATAACATCACCTGTCCCTGCCCTCCCTTTAATCCTGACCCATAGTCTCTTAGTCAGCTCCTCTTCCATCCCCATGTGGAGCTCCATGCATTCCAGCTGGTCATTGACATAGAGGGCAACACCCCCTCCTAGTCTCTCCTGCCTGTCTTTCTTAAAGAGCCTGTATCCTTCCATTCCAACATTCCAGCCATAGGAATCATCCAACCACATCACCATGATGCCAATAAGATCATAGCCCTGCAGGCCTGCGCACGTCTCTAAGTCCTCTTCTTTATTCCTCATGCTACGTGCATTTGCATAGAGGCATTTAAGTTGGGTCCTAAGATGAACATCTGAGGAGCCAGACCACTACTTGTTTTTAGGATTATGATCAAATGGTGAGCAATCAAAAAGTCTCATCAGTGTAAGGCTAAGCATGTTATTAATGTTTCCTAGACCTACATCGAGCACAAGATGTACGTGCTCTGTTATGTGAGACTGTGTGAGGGTCACTGTTCTCTAACTGTTTCTCAGTATCCTGTGTTCTAAAGACACATCAAAATGGGTGCTTGGTGGAAGATCTGAAGGACTGTGTTCAGATTCTGCTGAAAGAAGAGTTAGAGTGGCTGGCTCTAAGTGGAAATAAAAAGTAGAAACAATAAAGAAATGTTTATTTCTTTAAAGAATGCTCACTCTGCAATATAAACATCATCTCAGAGATTTGAAGGAAGGACATATTCACAGCATTTAAAAACAAAGTAATAAACACAGGCAGTCAAAAGCTCTGCTCTAATAAAGTGTCCTCCTCATGACATATTTGCATCCCTGTAAAGGGAATGGGAAGAATATCTGACCCATAATCAAATTTAGTACAATAGGAAACACCAAGAATAAGGATGTTTAGATCTTTAAACTGAATCAGATTATATGTACTATTAACATTGATAGTAACAAAAGCTAAAGCTAAAATAAGGAGATAATCACATTTGTTTTTCAGGGAGCAAGCAAATCAATGTGAAGGGTCAGGAGGGAATTCCTTTCCCTGCCGTACAGGATTGCAGTCTGTAGGTTCACTGTCTTTCCATGATACTATGTTCAGTGTCAGGGTGAATCTACAGATAGTCAGTCTGTTATCTACCATGTTTGAAAATGAATTGATATTTTGAATTGGTGGCACAAGTATTAATTCATTTTCCCAGAAACCTGGCTTGGAATGACTTGATAAATACCCTTCACTCTGACATTTTTTCTGCATACAGTTAATCTTCTGAAGGTGATAACATGAAGAGTACAGAGGCTGCTGATACAGCCTCTATCCAATATCCCCAGCTGTAGAAATCAATACTCACTTTGACGTCTTGCTGTTCTGCAAGCAGTGATGCCTTGCACTAGTACCATAAATATTGTGCTTCCTGTAAAATTTTTATTTGAAAAATAATTAGCATATGTCCTTTGGAACTCACTATTTACTGAACAACTGTAGGTTACTCTGATGAAGCTGGAGAATTTTTTTCCATTTTTAAAAATAAGTTTTTTGGGGCAGTTCTTTTCTAGCTGAGCTAGTTGGATAGGCAGAAATCCTTAAATTTCCCCATCCCACACCGAGAATTCTGTAATAAAAACAGATTCTCCATCAATCCCATATGTTCTATTATGCACATTAGGCAAAATGCAAATGTAGTAGCAGAGAAGTTGCCACAGGAGCAGTAGCTGGATGAAAGCCTTAAGTCTCTACCTGTAAAAGTAGTTTGACAGAAATTTTAAGATGTAGGAGGCAGCATCGAAATCAGGATATTTCAGTTGTAGTTCATCATCCAATAAACCTGCTATAAATCTACACTGTATATGTTTATGTCACAGAGAAGACAGTTCCATTTGCAATGTATACGCACCTTTGTTTCCAGGTGATTCACTCAGACTCACAAATTGCGACTGTCTGTTCAGAGGTAAGACAGGAGGATATAAAAACATAATTGAAGAAAATTCAGTAAAGAGTGTTATTTATGCCAAGGTACATTTATTTTGGGGACACGCAAACCATTGCACATTAAAATGATGGTGGAAATCAGACCCAAAGAGATGTCAACCTCAACATTGTCAATACCATATAGCTGGCACAGAGCCATAGCTTTTTCCTTACTCCCCAAAGAGCTGAAATTCCTTATACCATTTTACATCTGTAAATACATACAGAATTCTCTGAGTCTTGTGCAGAGTGAAAGAAATATGAAAGCTAAGGAAATGAAGAAAGACTGAAGATGAGAGCATAATGGCACAATTTTTTTTACCTCAGCTGCAGCTTCTCAAGATTGGTTCCATCCAAAACTCTCTTACTTAGTTACACATACCCATATATGCATAGTGCAAATAACTGAAATCAGTCCAACATATGAAGACCCATGGGATACTTTCTGTGGGGAGATGGACAGATGTCATTTACTTCTGACATTCCTTAGTCTAAGGAACAAGAATTCTAACAAGCAGGGTCAAAAAGGGGAAAAAAGCAAGAAAACCAACAACCGCCCACCCTGCCCCCCCCAAAAGCCAAGATAACAAAAAAGGAAAACAAATCAACATTTACTAGGACTGAAACTCAGACTTCAGCCTGTATTTAATAAGACTTAGAGACACATGTTCTCTGGGAGCTGTTTATTCTAGAGCTACTAACTGTCTTCTCTGCAGCAGGTTCTGCTGGCCTGTGCTGGAGACAAGGAGAGACTGTTCCTTCTGGTGCAGTATGGTAACTTACCTGGCAGTTGCAGAAAATTATGCACAGATCTCTAGTTCTTTCACATTTCTGTTTCCATTATTCCTTAGCTAGTTGCAATAAAAGTAGGGTTCACATTTTGATCCCAGTTACTCTACTGTAAACTTGATGAAGTGTTGTCACCAATGAAAATTACTCTAAATTTATGTCAGTGCAACTGAATATAACAAAATCTGCCAGTGCAGTAAAAAAATGGTAGGACAGAATGAAGAATGCTACTTACAAAGCAGCATGAGTTTTATGACTTAACCCTGGTGCCAGGAGTAATATGCTGTTGTATTAGATCTGCTTCTATATATGCATGTTTCTCCTCTTTTTTAACAGAAGATCATTGCTAAGAACTCAGCCAAAAAAAATTTTCTTCTTCTTGTTCTTTCTTCTTCTTCTTTCTTCTCTGCTAAGTATATAGTATATAGTATGTGGTATGCCATATATGATTAGTATGTAATATATAGTATATAGCATATAGTATATGGCATATAGTATATAGTATGTAGTATATAGTATATAGTATGTAACATATAGTATAGAAGCAGTGCTGATGATCTAACAACATCCCAGAAAATGATTGACTGATATGACTTTTGCTTCTTTTTTCTCATACCTACATTTATACAAGTACACATATAAAAAATATTTGAGAGCTCCATTCACCATTTCTTCCTTGAGTTCAACTTTTATTCTTCATAGAGCCATCTTCATGCAGGCAGTCAGCTTTCTCTAGCAATGTCTTGCCTCAACCTAAAATAAATGGAAAAGTTCTGTGTTCCCAATAAAAAATTAGAATGGATCTGTTATGCAGTGAACAATATATGCTGCACTTTAGAAAGCTGAAGCTTTTGTGTTGTTTTGTTTTGTTTTTTTTCAGTTGGATGCATTACATTGAATCTCACTAACCTGCCTGTGGTTTTAATTATCAAGGTATTTGTTAGTAAAAGTGTTTGATTACTAAGAATTAAAGCAATACCAAAGAAGAATACTCCAAAACAAAAATTAGAAGTAAAAAATTTATTTTCTCATTTATTTAAAGCTGGGGATTAGTTTCCTCTGCAATGACCTCTGTGATTTTTTTCATCACAGGCACTGTTTCCTCAATCATACAGCTTCCAATAACAAGACCCAGTCTGGTCTAACTGGAAAGAGAGCTGTTAGAGGAAGTTCTGCTTGCACCCAGTTCTTTAGGCAAAAGAAAAATTTTTTCTTACTGGCTTGGGATCATGCTTGAATACGTTCTCCATCTATTAAGATGAACCTCAACACAATGTTCCACCTCAAAATCTCATCACTATACAAGAAGGTAAGTATACTAAGAAATTTATCTGCTTCTGTTCAAATTATATTGTCAGGCATTGTGTACAGTTTACATCAGGAGTGTTCTGGTTTCAGCTAACTCCTGTTACAATTAATTGGCAATACTGTAGAGGTTACTAATAATATCACCACTATCACATGCAATTTGTTTTATAATAATTCCATGATCCAAACCAGTTAGCTCTTTCTGCATCTGACCAAATTATCTGGCAGAGTTCATGTTTTCCTTCCAAAAGTTAATACCCTTGAACTCCATGCAATTACTCCACATGACAATACATTTGTCAAGCTACATTAAAACTAGAGTCTTGGGATCTATTTTAGCAACTCCTAAATATATATCTTAAAATGGAAAAGTAAAATGCCCCAGAAGAACCATGAAATAGGTTGAAATCAGAACGCTGGGTACCTGTTTTGCTAACACAAAATTCTGCTTTTAAAACACCACGTCGCTTTTAGCACCAGATTTCTCAGTCTCTTATTTTGTTAGGAGTGGAGGTTCTCTAAAGGGCTTGGATGAAGTCTTAGGGTTTTTATCCAACAATGTGTTGAATATCTTGAATCTGTAAACATGTACTAAAAATGTCACAAAAATAGACTCTCATGTAAGCTTTGTGTTTCTTCTTTTTTCTTTATTTGTTTTGTTTTGATCAGATCAGAAATATCACACTATTTTTTTCACTTTCCTGGCTACAGATGACAGTGAACTAACCAAACTGAGAAAAAAAACCAATTTTTTGCCTCCCAGGTCTCTTGAAGGTGTGCATTCAGGCTCTGGTAAGGCTGTGTGCTGAGTATCCCAGCAACAAGCAGCTCCTACCTCAATTAAACTGTTTTACCCAGTTCAGTTCTATCATTTTGAATCACTAGAGGAAAGAAAGAATAAAACCAGGTGGAGATCCTTTTCTGTTGGCAATAGTGCAGAGGTCTTTTAAGTTGCTGTTAGGCTTACAAAATCAGTAAGGATGATTAACAACTTCAAACTACTGTAACTTTCTAGTGACTTTCCATTGGTTTGAAGATGCTTTATTTACCTGGTTATCAGATGACCTTTTTTTCTGTCCTGGCATGGCCTTAACCAGTAGTCTTTCCTCTTTCTTCTCCAGAGGGCTTCCATTTTTCCAAATGTGGAAAACCTTGGTAGTTTTGAGTCCATGCTTCTCCCATGCCATTCTCTAATTCTCTTATCTCCTTTCTCCCTCCTTCTTAGATGCTGAAATGATTTTAAAAATACTAATTTTGTCAAATCTGGAAATAATTTTTTAGTGTCTCATAATGTCAAAACCAAAACTTGGACTCATTCACCTGGGAAAGATAATAGCTGTTTTGATGGTTTGAGAAAGAGCAAATTTTCTGTGGAAAGCCTGTGTTTGGCCTTGTGTTTGATAACTGTTGAGGCCTCATGCTCTAAAATATCTGGTGAATACTTTTTTTTTTTTAATATTTGCTATACAAGCAATAACTGATATTTAAAAAAAAAAAATGGTTAGAATAGATTCAACACAGGGAGCCTTAGCTGTGCGTTTGAGCATATCTGAATGTATGGGATATTGTGGATATCCAGAGTGTAGAAGTTTCTGCATTATCTCCATGAAGGGTCAAGTTTGATTTAAATCTGTCTTTTCAGAAGAAAGGCCTGTTGTATATTTTTTTTAGCATGAAAATTATGGTAACAAGATTTCTTATGGTGCTTCTAGTAAGTCAAACATTTGTCATGGTTCCAGTTTTACCCAGCTTTTGCAGAGAAGAGGGACCAACCCATATTACTCAAGTCATGTTTCTGAGAGATGGTGTGCTGGTTTGACTAGGATAGAGTCAATTTTCTTCATAGTAGCTAGTATGGGGCTATGTTTTGGATTTGGGCTGAAAACAGTGTTGATAATACAGGGATGTTTTCGTTAGTGCTGAGCAGTGCTTACACAGAGTCGAGACCTTTTCTGCTTCTCAGCCCACCCCAGCAGCGAGTAGGCTGGGGGTGCACAAGAAGTTGGGAGGGACACAGCTGGGACAGCTGACCCCAACTGACCCAAGGGATATTCCAGACCATATGATGTCATGCTCAGTATATAAAGCTGGGGGAAGAAGAAGGAAGGGGGGGACGTTCAGAGTTATGGCACTTGTCTTCCCAAGACACCATTAGGTGTGATGGAGCCCTGCCTTCCTGGAGATGGCTGAACACCTGCCTGCCCATGGGAAGTGGTGAATGAATTCCTGCTTTTGTTTTGCTTGTGTGTGTGGCTTTTGCTTTACCTATTAAACTGTCTTTCTTTACCTCAACCCACGAGTTTTCTCACTTTTACCATTCCAATTCTCTTACCCATCTCACCAGGGAGGACTGAGTGAGTGGCTGTGTGGGGCTTAGTTGCTGGCTGGGGTTAAACCGCAACAGGTGGCCAACCTGTAGCTGTCACAAAGATGAGGACATGAGGAGGTGAGGTGTATGAAGAATGCAGAAGTCTAAAGGCCCAACCTGTGATTTAATCTTTTATAATATCTATATCTTTGGGTGTACAATTCCCACAACTGATTTTTGAAGTCTAACTATACTATATAAATTTCTTGGCCATTCAATTCTCCAATTGTGATGGGTTAACCCTGGCTGGATGCCAGGTGCCCACCAGAGCTGTTCTATCACTCCCCCTCCTTCTCAACTGGACAGGGGAGAGAAAAATATAACAAAGAGCTTGTGGGTCGAGATAAGGATAGGAGAGATCACTCACCAATTACCGTCACGGGCAAAACAGACTCAGTTTGGGGAAAAATTAACTTGATTTATTACAAATCAACCGGAGTAGGGTAATGAGAAATAAAACCAAATCTCAGAACACCTTCCCTCCACCCCTCCCTTCTTCCCAGGCACAACTTCACTCCCGGATTCTCTACCACCCCCCCCCAGCGGCACAGGGGGACAGGGATGGGGTTTACGGTCAGTTCATCACACGTTATTTTCTGCCGCTTCATCCCCCTCAGGGGGAGGACTCATCACACTCTTCCCCTGCTCCAGCGTGGGGTCCCACCCACGGGAGACAGTCCTCCACGAACTTCTCCAACGTGGGTCCTTCCCACGGGCTGCAGTTCTTCACGAACTGCTCCAGCATGGGTCCTTTCCACGGTGTGCAGTCCTTCAGGCACAGACTGCTCCAGCGTGAGCCCCCCACGGGGTCACAAGTCCTGCCAGAAAACCTGCTCCGTGGGCTCCTCTCTCCACAGATCCGCAGGTCCTGCCAGGAACCTGCTCCATCGCGGGCTTCCCATGGGGTCACAGCCTCCTTCGGGAACCCACCTGCTCCGGCGTGGGGTCCTCCACGGGCTGCAGGTGGATATCTGCTCCACCGTGGACCTCCATGGACTGCAGGGGGACAGCCTGCCTCACCATGGTCTTCACCACGGGCTGCAGGGGAATCTCTGCTCTGGCGCCTGGAGCATCTCCTCCCCCTCCTTCTTCACTGACCTTGGTGTCCGCAGAGTTGTTTCTCTTACATGTTCTCACTCCTCTCTCCGGCTGCCGAATACCGCCGTCCCAACTTTTTTTCCTTCTTAAAAATGTTATCACAGAGGCGTTACCACTATCGCTGATTGGCTCGGCCTTGGCCGGCGGCGGGTCTGTCTTAGAGCCGGCTGGTATGGGCTCTGTCGAACACAGGGGAAGCTTCCAGCAGCTTCTTACAGAAGCCACCCCTGTAACCCCACCCGCTACCAAAACCTTGCCACACAAAACCAATTCCACCGAGGGGTGGACTTGACCATGGACACTATTGCACAGGTTATCCATGAATGTGAAACATGTGCTGCAATTAAGCAAGCCATTAGCCTCTGGAGGCGACTCCTGTCAAGTGTGAAGGAAAGGTACCCCTTTAAGGAAGATGTTATATGTCAATCAAGCAAGTGGACAACCATGGAAAAAGGTATCCAATATCTGAGGGAATTAGCTGTGCTAGAGACAATTCATCATGATCCGGACAACCCACAATTACCCAAAGATCCAGACGAAGTCCAATGCACACGACCCATGTGGCGGAAGTTTGTACGGAGCGCACCATCGTCCTATGCCAACTCACTGGCAATAATGACCTGGAAAGACGAAGAGGCACCGACAGTGGATGAAGTGGCTCGCCAACTCCGTCAATACGAAGAAAATCTCTCCTCCTCCCTACAAGCCTGCATTTCGGCTGTGGAGAAGCTGTCCGAGGATTTCCAGCAATTCAAAGAGGAGATGTCCTGTTGCCCACCTGTAAGGACCAATGTCTCAGCTATTAGGAGTGAGCGCTCCTCTGCCCAAGAGAGAGAATATAGAAGGTACACACCGCGAGGTGCCCTGTGGTTTTACTTATGTGATCATGGAGAGGACATGAGGAAATGGGATGGAAAACCTACCTCGGTCCTAAATGCACGGGTACGTGAGCTACGAGGAAAAAACACCACAAAAGGGGATTCTACCAGGAAAAATGCCGCTCCGGTTTCCAAACAGAGTAGAAGGGCTGATCTTATTTCTGATCTTCTTGAAGGGACTTCTGAGCCAATTTTACGAGAAGTGAATACTGGATACTCTGACCGGAATTAGAGGGGCCCTGCCTCCAGCCAGGTGGAGGAAAGGGATAACCGGGTCTATTGGACTGTGTGGATTCGATGGCCTGGCACGTTAGACCCACAGGAGTATAAGGCTCTAGTAGACACCGGCGCACAGTGTACTTTAATGCCATCAAGTTATGAAGGAGTTCAAGCTGCCTCAGAAGTTGTTGGTACTGAAACACAGCTCCTCTTAGCACCCCGACTGCCAGTGCTGGGCTGGATGTTCAAAGGGAGGGTCTCCTCTACACATCACGCGACTGATGCCACGTGGAGTAAGTGGATTGCACTGATCACACAACGGGCTCGCATAGGAAACCCCAGTCGCCCAGGATAAACTGCAAATTTAAAGAATTTTTGCCTTACATCAGTGAGACCCCTATTGGTATGGAAATCACTCAAAGATTGGTCTTCAGCTGAAAACAGAATGGGATGCCACACATTTACTTTACAGTATTATTGTCACACCATTCCTAACATGACTGTGAGGGGGCAGAAGTTGCTCCAAGGACAGGACTGAGGATCACTACTTACTTACTACTGAGCAGGCAGTATTAGGGACCAACAAGTCCTGGAAAGCTGTGTGGAACATCTTGGACCTTTCCCATACCTATTTGTCCACAGTGTAAAGAGAGGAGGTGGACTAGTATGTGTCCATCCTCAGTCACTGCCTTCCTTGTCCTTCCTGTAGGATAGGCTGAAAAGAGCAATGGTGTGTTTTGATACATCAGGGTGAGAGCCGTGGCACCTAGGGACCTTGACGCACAGTTCCTGTCAGGCTGGAGGGGTATCTACCTTCAGGTGCCAGAGCTACATCAAGCTAGCGCATTCTCAGCCTGAGTCATGGTTTGTAATGAGCAGTATCTTGCTTTCCAAGAAGCTCAGTTTGTCATAAAGTAAGGTCTTAATCCATATGAACAGGGGAACCATGTAAGTCAAAGTGGCAAAATGTGGTGCTGAAGCCTCAAAGGACTAATTTTACATTTTGTGTACAAAACAGTACAGATGAAAACCATTTGAATGCATGCTTAAAGAACCCAAAGTGAAATTATGCTATCTGATTGGTCATAAGTAACATAACTTGGGTCTGAGTATTTAAAAAGACACCACTGGGAGCCCACACTTAATCCATGGGTAAATTCAAATACTGAACACATTCAAGGGAATCAGGATTTTCATATAAATGTTCAGTGAGCTGGAAAACATGTTAACTTCATTCAATAAATTATTCATTGTTACTAGCTTTTTCAGCTCTAAAGCTAAACAATCAGAAAATATTTTTAAAATCTGCATCTGAAAGTCAAATCAGATAAATCATACCAAGTAGAAACACTCAGTCCTTTAAAATGAAAAAAACCACCACCTGTATTACCAGCATTATTAGCATTTATTACTGTTGAATAGGTTAAAGTCCTAAAGGGTAGCTTCAAAAATAAGTGTAACTGTCTTATTAGCTGTAGTGGCACAGTGATCTTTACTGTGAAAAATGAATTGCACATATGGACATCATTCAATGAACAGAAAAATGATAGCAAACTATGACACTTGTCTTGTCTTCTGTGTTTATGAATGTTAGGTGCAAACACCACTAATGCGGTTGCTAAAGCATGTATCGTAGTATCAGATTTTCAAATAATGTGCAAAGTTGATTACTTAAATTATATGCCACATATTTGTTTAAAAGGCCATTTAGTAGTGTAACTCTGCACTGTAAAAAAAAAAATTAACGAAATAAAAACAGGAAAAATGTTCATGGTGCAACATACTGACATATACCAGGTTTAATAACAAGAAAAGAGAGACAGGGCAGCTTTTCTGTTACTCAGTGGAGCTGCTCTGTTTCCAAATAATAGGGTAGCAAGACAGTAAGTTTCAGGTGCAACTAAAGTTGTGCTGAAGTGGGCCCTTGCAGAGTCACACAATTTTTTAGCAGAGCTGCCATTTCCACCACAAAGTTCATTTTTCATGGTATAGGCCTGGATTATTTTAAGTTCTCGCCAGTTTTGAAATCCAACATGCAACTTACTAGGTCACATCCAGTGCACAGGTATGAGGAAGATTCATTACTGACTGCCACAACAGGACAAAAACTAAATACACATTAATGTATGATTAGTTTAACAGTTTAATTGTCCACACACCATTACTGAAAATTAGGTTAAAAAAAAAAAAAAAGTACATCTTCTTTAGAATTGTTCTGCTAGTCGCTGTTATAAAGATACGACACTTGGGAACACCAGCGGGAGAGGAACTTTATTTCCTAGTCCTGTCTCAAAAGGTTAGTAAAAAGTTACTGCTTGTCACTTGACAAGAACGAGTCACTACTCATTTCACTGCTAATTGCTAAATTCTCTTCTTTCTTCATTTCATTGCATTAGAAATACAATGCAGTTACCTACCCAAAATGCAGCCAGAGTGTAGTGCATTCAATTAATAAAACACAGAGCCTACTGAGATTACTCTAGTCTTTGCTGGCCATGCCACTTACTCCATGCTTCTGGGAACATGCTGTATATAAAATCACATCATGGCTACCTACACAGAGAAGCCAGAAATCAACCAAAAGCAATGTGGTAGTGACTGTTCTTCAAGGAAGGAAAAAAGGGAGGAAGAAAGGGAGGGAAGAAAAGGAAGAAGTGATATATGAAAATAAAGCAAAGAAGAGTAGGGTAGCATGCATTTAAGATGCAACTGCAGTGCATTATATTTTAGCACAGATTGGTGCATTAGAGTTGAAAGGAGCAAACAGGCAGGTTTGCACTGGCAAAGCAGACTGCTACTAGTGCTACCATGATGAAATGTGGTGGTCTTGTCTGCTTAAGTACTTGGGTACAACTTCCTGCATGCTAATGACTGGTTTTCAGTCCTTCTCTAGCTTCTTGTACTTTGTGTCTGCTGTGCTCATGGGTATAGGTCTGGCCATAGTGTTAAATCTATAAGTGATATTTAGAAGCACACTGACAAACAGAAGACTCAGAGCTGGCTTCAGTATATGCACTAAAAATGAAGGTTTGATTCCGTAGCTTTTATTCTTCATACAAAGTCTTCATGTGTATAGAAAGCATACATTTTTAAAGTACTTATTTATTATTAATTAAGAAGATTATTGAGGAGAAGGTGTTATAAAATTCAATTGCAGGGTTAAATCCAATAAGAGATAAGTTTTCCTAAAATGTTTAGAATCTTTTATCTAAGCTTGAATTTGAAATCCATAAAGCTATGTAACTGTAGCAGGGAGAAAATTTTAATGTAGATTAATTTTAAATATGTTTGTTTATTCCATGTGTTCATTCACTCTGATCCAATTTAAAAGTTCCTTGTGAAACAAGCCAAACAGTATAGCAGCAACATGCTGGCTTTCTTTTAAGCTGCTGTTTTTAAATTATGTTTCTAAGTAGCAAATAAAAAAATCCATAAACATATACCTCAGTAGCTGGAATTTTTCCTTTTATTTTTTGTATTTTATTTGTTTGTCTTTTGAAATTTTTAAGCAGAGGTTCAGAAAACAGTGGAACATTTCCAGTATCCAACTGTGAACATCTTTTGCAGCATGGACAACCGCTATTGGGACTTCAGAATGGAGGATTTCTTATTTTCTAAGGCTGCTGTTTGCTCATTGTACTTTGCTTGGTCTGTGGATATTTAAATGTATGCTCACTTTAAAAGTAAATCCTGCTTGTTGTGGTGGTTCTCAGATGTTTGAAAGGAAAGCTTTTATGCTGTCTTGATCATTTCCTGTTAATCATATAAAAGGCAAAAACCCAATACCTAGTATTCAGATCTCAGTTTTGGATTCCTGCTGGCTACATTTTAATTCTTACATTAAAACCTCCCATTCAGCCAGAATGTAAATATATAAATAAATTCATAATTTCCACTTAGCTTACCTGTTTCAACTCAATAGAGCATGAGGGATGCATTATATTAAAGCCAAAACATCATCAGTATTACACATGATTGCATTAGGGACTCTGGTCTCCCAACAATGTGTTTTAAAAGCATACACCACCTGCCATTGCACAGTCTGGGACATTAATGGAAGAAGCTATTTGAAAAATCAGTTTTACAATGGCATTTCCATTTGTGGAAAACTCACCCTCCAAGTTTTCATCTCACTTTTACCCATTTGGGCTACATTTTAGAGTGCTGTTATCGAAGTGCTATACAGAGGGGTAACACTTTCCTTTAATAAAGGAGGATGAAACTTCCCTGTTGATAAATTAAGCTGCAGAATGGCAGAACTCATCTGACGATGTTATAGAACAAGTAGTTCACAACGGTGGGTTTTGCCTGTATTTTACCTCTTTCTGGATGCAAAGTACCACTGAGCAGATTGCCGTCTTCTCATATTCTCTTTGCAAATATTTGACTTTTTATTTTGTTTTAAATGCTTCTTTCTCCAAGGCTTACTATTATAGAGCAGGTGCTGTTTAGTTGGGAGCAATTACATGTGCCACATGCTGTTTTGTTTCCTGCTTTTGTGCTAATGCTATCTGATAGCTTCTGGAAAAAAAAAGTCTTGCACTACTGAATAGAAAAATCTTTCTGCAAACATTCATGTTATTAACATTTAGCCTTTTGGACCTGAGGTACAAATCTAGCAGAAGGAGTATGAAGTACAAAATATAAGCAAATACTCAAAGAAATGCTTTCTTGCAGACTGGTCCCAAGGCGCTCCTTCTCTTGTGGAAAAAAAAAAAAAAAGGAAAAAAAAAGGAAAAGGACAGAGTTTATCAGAGATAGATTTTACAGACTGATCAGCTTAGTGCAGTTAAACTTTAGGAAGGATTTAAGCAAGTGCAAGCACTGAGTCTAGCCTATTTTATCCTTATAACAATATTTATACTCCAGGCATGCAGGTGCCGGTATTGTGCTGTTGAGTTTAGAGCTGGAACATGCCTGGTGCAATGGCAGAGCTCTCAAAAGTCCAGTTTTGCTTTGAGTTGTTTTCTGTTCTGAGCCTGCATTCACAAAATTGGGCAGGAACATTTCCAGCGAAAAGGAACAAGAAGTGGAATAACCCACTGTTTGGAACTTAGAATTATATTCCTACCAAATTTTGCCTGCTGCTTCTCTAAATTGGCCATGAAATTTAACTGTTTTTAATGAATGGTAATTCAAATCCAAACTATGCATATTTATGGTGCATATTTTTCTCTCTAAGTTTAGATTAGAATCCACAGCAGCCTCAGAAAATGTAGAAATTAAAACAAAAGACGTCAGATGTTAAGAGAGGGAAAGCACAAGATCCTATTTATCATGTGCCTGCAATCACTGCTGAGTGATGCATAGTGATTACTTTTTTTTTTTTTTTTTTTTTTTTTTAATTGGCAGGCTTCTGAGACTGCAAGGGAAGTTGGTGACAAGATGATGGATCAGTTTCACCATATTGGCTTGTTGATCCAACAAACCTGAAGTGGATATTGACATTTGTCATTCAGCTTTGGACCCCTACAGACTCCTACTGCTGATTAGTCAAATACTTCACCGCCTTGTAATTATTGTTTCAACAGCAGAGGCTCCAAGAGATTCTCAGGGGAACAAACTTTTACAACGTAACTGCAAAGAAGTGCTACTTAGTACCAGCTGAGTGAGAACAAATAAGCATATGGGAAAAGGGAAGAAACCAATGACAGCGTTTGAACAGCCTAACCCTGTTGGCCCTTGCATGTTAATAGATTATTTATGCATCACTTCCCCCGTAGGAGGAAATTAGTATGATTAGCATTTTCACTTTATCGACTGTGAATCACAAATTGGAAGAATGTTTGCGTGCATTTCTGTTTATTCCCTTGAAAAGCTCTGACAGTGGCTGTGAGGCCAGGACAACCTCTCATCGTCTGTGCTTTGTTCCTAGGCTTTACTTCCAGAGAAAAGTTTTCTTATCAGCTACAGGCAGCCTGTTTTATGGAGGTTAAAGTGAACCGAGTCAGATAAAGGAGGTAAAATAAAAACATCTTTTTTTTCTAACTTTGGAAAAATAAGTAAGAAACAAACTTGCAATGCACTGAAATGCATCAGGTCCTTCCAGAAATGGTATTTCACTATTAATAACTGAGTTTTCCATGGCTACAGCTGTGATTATATAGGAATACGACACTGATTGCAATGTAGCAGGATTTGGGACATTTGTGATATAGCAGCTGAGGTGTCCTGAAAAGCACTGGAAAAAAGTTAAGGTCCTTGTGACCTGTAAGTCATGCAAGGGAGAAGTGTGTCAGGTTTTGTTACATGTGAGATGATTCGTTGTGACATAGCCTGAAAGGAAACTGAAAGTAGATATCTATTCTCTTCCTATGAAAAGGACTTTCTTAGACCACAGAGATGCATAGTATAGAATACATTTATTAAACATTCCCAAGAAGAGCAGTCATTATGTTGTCAAGAATCTGAATTAGCTCCAGCTACAGATTATATAGAATCATAGAATCATTTAGGTTGGAAAAGACCTTCAAGATCATCGAGTCCAACTATCATCCATGCCCACTAAACCATGCCCTGGAGTACCCTGTCCACTCGCTTTTTGAATACCTCCAGGGATGGTGAATCAACCACTTCCCTGGGCAGCCCATTCCAATGTTTGACAACCCTCTCAGTAAAAAAATTTTTCCTAATATCTAACCTAAATCTCCCTTGCCTCAACTTGAGGCCATTTCCTCTTGTCCTATCTCCAGATACCTGACAGAAGAGACCAACACCCACCTCACTACAACCCCCTTTCAGGTAGTTGTAGAGAGCGATAAGGTCTCCCCTCAGCCTCCTTTTCTCCAGACTAAGCAACCCCAGTTCCCTCAACCGCTCCTCATAAGACTTGTGCTCCAGGCCCTTCACCAACTTCGTTGCCCTTCTCTGGACACGCTCTAGCAGCTCAATGTCTTTCCTGTAGTGAGGGGCCCAAAACTGAACACAGTACTCCAGGTGCGGCCTCACCAGTGCCGAGTACAGGGGAACAACCACCTCCCTGTTCCTGCTGGCCACACTGTTACTGATATAGGCCAGGATGCCGTTGGCCTTCTTGGCCACCTGGGCACACTGCTGGCTCATATTCAGCCGGCTGTCAACCAGCACCCCCAGGTCTTTCTCTGCTGGGCAGCTTTCCAGCCACTCTTCCCAATGCCTGTAGCGTTGTATGGGGTTGCTGTGACCGAAGTGCCGGACCTGGCACTTGGCCTTGTTGAACTTCATATGATTGGCCTCAGCCCATTGATCCAGCCTGTCCAGATCCCTCTGTAGAGCCTTCCTACCCCTGAGCAGATCAACCCTCCCTCCCAACTTGGTGCCATCTGCAAACTTGCTGAGGGTGCACTCAATCCCCTCATCCAAATCATTGATAAAGATATTAAACAGAACCGGCCCCAACACCGAGCCCTGGGGAACACCACTTGTGACCCACCACCAACTGGATGTAACCCCATTCACCACAACCCTCTGGGCTTGGCCATCCAGCCAGTTTTTCACCCAGCGAAGAGTATACTGGTCCAAGCCATGAGACGCCAGCTTCTCAAGGAGTATGCCATGAGAGACAGTGTCAAAGGCCTTGCTGAAGTCCAGGTAGACAACATCCACAGCCTTCACCTCATGCACTAGGCAGGTCACCTTGTCATAGCAGTCAATCAGGTTGGTCAAGCAGGACCTGCCTTTTGTAAACCCATGCTGACTGGGCCTGATCCCCTGCTTGTCCTGGACTTGCCATGTGCGTGCTCTCAAGACAAACCGTTCCATAATCTTCCGCTGTACCGAGGTCAGGCTGACAGGCCTGTAGTTCCCCAGATCCTCTCTCTGACCCTTCTTGTAAATGGGAGTCACATTGGCAAGCCTCCAGTCCTCTGGGATCTCCCCTGTTGACCAGGATCGCTGATAGATGATGGCGAGTGGCTTGGCAAGGACCTCCTCAGTACTCTTGGATGGATCCCATCGGGTCCCATAGATTTGTGAGTGTCCAGATGGCATAGTAGGTCACTAACTATTTTCTCCTGGATTAAGGGGAGTATAGTCTGCTCTTCATCCTCACCTTCCAGCTCAGGGGGCGGAGTACCCTGAGGATAACTGGTCTTGGTATTAAAGACCGAGGCAAAGAAGGCATTAAGTAGCTCAGCCTTTTCCTCATCTCTGGTGGCTATATTCCCTTCTGTATCCTTTAAAGGAAAGATATTCTCCTTGGGATTCTTTTACTGTTAACATACCTGTAAAAACATTTTTTGTTGTCCCTTACTATAGTGGCCGGATTTAGTTCGATCTGAGCTTTTGCCTTTCTAATTTCCTCTCTGTATGATCTAACAAGATCGCTGTACTCCTCCCAAGTTGCCCACCCTTTCCTCCAGAGATGATAAACTCTCCTTTTTTTCTTGAGTCCTAGCAAAAGATCCCTGTTCAGCCAGGCCGGACATTTTCCTCGGCGGTTCGACTTGTGGCACATGAGAACAGCCTGGTCCTGAGCCATTAAGATTTCCTTCTTAAAGAATGTCCATCCCTCCTGGACCCCTTTGCCCTTCAGGACCGTCTCCCAAGGGACTGTCTCAACTAGTGCCTCGAAGAGGCCAAAGTTTGCCCTCTGGAAGTCCACAGTGGTGGTTTTGCTGACCACCTTCCTTGCCTCACCAAGAATTGAGAATTCTATCATTTCATGGTCACTAAGCCCAAGACAGCCTCTGACCATTACACCTCCCACCAGACCTTCCCTGTTCGTAAACAACAGATCTAGCAAGGCTCCTCCCCTGGTTGGCTCACCCACCAGCTGTGTCAGGAAGTTATCATCTTCCACACACTCCAGGAACCTCCTAGATTGTTTACTCACTGCTGTGTTGTATTTCCAGCAGATGTCTGGAAAGTTGAAGTCCCCCATGAAGACAAGGGCACACGATTCTGAGACTACTGCCAGCTGCTTGTAGAATGATTCATCTGTCTCTTCAACATGGTTGGGTGGTCTATAACAGACTCCCAGCACAATATCTGCCTTATTGGCTTTCCCTCTTATCCTCACCCATAAGCACTTCACCTTGTCATCACAATTGTGGAGCTCTGCACAGTCAAAACATTCCCTAACACAGAGAGCCACCCCACCACATCTTCTACCTTACCTATCCCTTCTGAAGAGCTTAGAGCCATCCATTGCAGCACTCCAGTCATGGGAGTTGTCCCACCATGTTTCCATGATGGTGACTAAGTCATATCTATCCTGCTGCACAATGGCTTCCAGCTCCTCCTGTTTATTGCCCATGCTGCGTGCATTGGCATAGATGCATTTGAGCTGGGTTATCGAATCCACCCCTAACATCGGCATGCACCCCCAGGCTCATCTCTGGTGCGCCTAGTTTTATCCCTTACCCCCTTCAAACCTAGCTTAAAGCCCTCTCTATGAGCCCTGCCATCTCATGAGCGAGGATTCTTTTACCCCTTTGAGATAGCTGGATGGCATCTGTTGCTAGCAAGCCCGGTGCCATGTAAACCTCCCCATGATCAAAAACCCAAAAATTCCACCGATGACACCAACCTCTGAGCCACGTATTAACCAGGTGTGTTTTCTTGTTCCTTTCAGTATATTTCCCTGCCACTGAAGGGACTGAGGAAAACATTACCTGTGCTCCCAATCCTTCCAGTAATCTCCCCAGTGCCCTGAAGTCCCTTTTGATTGCCTTTGGATTTCTCCCTGCTAACTCATCACTGCCAACCTGCACAACCAGCAAGGGGTAATAATCGGAGGGCTGAACCAGACCTGGGAGTTTCCTGGTAATGTCTTTTACCCGGGCCCCAGGGAGGCAGCAGACTTCCCTGTGGGATGGGTCAGGTCTGCATATTGGGCCCTCCGTCCCTGTCAGAAGGGAATCAGCTAAAACAATTACCCTCTTTTTCTTTTTTTCAGAGGCTGTGAGAATGTGTGGGGCTGCCTGACTGAGCCTAGGCACCCCCTCCAGATAGGCCTTCACCTACACCCTCATCTTCATTGACCTGGTCCTCAAGTTCCAGAGCCCCATACCTGTTGCTTAGGGGCAACTGGGAAGGTGAGGGAGACCGGGAGGGGATTCGCCTGCCTCCCCGAGCAGGGACCTGTATCCATTCCCTTCCATCTCTTAGGTCCCCTCCTGCCTGGTGGCAGGAGGGCAGGGGAACCTCCGCTTCTTGCGGAGCCTCCATCTGCTGCCTCTGCCTCAGGGATGGTAGGGTGTGGGCCCACCAATCTATCTCCCTCTCACACTCCCTGATACTCCTCAACCTTTCCACTGCTTCCTTCAGCTCTGCCACCAGGCTGAGCAGATCATCCACGTGGTCACACCTCACACAAGAGGCATCCCCGCTGACCTCCATCATCAGTGATAGACTCAGGCGCTCCCCGCAGCCAGACAGCTGGACAGCTGCATGTTTGCATGGGACCTCTGTCTGCGTCGCCGCATTTTTCCTAACAACGGCTTTCCCCGGAGTGGCGACCATACCTGGGTGTCCCTCTGGGCCGACGCCCACCGCTTGAGTAGCCTTCTCCAGCTGGGAAGAGGAAGAGGAAGAGGAAGAGGAAGAGGAAGAGGAAGAGGAAGAGGAAGAGGAAGAGGAAGAGGAAGAGGAAGAGGAAGAGGGGGGCTGCGCCCTACCTGCGCAAACTGCCGTGCCCCGTCCACCGGCGCTCCTCGGGCCGTTCAAATCTCCCGCGGTTGCCCCTGGCAACGCCCGCGCCACGTCAGCCTCTCTCGTGAGAGCCGCCGGCTCTGGCCGGTCCCTCCGCTCTTCCCCGGGGTTCTTGGGCCTCTGGAACCCCCCAGTCCGCCTCCGGCTAGCGCTTAGCCGCCCGCTTACCGGTGCCTCTGCTGGCCTCGCCACTGACACAGAAAGAGCCAGATCAAAATACCAGACCTATGGAACTTAAATTTGAGATACTGTCTTTTAGCCTGGATACAGCATGAGTGTCGTAACCAAAGTCTAAAACAGGTATGATAAATAATAGTACTTCTTCAGGGAGAAGGAAAAACCTTCATACAATGAGTGGCTGCATAAGACAGTTGGTGTGGTTTTGGGGGTGTGTGTATTTTTTCTGTCTGCTTTTAAAGATACAATAAATCCCAGGTTTCTTGCTATGAGTAAGATTGCTTGATATTTTGCCCCGAGCTCTCCCCGTAATACAAATTTTTAAGCTGTACACAACTCTGCAGAAAGAGAAAGAAAAACTGGAAAGCTGAACTATGTGAGGGCAGCTGCACAACAAAGAAGAGAAGAAACAAAAAATTTCAACATGGGAGTAAAGCACATCCCATATATATCACAAAATGGAAGAGATTTCATTCAGCTCCAGACAGGTTGTACATGGCATTTATGTAAGCGTGCTGGGAAGCATCATCTAGACGGTTAGATTAGATACCTGTATCGGATAGTAATTTCCAATCACTGACTCCGAGAAGCAGTGGCTGTATGAAAGAGGAAGGTTCACCAGAGGCCATTTGACCCCATAGAGAGAGGTGGTTATTTGTTTATTTATTATTGGTTTTGTTAACAGCCTGGGATAGAGATCATGCATGTTACATTTACAGACAGTATGAAGCTGGGAGAAGTTATATGTGTGCTGTAGGACAGGAACTGAATATCAACAGTGTTTGAACACTGGAAATGGTGAAATCAGCATGAATTTCAAGATAAAACAAGTGCGTCAAATTTTGGATGGAAGAACCCTTGTGGGGAAGCAGTTATGCAGGAAGGGATCTGAAGGGTTACAGTAAATGACAAGCTGGACATGAGTTAATATTGTGCAAAAATCTTCCTACTGGAAGACATAAACAAAAATGGAGCCTGCAAAAAGTGCATTATTAGGGAAGACTCATCAGGGCCACTGCACTTCAAGAAAGATGTGGATCAGTGGCCAAGAGTCTAGAGGAGTCTAACGGATACCTAGAGTTCTAGAAAACATGACTGACAGGAAGATCATGAACCAATTGGGATTCCTTTAGCTTAGAGAAAACTGAGAAGTAACAGGAAAACAGTCAAAGGAAGATTACCAAAGTGGGCATAAAATGCAGAAAAAAAAAAAAAAGATTCAAATTAGATATTAGGAAAAAATTTCTAACAGAAGGAACAAAGAAGCATAGAGACATAATGGGGCCTCCGTCGGGTGAGCTTAGCAAGAACTCACTGCACAGGGGTGACAGGGAACAAATTGGTCTTGCCTTTGAACAAGGTGGTAGATAGATGATCTGAGGTGGCTCTAGCCTGACTTTGCTGTCCTTTTAAGAGGAAATCATCTTAGTTAGGATGCCAGGACTTACAGCACTGCTGGAGAGTAAAAAAGATGTCTGCTGTGACAGTTCCCTATCTAAATGATTGATATGGCTTCTGCTACAATAAGTAATCTTAATAAAATACATTTATTATTCACATTTTCCATATGCATACAATTTTACTTTATGATTAAAATTAAATCTAACATTATAATGAAGAATGACCTTTGAAAAGAATGAGCTTAAAAAACCTAGCTAGAAGGCATTTCATAAAGATATTTCTTCAAGAACACAGGTTTTAGAGATTTAAACTTACACAGCAACAAAACTTCCTTTTTCCTATTAGTTCCCTACCCTTTCCCCAGAAACTTTCCCTTCCCTATACACAGAGGCATAAAACTACTTATACTTGAGCAGAAAAAAATTCACAGTCATTTTAGCAACCTGACCTCTTTGCCGCCTTCTTTTCTTTTTTTTTTTTTTCTTTCTTTTTTTACCCTGCTAATACTGCTGAAGATCTCCAGGGTCTGCATTTTCTGCTTAAAAAATGACAACATTTTTTTCCACATAGCTGTGCCTGTTTTGGGTTACCCTGGCTTAGGGCAAGTTTGCTATTGCTGCTGATATCTCCTTAGACACGCTGATCTCTCTGTGATAATATGGCAAATAATAGTGATTTAGAAGTATTTCTAATTAGGTAGTGTCAAAAAGGCATGCAAACATTAGAAAACTAAATTAAAGTCAATATTTCTGGTTTCAATTTTTAGTGTCTGTGTTTTCTCCCTCCTTTCTGCAGAGCTTCCTATTTGGGTCTTTTGTCTGGCTTTTTCCCCCTCCCTGAATCACTTAGTTGTTTTCAGCAGTGAAAGTAAAGAAAACATGGCAAGTGAAAGAAAAAAAAAAAAAAGCAGGAAGTTTTAATTTTTTTTCAAAATTCACCCTAATACTGGCAATCAAACAACTTTAGGAAAGGCTGATTACTAAATTCTTCCATTCCAAGCACATACATGTGTGCACAAGAACACATTCTTCCTGATAGTTTTCTCTGTGTTAATGGAGAAACTTTTTTTTTTTTTTTTTTACTTTTAGCTGACACAAGTCACTTACCTTCCTCATTTAGCCTTGCTCAAAGTTCTTTCTCAATTTGGGCCACGTGTTGTTTCTGAAAATAATTTAATTCAGCCAACTGGTTGCCAAATGACAAACTTCCTTTAAGCCAGGAAGGATACAGTCATGTTTTTTCTCCAGGGCTCTAATTCTGCTATCAGGTCATTTTCACATGTGCCACCACACAAATCTTCCCATCCTCAGGAAACTATCTCCAGAAAGGATTTGTGTTTGTGTCAGCCACCTGAGTTCTTGAGAAGTGCAGCACAAACCAGGAAAGAAATCCATGTCAGAAACACATCCCTTTCTTCAACGCTGTCGTGGTTTAACCCCAGCCAGCAACTAAACACCACGCAGCCGCTCACTCACTCCCCCTCAACCAGTGGGATGGGGGAGAAAATCGGGAAAAGAAGCAAAACTCGTGGGTTGAGATAAGAACGGTTTAATAGAACAGAAAAAGAAGAAACTAATAATGATAATGATAACACTAATAAAATGACAACAGCAATAATGAAACGATTGGAATGTACAAATGATGTGCAGTGCAATTGCTCACCACCTGCCGACCGACACCCAGCCAGTCCCCGAGCGGCGAATCCCTGCCCCCACTTCCCCGTTCCTATACTAGATGGGACATCACATGGTATGGAATACACCGTTGGCCAGTTTGGGTCAGGTGCCCTGGCTGTGTCCTGTGACAACTTCTTGTGCCCCTCCAGCTTTCTCACTGGCTGGGCATGAGAAGCTGAAAAATCCTTGACATTAGTCTAAACACTACTGAGCAACAACTGAAAACATCAGTGTGTTATCAACATTCTTCGCATACTGAACTCAAAACATAGCACTGTACCAGCTACTAGGAAGACAGTTAACTCTATCCCAGCTGAAACCAGGACAAACGCATAAATCTGTATATACACAGGCAGCATGAAAATAGTCTTTTGAGATGAGATACTTGAGTAGATCATTAGTATGATTTCACTAAGAAAGAGCCTGTTGGTGAAGACTGCATTGTACCTATGATAACATATATGAAAGAAGATGGTAGAGAATTAAATTTGTGAGATACAGGTTCATTTGGACCTTGCTTTTGTGATGAATGTTGTTTCATAAAGATAAATCATATTCTGTTCTCACCAAACTATTTCTGAACCATCTTGTGCCTCAGTAGATAACTTGATAGCTGACACCTCGAGTGAGGCTTTCTTTCTTCATATTCTCCTGTTCCGGGAAGCTAGACCAGAGCTATCAAAACTGACCAAATATTTGCCACATACATATGCTAAATCCAGCCTTCTATTAGCAGAAATGAAATGTGTTCTTTTGATTATTTCTCAGGGAGAGATCTGTGTGTAAGTAACAGCTACAATACCATCATTTGACAAAAAGACAAGTGCTGGCCCTCCAAAACCCACCACCAGTTGAGGGAAGATACTAGCAGTTCTCTGAGTCAAAACTCACTGAAGAACAAAGTGAGTTTTGTCTCAGAGAACAATAGAGTCTTATGGGTACGAGTGGAATACGTGTAAGAGGATTATCCAGAATTACAGTGCATGGGGCAAATTATCCAACAAATCTAGTACAATAAAGGTAAATTTCTACTGAAGAGTTTTAAGTAGTTCATGTTCATTATTTGCAATTCAAAGATGTAACACAGAACTGCAGAATTGTACACTAAGGGTCTGATGGCTCGGAGGAGTTAATAAAAGACTCCCACCAATTAAAATGTGTGTTAGATCAGGCACTAGTATAATTCTCATGTTTTATCTCATAAGATCTACTTTCAAGGTTTGTCTTTGAGGGGGAGAAGTTAATTACAATCATACAGACACCAGGTTTGAAGTTAGCAATTCTTTGAAATTTCTCTTTGTGTGCATTGGCTGCCCAATAGTAAAATTATGGAGGCTTTGTACTATCCTGCTTTAAGAATCAAAGTATATTGTGCTGAGAACAGGCAGATTAGAAGGATTTTTCTTATTGTTGTGAATAATTTTATTAATGTTTCATATTTTTAAAAAATTATTCAAAGAATGTATGCTGAAGCAATACAAAATGCCCATGCTTCTTAAGATTAAAAGAGAACAGACCTAAAGTTTTGGGAAGAAAGAAAGAGAAATAAATAACTTTGTCATCCTTTAAAAAAATATATAATTTTTGTTTGTTTTTAAAAGATTTTTATTTGTTAATGAGATTGTTTCAGGCTTTTACAATGGGATCTATGAACTCTAAGATGTGGTTTAGGGAGATAAACCTGAACTGTCAGGGAGCAGGCCTGATTCAGGTACCTCTGGCACACTGAGCTGCTCTTCCCAGTCCCCTACACACTGCTGCAACAATAAGGCTAAACACAAAGTCTTCTTTCACCCATCCCCTGTGCCTCATGGTCTTTCCTGTGGCAGCTTGTAGCATGCAACTCATTTGGCAGAGCTCAGGGCATCCGTGCTGCAGAGAGGTAAGCAGCTCTGCTGCAGTGCTGCCATTTGTCAGTGGCAAATGCTGTTCATCACCAAAATGCAAAAGCCTGTGGTAGGCCACAGCTCAGATCATGGTGCAGGTCAGAATGGTCTCCAGTGACCTGCTGGGAGCTGTAAGGAGTTGGGCTTTTCTGTACAGCACCACAGTGCGGCAAAAGTATGTTCCTCTATGCTTGCATACTCCAGGCATCTCAATGACCAGGAATGGGCTAAAAGTCATGAAGAAAATATTTTCAATGTGCATAAATTCAGCACCAGAAGTTTTACATCTAAAGCTGTGAGAATCTGAACCTGACCCTAAAAAACATCACAGAAGGTCCAAAATTAATTTGCTAGGGGGAGCAGCTGCTCTTCTCACCTAAGATGCCATAGAGGTTTACTATTCTTGTGACCAATTCAACCTCAAACCCCACTTTCATTCCACCTAATAGGAATCAACTCTTCTTCCTCCAGCAATTCTCCCTGAATAGCACAGTTGCTCACAGAAATGCAATTGCTCAATAGCTAGGGCTTGGGGATGCATAAGGAAACAGAAAAGGACTACTGCATAACTTGGTACAGCACGAGGTGGTGCCCTCCATTTTCAAAGGAGAAGGAAGCTCGATGTCCTCTGTGGATTCACTTCTGTCATGGGATAGCATGAAAAAGAGGCTGCTTTGGGTCTAGCAATGCCTTACTTCTCTGCTATTGTCCTGCCGTAGAAAACCCAGAGAGCAAGAGGGAGTGAACAGCCCCCAATGGGGCAGACGAACCATGAGCGATGGTTGTTTACCATGCACAGAGGGCATGCAAAGATGATACAATTGCTGAAGCATTCTTCTATAAAACAGACTCAGCCGGCATGGTCCAGTGAGCAAGACAGGGTTGCATTATCGTTAGTATGCTGATGGTACACTATATTTAGAAATGATCTTGCCAACTACTTTGACTAATACGGAAAAGGGAAGAGTTTCCTGGGCACTGCAGTTTTTGAAAACCTAGTGTTGACATTATCATCATTACTCATCAGCTTGGGTCTCGCTTGTAGCCCTGGAACCATGGGAGGGAAGACCCAATATCCACACCTGCCTTATTCAAAATAATGTAAAATCTAATTACTTCAAAAGGGAGGAAAAAAATACAGCATGGGAAAGTAAAACAAAGAGAGGAAAAATAAACTAAAGATTAAGAAAAACTTACACTGCAGTATTGGAGTGAAAAATAAAATGCATTCATATCAAAGATTGCTTATGCTTATGTGGTCAAGAAAAATTTGTTCATATAAAATATTTGAAATCTTGAGATTATTTCTTTTGAAACAGAATTAACTGGGTGAGAGGCATAAATGAAAGGGGAGGATGGGAGAAACATGGCCTGTAGTTTTTAGACCAAAACAGTTAGGAGTAACCAAACTGTTTAGTTTGGATCAGCACAAGGTTAAAAATATGGAAATGGAGCAATGAGACAGGGAGCAGAACTTAGGAAAAAGAAGCAGGTTATTAAAGGAAGAAAATTTGAGGTGTAAGTTGACTGTGACTTAGGTCAAAAGAGTAAGCTGGCACAGAAGACAACATGGGATCCTAGTCAACGGCCTCTGAAGTCAGTGAGGGTCTTTCCATTGACATCAGTGGGAATTAAGTTCAGCTCTCAGACAAAAAGACAAAGAAAACAAAACTGAAAAGAACATACAACCAGAAAAAAGAAGTTGGGTGAGACAAAACAGAGCAGATGGTGTTTGGAGTACATAATGCACTAATAAATGGATGTGTCTGTGTCTTTGTCTTTGACAGGCACTATTATCTTAAATGATATGCTTAAATGATACACTGAAATGACTGATTTTCTTGATAAGAATAATTTCTGTAGTCTAAAGAAATTTAGGACTGTTTGTGTTAACACTAATTAGATGTTCAAGAGTCTTCCTGAGCACACTAGGTAGTCACATCTAATTCATAAAGGTTTCAAACTGATTGCTGTACGAATCCCCATTTTTCTTTTTCTTTTTTTTTCCCTTTTTTCCCTTTTTTCCCTTTTTTTTCCTTCTCCCCCGCCCCTTTTTTTTCCCCTTAAATTAAGCACAGGGACCTAAATATAAATACAGGCTAATTATCTGATCTCCAATTTCAAATCACATTTGGCTTTTAGCCTGTTCATAATGTTTTTTTAATGAATGACCTCACTAAATTACAGGCAAATTCCTACAGAACTATACATTTCCTTCACAAAGTTACAAAAAATGCCTATGATAATTATTGTTGTCACAATGCATACCTTGGGACATAATGTATTGTGAACATTAATCACACCAGCCACATGATGTGCTTGTTATTTGAAAGTGTTGCCAGCATATCGTTAATTTTAAGCTGCCTACATATCAAATCTTTGCCCAAACTATAAGTGCTGGTTCCTTTGTGTTTATAAATAGCACTAAAATAAGAATAAAGCCCAGTGGCACATTCCCCTCCAAAATCAATGGTAAATTCATGTTGTCTGTGATTTTACTTAGTGACCAAGCAGGAGGATACTCCTAGTATTTGAGTCATCCTTTGAAAATACTATATAAAAAGACATGTTTCACAGCAGCTGATGCATTGCTGTGGCCCACTGTGATCACTGGTGCTTCACACAGGCAGATAGCTTCAGTCATCCACATGGCAAAAGTTGCAGAGCTGACACCGGAAAACAAAACAAGAGAGTCAGAGCTTACTGATGTCAGTGGATTCCATAGTTTTTGAACCAGTTCTAAAAAGGCTAAATATTCTTTTAAGTAAAGGGGAGATTGTAGTTACATGGGAACTGGAAGCTGGATTCTTAAATCTGTTCTTTGTTTTCAGTGGTAGTTTTATCTCTGAAAGGAACATTAGCTCATTCCTTTTAAGAACATTCTATGTAGCTTTTATGTTCAAATAACAAGATTCTATGTTTTATGATTTATTCTATTATTTAAGCAGACTAGTGCTTTAATTTATCTTACATTTTAAATGAATAAAAGAACTGTTACTGTAATTTAAGATTTTGAGGTTAAAAATGAGAAAACTCCAAATATGAAGTTAGCTCTGGTGAAGCTGACTAGCTTATGCTGCATTGTGTTTTGCATATTTTATGAATATGTATGACTAATAAACTGTGGTAAGACAATGGCTACATTTAAATTAGGAAAAGAAATTAGAACTGTGTATGGTGTACGACCAAGTTATTGTTGCCAAATTTACCTTCCAGAGCTGATCAAAGTCCATTGATTTTGGATTATCACCAAAGAGAATTCCTTTCCTCCATTTTTCTGAAGCTTTTCAACAGCCAGAAGAGGCTAGGGAAGAAGGTTGGTCAAAATAAATGAAGGAAATGTACTCGGAAGACAAATGAAATGTGCCATTTATGCTTCAAAAGCTTCTAATTTTTTTTAATAATAACTGTGCTTCTAGTTGGATGACTGTTCAGATCTCCAAGTGGAGTTACTTATGCTTATACACATACTTGCAGCTTGGCAGTATTTATACTTGGTTGGTGTATTTTACATGTTTATGTCTCTAATTTTAAGAAGTTTTTCATTTGCTACAATAAGTAACCTGCATTTGTATCAAGATGTACTGAAAAGAGAATCTGCAAGAAGATGCAGGCATAACAATAGTGACTTGAAAAGTTTAACAGCTTTGTGGTGAGAAGTATAAACCCTTGCCACCATACCTACTCTGGCACCCCTTGACACACATCTCTTGGTACAACTCCCTTCCTTGATTTCTGCTGGTTCCTCTCAGGACAGTCTTTCTCTGCTTACCTACAGTTAGGGTGAAGTCAGATTATGATGAAGATTAATTGTAAGATTAATATTCTCATTTGTTTTCTATAGGTTAACTTCTACCACATATTCACACATTTGGGGTTTGGGGGGGGGGGGGGGTGAAGTAGAGCTACTGACCATCCTGCTGGTACCATGGTGAAGAGCTACTCATGGCCCAGCTCAGACATCCACTACACCTGCATTTAGCTGAATACTCAGTGTGATGCTGTTTTGCTCCAGTACATTGCAGTCTGGAAAATCACCATGTTTCACTGAAAAAAACCCTAACAACATCCCTTCCAAAAATTGCCTTTTTTTTTTCTTTCAGCAGCTGTGCATCAATATCAATAACATTTCATCATGGTTTTTATTACAGAAATGAATGTGCAGTACCCTCTACCACTGTTCTGTGTATTGCAGATCTGGCTGTAAACCAAGAGATTGTTGAGGGTTATGAGAGAGATTTATGTATTGCATTTTACTCACAGAAGGATGATAGTTACCTCCACTTTTCTATTATAAGTGCCTTCTAGCTGTGTGCTCACAGATCATGCAAAATAATGATTCAGCAATAACTTTTAGTGGGAATACCAAATTGGTATTTTATTCCCATTATTAATTCCTAGGTGAACACAACTTTCCATATACTTACCGTATACTTACCTTATCATGTGACATAATGGGCCACAGAGCATTTCACATGTAGACCACAGGGTCAGTCGTTCAAATCTTGCCTAATCAGGAGCATCCACTATTGTTTGGTGACTGCATGAGACTCTAAGGACGTGCATACATGCAGAAATCCATAATCAAATTTGGCGTATTTATGTTCATATTGTTATCATGTGTAGACTCTCTGGATTAAGCCTTTGTTTATAATAGCTTGCAATTTTAGGTACCTCATATGAACAGTGATAACAGAGGCCAATTACTGAAAAAGCAGCAGAAACAGTGATATAGTCTAGATCTGGTAAATAAACCCCAAAGATATCGTTCTTCTTTAAAAAGCAACTGCAAAACTGTGACACAGAGCTAAGGGAACTGGTACAGAGAACAGCAGCAGAGGCAAGCCAAGTGCTAGAGGAATGGTTAATGCAGTCCTTCCTACAAGGTTACAGATCATGAAAAATCCCAAAGAGCTGCGTTGTTTAAGTCTCTTCTCCTCCGTTGTTGGGTGCAGTACAACTTACCACAGATCTAAGAGAAGAGGAGCAAGGTTAGCTAGCAAAATGTTTAGTTTATCTACATGAAGAAAGCATCAAAGAGAGAGTACTCTTCCCAGATTCATTTTATTACATAATTATTATTTTAACTTTTTAATAAACCCTTATTTCCAGAAGGACATGTGAAGCAAAATGCTAGATTTTAGGCTTTGTCAAGAACTCTGGGACAAACGTGTGCTATGCCCCTAAAGAATTCATTATGTAAGTGGCTGAAAAAACTTCTTATTTGTTCTCCAGTAACACTTTATTTTTAAGTGCTAGCATGCTGATTTTGAAAACATATTTCAACCCTGAATGAAGCTGAGTCCAGAGATTGCATTTCCTCATCCTTTCTATACTTGAATACATGAGGCTTCTGCTTATAAAGCTCATGACACAACATGTCAAGCCAGCTCAAGTGGCACTAAGAGACTTTTCTTTGAGTCCCTCATTCTTCTCAGCTGTCACTTGTCTCTTCCAAATACCTCATCTATATGCCATAGTACTCTTGTCTGTATAGTGCTCATTTTGTTGCCACTTTTACTTTGTGGCTGCAGATCAGGACAGACCCTTCAGAAGCTGTCATTAGGAGAAACAAACCAACACCAAATCCCATCTTTCTGTGAGTATGCTAAAAATATTACACAAAAGAGTAGGAACAGAAAAAGTTGAAGCTGATTCCATGTATCATGAAGGAATAGAAAAGGTGCAGGAGTTTTCAGGGAAATACTTGCAGTTCTTGCTTCCAAAACTATAGGTTGCTATTGATTCTGTACAAAACCACAATTTTTAAATGATAAATTATCCTTTCAATTACAAAATATATTTAATACCAAAGGGAATCAAAGAAGAGGAAAGTTATTGTCACGAGAAACTACAAAGATGACCAAAACATGACTCAGGCTGTAGCAACATCAGATTAACAATCAGCTGGTTATTCTGCTTATTTCACTTCAGGTGAAAGGGATGCATTTGGTCAGTGATGCCTGCTTCTGTCCTCCCATTGAATCTTCCACACATTTTTGCGGTTATTGAAACAAGTATCCGCAATTGACTGGATTATGCTATACACTCTGAATTTCTCCTGCTCTGCACCCTTCTGGTAGCTTGTTTCTGTTCGCTTTTTATCAACTTCTGCTCCAAATCCATTAATCCCAAGGGGTTTTTTTCTGTTCTCCTCTTCTCAAAATCTGCCCTTCCTGATGTTAAATTTCTGCTTCACATGCAGGCGTTTAGTTATGAATTTGCATAAACCATCCCTATTTTGAAGTACATCTCTTACAGATGGCAGGGTCTGCCCAAACCTAGAGTGCTCTGCGTGATTAGGCAGAACTTTACACAAAGTGAAACTAGCAAATCTTCCAAATATCCTTGCCCATTCACATAGTCAGCACTTGGCTATGCATGGGGCTAGTATGTCCTTTAGTGATAGTGCTGCTCCCCTGAGCAGTAAGTAGATCTTAATGGTTCTGATTTGGAGCACTTGATGTGATTAAAGGTCTTGAAAGAAAGTTACATTTCCCTGACCACCATCCTCACTTCCAGACACAAGATTTTCACATAATCCTAGGAACTCCCGTTAGGTTATTCTGTATACCGTCCGATACTCAATAACACTTCCTGGTTTCACTTAAATGATACACAAAAGCAAGAGTTTTAGGATCTTGCTCTTTTTCCACATTAAGAGACCATATGGTTAAGATAAGTAATATGAAGGCTATTCATCTGTTCAGTCCTTACACACAGGGTACATATTTCTGGAAAACCACTATAAACTATATATGTAGCTCTTCCTAAATATACCACCCAGTGGAATTCAAAATCAGGGGGGTGTTTTGTTTCATTTTGAACCTATAAAATATTAACGAAGTCATACAGTCGAAAGAGAAGTGTGTCCTTCAAAGTAGAAAAAGAGTGCGATCCTGTTATTTCTAAGTTTATGGGGCTGACATTTTTCTCTCCTTGGAGTTTTATAACAGTATGACTCAGTTAATTAGATTGAAAGCCAAGGGCTGTCACAACTCAGATACAGCAATAAAGCACTACACGTATATATGTTTCCAGAGACAGACAAAGATATTTGTTACTACAACTCTGTTTAAAAAAGTAGTCTCAGTACAGGGAGGTTAATGGTCAGTGTAAAAGAAGGTTTAAATACAGAAAAAGCAACCATCAAATAGTTTTGTTTTCAGACCTTCCTGTGTGTAAAAATATGCCAGCTGTATAATTTTGAAGTATCTCTTTCTCATCTCCATATTGTAGTCCAAATTTAGTTCAGAAAAGCTGTCCAATACATCCAACCACATTTTTGTTCAGCTGTCACAAAAAATTGTATTTGAGCAGTGACTACCTACCTTGAACTATCTATCCATGTGCCTCTCCCTGGAAACTGCTGAAAGTTTAAAAGACATCTATAAGTTCAAAAATAAATTACTTTTTGAGCATTGTTGGCTTACTTTGCAGAAAAGTGTTAGTTACAATACCTTTCATCCATGTACTTGTGTCAAGTTGTAATGACCCAGTTGCAGAACATATTTCCAAATTTAAGACCAAAAGGAAGAGTCATCTAAAGCATCTAAAGCAGAAATGTTACACAAAAGAACAATGGAAGATCATCTGTAATTCTGACTATTGAACTCTGGCAGCTGCATATATAACAAGGTAGGTGGTGAGTCAAAGCTGTAAGGAATTGAGAGATTTTGAATTTTCTTTCTTTCAGAGTAAATGAATATGAAGCCTGTGCTAGTTTTTATCAATGCCTTATAATTGCATACATGTGAGTGGGTGGTTTTCTTACATTTTATAATGCAGTCTGGGGTCCCCAAACAGTGCAACGAAATGTAACCTCGCACACAGTAGAAGGCAAATGTGAGACTCACTACTCAATAAATGAATGTGACAGCAATTTGCAAGAATAATTGCCCTGCCAGGTCCTACGTTTAAACACGCCGTAAGGAATCATATGTTCACACAGTGTGAAACCTGTGTGCTATAGTGAAAACATGATCTACATTAGTGAAGTATTTCTACCCTCACAGCCTTTTTCTTAACATACTGAACAGAAAACTGTATGGACACTAACAATTAATTATCTTTTACTGCTTGAAGTACTTTAACACACATTTTACTTTCAGATAGTAGCATACATCTATCTTACACTGTTTTCGGGAACAAATGCAGAGTCTCGCATGCGTCAAAAGGCAAGCTGTGAGTCAACTGATTTGGTGTAGATAATGTTCAGTTTAGAGAGATGCATCTCTAAATTTTCTCGATATGAAACATGGTGGACTTAGAGGAACAAGAAACTCCAGAGCTGCTATTCAATAATTTTTATCAGTGTGTATGTGAACTGTGTCAGAAAATGTTAAGGTATGTTGGCTAACAGTTGTTTCTTACAGTTGTAATGGTGTGGTTTGGTGAGGGTGAAGAAGCTTTAGGAAAAGGAAGCATGAAGGCTATACAGAGGTTCCTAAGCAATATGCTCTTGAAAAACAATAGAAGGAAAAACCACCAGCCACTCCCTTTGAGGCTCCTATGTTGTTACTCATCAGTATTTAACTTCATGGTGATTTAATCTGAGATACTTTGAGGAAGACTGAAAACATGCTTATGGCCATTTACCACTAGTCTAATAATGCAGTAATTTTGCTATGATGATTTGGGTACTTGAAGTTCTTGTTGGTATCTTAGTATTAGGGGAATGAAAGTAAAGTCAGGCCTGATTGAAGAGTGAAAGAATCAGGCAGTAATCTTGAGGGACTTTTATTGACTTAGGATCAGAGAAAGCACATGCTCAAACAGTTCGAAAGGGGTCTGAAGTGCAGCCATGCTAGTTCCCAAGATGCAATCAAGTTGCAAAAGAATGAAGTATTGATCCCTCATCACACCATGATCTCAAGATAACCTTGTGATAGCTGTTGCAGATAATTTATATGCATGTATATATGAGGACTTTATGGGCTTTTGTACATGCCCAGGAGGAGTAAAGGATCTCTGCTGTCCATGAAATTCTTCATATAGCTACAAGACAAAAATGGCATTGGCAAGCTTTTCTGTGGAGCTTTGTTTCTGCTAAAAGTACAGGCAAAGGGTTTAGTGCATTTTATGGTACCTTCCTGCAGTAGTACTAAATTGTGTGCACCCTTCTTTCTGCTGCGTTCTGCTGTGATTGGGGGATTTCTGGGATTTCTGTCTGTGGCATAAATCTCCTATTACAGTGTTTTCTAGAGCTCTGAGAGGAAGTCTTTTTCATCCTCTCTATAACTTTCTATTCCTCACCTTTAACTTCCTGATTTGAAATCAGATAGGAGGAAAACAAACAAATTAAGTCCTTTATTATCATGTATCAACACAGGTAGTAGACTATGCTGAGGCAGGCTTGATTTTCAGTGAATCTTAAGTTATCAAATACTTCCATTCTGTAAAGCCCAAACCACACAAGCTTTCTATCATTTTGGGTTTCCTTATAGAAGTATTGCACAGCATGGAGCTATTTACTTTATAGAGTAAGTGTTTGTGTTAAGAAAGAGAAGATGTAAGGAGAAAGAAATCTGTGTGTAATCACTTAGAACCTTTCCTTTTTTTATAAAAGTAAGGAAGTTGAAAAATTATCATAATAAAAATCATCATACAATCCGAAAACATAGTCATAAATTACCCCCAAAACACAGACACATTTAAGCTGCAAATTAAAAGTACTTTTAAAGTCATCTAAATGTAATTTGCTACTCAGATCTTAATAAAATGAAATTTTCACAATGTTAAAGACAGCAGCAGATGTTGGTTTTAATATTTATTGAAAAAAGGTTGTGGTGGTGTAATTCAATCCTCTCTGACTGGCCTTTTTTCCTGTCTGCTTTGTTATGTTTCATTAAAAGCTCTTATCATCAAATTGTTTTCCATAACAACTTGGAATCATAGTAGCTTCCAATGACAGAAGTGTCCAGATTCTGATAAAGACCTGCATGTGTCAAATGCCAAAGTAGCACTTAACAGAACTAAAATAAAGCAAAAGAAAACAGAGCTAAAACACAGCAAAAGAGTTTTCTTTCTTTCTTTTTTTCCTGAATAAAACAAGGATTTTCCTTGAATGTAGTTTAAAAATAGAGCAAGCTATACTAGACTAAAATCTAGCAGTACTTCTATGCAATATTTTAAAGGGTACCAGAATTTTTTCAAATTTACTCTTGTTATTAGTGAGAGCTTAATCACTAAATTCAGGGGGGGCAAAGTTAGGCTGAAACTGTGCTGGTTTTATGTTTTTCTAATCACATTTTAAATAGGCTGTATGGGTGTGAATCTCCTACTTTGGTGCCATCTTCATATATAAAGATTATAAAATTACCCAAGCCAATGTAGCATCAGTAAATGTACTGACAAAATAACTTTCAAGAAAGTGGAAACACAAAGGGCTTGCAGGCTACCTGGAAAGTGAACAAGCACAAGCTCTGGCAGATAGCTGAGGTGACTAACCTGCAGTGTGGGAGACCCTTTGCAGAAACAATCGATCTGGCGGTTTCCCTGTGTTTGTGCTGGGCATGTACCAGCCATAGCGTTCAAGCTATTCTCACCTGTGGAAGTGTGAGGAAATTTAATCTATCAGGTAGCTGCTTACCAAAGTGTTCACAGCTTGACAAGTTAAATTGTTATTTCACCCAGGAGCTTATTGGAAGCCAGTTCGGATCTGAAAGCAGTGCTCTTTTGTTCTCAGCATTGACACCATTTAGAAAAGGCCCTGCAGTGAGTAAGAGGTGCCAGGAATAGCAGGACTGAGTCCCACACACCAGAGCAGTCTAATTGTGGTGCAGCTGACGGTTGGATAATTTTGACAGGACTGATAATGCAGGGGAAGGATTTCTTGGGTGCAGATAGGCAAAAAGATTTTTACACTCTCTACCCCAGGACAAGGCAGGCTGAGGAGAACAGAGACAGCCTAGTGTGGGTAGGTTCATGCATAGTTCAGATCACTAAAATGGCTTTGGATGGCTTGTGGGCATGCCAAGTGCATAGTCAGGTCTAGCAAAAAAAATGTGGGGAAGCTGTGGCAAGCCTCTGAGGAGCAAAAAGCCATTAATCTGGATAATAAATGGTGAAGCTCCTCCTTCCCCAGAGAGTTACAAAAAAGTTTTCTTGAATTTTAGAAAAGTTTAAGCCAACTTAAAACCCAAAATCTGTGCACAGAATTACAAATAAACCTTCTGCTATTATCTGGAAAAACTGCATTAAGATAGCTTGCCAGCACAGTGAATTGTTTCACCTAGAAAATGAAATGGCAGCACCCAAGCAAAAACTTGATATTCCAAGTATATGCAGATACCCACGTGTTTCAAGAAACTACCATAAGACTTGAGGAAGCCTTCTCTAAGATACCTCCATAGTCACTGACTGCCCAGGAAGACAAAGGTGGGCAGGTGTGGGCCCTCTTCAAGTCTCCCACTCTCCAGGCCCCCATCTTGTATTCTGGTTCACATCATACTCTCATAAATCTATGTCGTGGTTTAACCCCAGCCAGCAACTATGCACCACGCAGCCGCTCACTCACTCCTCCCCCACCTCAGCTGGACAGGGGAGAGAAAATATAGCAAAATCAAGATAAGGACAGGGAGAGATCACTCAAACAATTACCATCATGGGCAAAACAGATTCAACTTGGGGAAAATTAACTTAATTTATTGCCAATAAAACCAGAGTAGGGTAATGAGAAATAAAACCAAATTTTAAAACACTTTCCCCCCACCCCCCCCTTCTTCCTGGGCAGGGAATGGGGGTTGTCGTCAGTTCATCACATGTTGTCTCTGCTGCTCCTTCCTTCTCAGGGGCAGGACTCCTCTTCCCCTGCCTCAGCACGTGGGGTCCCTCCCATGGGAGACAGTCCTCCATGAACTTCTCCAGCATGAGTCCTTCCCAAGGGCTGCAGTTCTTCATGAACTGCTCCAGCGTGGGTCCCTCCCATGGGCTGTAGTCCTTCAGGAGCACACTGCTCCAGTGTGGGTCCCCCGCAGGGTCACAAGTCCTGCCAGAAAACCTGCTCCAGCGTGGGCTCCTCTCTCTACAGGTCCACAGGTCCTGCCGGGAGCCTGCTCCAGCGCGGGCTTCCCGCGGGTCACAGCCTCCTTCAGGCATCCACCTGCTCCAGCGTGGGGTCCTCCCCGGGCTGCAGGTAGATATCTGCTCCACCGTGGACCTCCCTGGGCTGCAGGGGGACAGCCTGCCTCACCGTGGTCTTCCCCACGGGCTGCAGGGGAATCTCTGCTCCGGCGCCTGGAGCACCTCCTCCCCCTCCTTCTTCACTGACCTGGGGGTCTGCAGCGTTGTTTCTCTCACATGTTCTCACTCCTCTCGCCAGCTGCAGTTTCTGTGCTGCTGCAACTTTTTTCCCATCTTAAATCTGTTATCCCAGAGGCACTACCACCGTCGCTGATGGGCTCGGCCTTGGCCGGCAATGAGTCTATCTTAGAGCTGGCTGGTATTGGCTCTGTCAGACATAGGACAAGCTTTTAGCAGCTTCTCACAGAAGCCATCCCTGTCGCACACCCCCCTAGTACCAAAACCTTGCCACAAAAACCCAAAACAATCTAGCAGGGTCTTTTGGGAGTGGGTATTGGTGCTAGTTATCATCAAAACAGCATTTCATGAACAGCAAGGACCTAATCTAAGCTATGTGGAGGTGCAAGTGAGGAAAGAAAAGTTCCAGCATAGCCTGAATTCCCTCCAGAAACATTACTTCTTTTTTTTTTTTTCTTGTGGATTGACAATTGCTGTCTCTGTGTGCAACACAGTAGATGAAATCATGTACAATATCTCATCTGATCTTCTTTTTCTCTCTTGGATTATTTAAATGCAGTGAATTCTCTGAGCTCCAGGCAATAGGGCTAAAAGTGTTTTAATGAAGCTTGTATCAGGACGATAATGTAATTAGCATAGTTGAGAAAATTCCTCCACAGCTAAAACGGGAAAAAAGATTGTAACCTTACGCACACCACATCTGGGCTTTTCTTGTCAGCAAATCCTTGGAGCTGATTCTCTGTTCCTGTCAAGCACTGTAATATGCTGCAAATTTCATCTAGCTGAAAACATTGGGAAGAGTAACTGCCAAACACCTTCAACATTGCTCAGCAACTACGCCATGGGGGAAAATAAATTAATGCAAGGCAAATAAAGCCAGGCTACCTGGGAGTTGGGAGATTCCTTGAGAAATGAGATGGGCAAATCTCAAAAGATGTTCTCTTTGGATTGAGTCTGGATACTAATCCAGACTATTCATATTTCTCAACTGTATAATGTAATATTTTGCCTCCTAACAGAGATCTTTACTCTACGTAATTAAAAAGCACACATGAAATCCTGGAGAAGGTATTTGGGGTTATGAGGCGTATTCTTACCAAAGAACAAAGAGGAGCACTGAGAAGGTGCAGTGTTTAAGCCTTTGTTGTTCTGAAACCCGTATGGTTGTTTAGTCCTATGCAAATTGGTATGAATTCTGCAGAATTACTATGGTCACACTAACTTTGTCATCTATGAAAGTCAGTGTGTCTGTCCTGTGTCCTGTTTCCTACCATCCTCCAATAAAATCATGGTTTTTTGACCAGGAATGGCTTTTTCCTTTCTTTTCTGTGCTTAGCTTGCTTAGCTTTTTGAGCTTACTTATCTCACAACAGCAATATAGTTGTAATTAATACTACATCCTCCAGAAATAGGATGCAGAATGGTCTCTGAGGACCTATCAGCAGTGTAATTACAGCATTTGAGAAGAATATATCCCATTCTTGTTTAGTTCTAAGAAAAAACGGTACAGCTATGTACCCCACAAGTTTCAGGAAAAGAAGAATGTTAACAGGACTACAGCCACTGTACTATGCCTTCATGAAGTGCTGGAAAAGTCCAGCAGCCCTGGGTTATGAGGGCTGCCATCACTTGCTTAAAGATTGTTCAAGTAAAAGTGACTTTTTTCCTTTTTTTAACAATCTGAAAAGAAATGTCTTGGAGGAACTGGCAAGATATTTATTAACTTTTTGTTTTTCAAAGGGCCTGGGACCTTGAAAATGTTCTGGAAAGCAGACAGCGGTTACCTCTCTAAGAAGAATGGATGGTGATCTCAGAGCACCTTCTCTTCTTCCCTTTTTTCACTGTGAAAGGTTGGACTGACACAGGAGCCATATTTGCTGTTTGCAGGACCCTAGAATGTATCGTAGAAACCTTTTACATAGAAGAGCTCTGGCTCCTCTATTTTCTGCATAGAAAAAATATTTCTTAAAGGAGCAGTATCAGGAAGGAGGTTGGAAAGCAAAGTGAAATACTTAAAATTATCCCCAAAAGGAGACAGTGCCAAGGGATTTCACATACTTGGCAGAAGCAGCAAACTGCATGCATTCCTGATTTGTCCTATTAGATCATCAATCACTGGTTAAAGCCCTGGCATGCACAGGAGCATGACAGCATGCTGATCTTCACCACACAACTGCTCTGAACCAAGCTCTACTGTTCCAGGTTACACCAGCACAAGTCCAACAGCCACTGAACAGTTCATCACCCACTTTGGATACAAATAGTAACAGAGGGGGTTCTTGTCAAAGAAGAAAAGAAATGAATGATTTCAAAAGAAAGGGAGAATAGGCAGTATCTAGATAGAAAAAATAGACACAGAAATGTTAAGTATTCTTAGGATTATTTTAATGCAAAGGCAATACTACGTTAAATGAGATGTTAAGCTTATATATGGTGATCATACTTGTTAATGTAATTTGTTAAACTAGTATTTTCAAAGCCAGGAACCAAAGTTCAAGCATCTGATTTAATTTTTAAGCAGCTCATGAGTGACCGAGTTAACCAGGACATTGAACTGTCTGAAGTTCAGGGCATAAATAAGCCTTTCTGACCCTGAACAGCCCCTATAGGGTCTTTGCCCAGTGCAACCACTTCCAGGAGATGCTAAGTAACACTGCTGATCCCAACCAGTTTCGCACTTGATAAGCCAAGTCTCCCTGTGCAATGTCAGTCAGCTATCTCATCATAGTCAGAGGTACTTGTGTTCATCAACTGGCAGACTGGTTCAACAGAAACCAAGAAGCAAAGCACTACACACTTTATCAGTAATGAATACTTACAGTTAATACTTTGCTTTTTTGAAATTAGATATACTGTATAGCTGGGATTTGAAGATGGTCTCAGCTAGTAAAATGTGTACAGCTTATTTTTTATGTTAATAAATTATTTTAACATTTAAAAGGGGACTGTTAAGCACAGTAAATGCACGCATTCCTTTCACATATTTATATTCCCAGTATACAATGTTTTATTTCCAGGCACAGTGATGAACTTTCCTAGTGCAAGTGAGTACAGAATGAAAACAAGCTGGAGATAGATTGCTACAAAGACTCGAGGTGCCTAAAGCTCAACAGCGATGTTCACCCAGGAACCTGGGCAGAGAACATATACCATACTGGCCCACAGAAAAGATTCAAATATTCAGGAAATAGAGCTTAACAAAGCAAAGATGGTTAAAATTATCTAATATCCTCTCCATCATCAAGCTGACACCAATCTGTCTTTATCACAGAACAAAAAAAGCTGTAATGTACAATTTCAGTCTGATTTTCAAAAGAGATTTAAATGCTGAACTACTGTATTCCCCTTGAAATATCAACATCTGTCCAGAAAATAAAGCATGTGAAGACCATTTATCCTCTGTGAATGGATTGTCTAAGAAATCATCTTGATAATTTTTTTGAGCAATGAGTCTATTATGAAGCAACAAGTGCTGCTACGTTTAAACTGCAATGAGTAAGTCAGTCTTCTAACTAAAGAGCTTCTTTCTGAGTATCTGCAGCCTTTACCACAGAGACCACCAAAGTCATTAGCCAGCTGGTTACCTAAAACATAATGGGCCATATTTTCTGCTGATGTCATTCTATTTGGATTCAGTCTCAAGGTAAGTTTTTCACTTAAACTGTGTGAAAGTTTGTTTTACATAGATAAGAGCTCCCATCTATAAAAGAGAGGAAGCCAATACATTCTAAAAAAAAAAAAAAAAATCAAAACCCATTACTGTACTTGTGAAAAGGTCGACAAGATGCTACACTTCAATTAGCCATACTAATAAATTTTGATTGATATTGAATCTAATTCTTGGGGGGGCGGGGAGCAGAACAAAACAAAGAAGACAATAAATGGAATTTATTTCATGGTCTCAGTACAATGCTTACCCAGACATAGCAATATGACAGTAGATACCTCAAAATCATATGAATATTCAGGCTGGTGCAGAAAGACTCAAAATCCATGTCCACTGAAAATTTGAATGCTATTTGAAAATGCCATATTTCTGCTATTGTAATAGACCATGCCACCATTGCCCCCAAACATTCCTAGGATATTAACTTAAAACATGTAAATACATGGTCAAATCTGTTACAATATTTATTTTCAGAGACTCAATCCCATCTCAAGATTTTCCCATAGGTGCTAAGAAGGAGAAAAGACCTGGTGGACTGCATGTTCCCTCTCCCCACTAATCCCTGCTAAAATAAATTGTTCCCAAGGAGGCAGATTCTGCTTTATGTTGCATCAGTGCAAAAGAAAATACAGAGTTTCAAAGCCAGAATGATATTCATATAATAGGAGCAGAATGTAGCCCTGTATATTTGTCTGATCCAGGTTTAAATGATTGAAGTGATGATGTTTTTACTGCTTCCCTAAGGAAATACTTTTACAATTTAACAGACCTGACTGTTAAGATTACTGTTTCTCCTGACATTTTCTGCATTTTCATTTGTTCAGTTTCATTCTGTTTCCCCGCTCATAACCTACTGGAGGACACAAGGTATGCTGCATATATATATAAATAGTGACAAGCTGTGCTACTACTAATATTTAGAGAGCAAGCATGAATGCTGAAATAGCCCTGTCATCTTACTTAATGTATTGGATGCAATCCAAATTTTCTTGCATATATGGCACCACACCTTTCTTTTTTCCAACACACTTCATTATGTGTCTGCATCATTATCCATGTGTTTATGTGCATTGTTCATTTATTGTCTCCTCATGGACAAGTTTCCCTTCATTTTCCCCAGGCTACTCCATATTGATGTGTCCACTGTGGCAATCTCAAACAGCCTTCATCCTTGCTTTTTTTTCAAATGCGCTTGTCTGTCATAGGCACTATTTAAATAACAATACCTCTATGGAAATCACACATAGTTTATTTAAAAGGCCCCAAAGCTCCCTTACGGCAATCATTTAACACTGACAGTTCAGCCAGCTAGTACCTCTGTTGTTCATTTTTTGAATAATACAATAAAGTGCAGCAGCACCTGTAGTGTGCCTTTCAAACAGAGTACCTCAGACCACTTTAAACACAAGAAACATAACTATTAAAATGAGTGCTGTAGAATCAGGATAGTTAAAAGTTGGGCTGGGAAGAGAGAGGCTGTTAGTAGGAACCTGAACTTGAAAGAAGAATCATGGAGACACACTGCAAGTGAATCCCAGCTCTTATCCATGAGTGCTGTGCTGCAAACAATGCTTCACTGGAAGGAAAAGGGTTGTAACAAAAGGGTTATGGGGATTGGACTGCTCTGAAGACTGTGGTTTATGTTTTATTTTAATGAATGATTCTTTAATCATCTCTAAGGAGGTAGTGCTCTGATTTTAAACATAAAACAAATGCACTGGCAGGCATAAAAATGTAGGTTTTTTCTTAAGTTCCTTTTTTGCTTAGTGAAACACGATGTGAAATCAAGTGACAGCAAGTCTGGCTGTTCTAACAGCTTTTCTCTGAAAGACCAGGGCAATTCTGTCTGTTTCCTGGGTTTTGGGAAGACACTTGTCATGGTTTAACCCCAGCCAGCAACTAAGCCCCACATGGCCTCTTCCTCACTCCTCCACAGTGGGATGGAGGAGAGAATCAGAAGGCTAAAAGTGAGAAAACTCATGGGTTGAGATAGAGACAGTTTAATAGGTAAAGCAAAAGCTGTTCATGCAAGCAAAGCAAAACAAGGAATTCATTCACCACTTCCCATCATCAGGCAGGTGTTCAGCCATCTCCAGGAAAGCAGGGCTCCATCACACCTAATGGTGTCTTGGGAAGACAAGCGCCGTAACTCTGAAAGTCCCCCCCTTCCTTCTTCTTCCCCCAGCTTTATATACTGAGCATGGCATCATATGGTCTGGAATATCCCTTGGGTCAGTTGGGGTCAGCTGTCCCAGCTGTGTCGCCTCCCAACTTCTTGTGCACCCCCAGCCTACTTGCTGCTGGGGTGGGGTCAGAAGCAGAAAAGGCCTCAACTGTGTAAGCACTGCTCAGCACTAATGAAAACATCCCTGTATTATCAACACTGTTTTCAGCACAAATCCAAAACATAGCCCCATGCTAGCCACTATGAAGAAAATTAACTCTATCCCAGCCAAAACCAGCACAACACTCCAAGCTGTGGCTCCACTGTAGAGCGGGAACCCTAGTTACCTCCTCACTGGAGAAAAATGTGAATATGCTGAGTTTATTCTTAGCAGTACAAACTTTCCAAAGTAAAAGTGGGAATGGGGGAAAGACTTGGAAAGGAATGAATTCTTTAGGGCATTAGGGCATACAGCTTTTTTTCATAGCCTGTGGTTAACCTGTAGTAGATTTTTTCACCCATCCTTTTGAGACTTCTGCCTAGGGCATACTAATATGAGTTTGAATCATTTTCTCTTTGCCTAGGCTTTCCTGATTGTATTCCACTTTTTAAATTTATTTTTACTGTCAATCATTGCTTTCAGCTTAGGATGATGCTGACATAGTATTCTGTAACTGGTGATATTTGTACACATTCCTCTTATAAGGCTGGCTTTAAAGAAATACTGTAAAACATTTTTGTGACCAGCTGTCAACAAACTTTTACCCTTAAAAATGGATGTGATTCCTTTATTCACATGTCTCTCCCTAACAGCCATTAGGGAAGGCAGGAGGACATCTGCATAATTTTGTCCTTTGACTGTTGGTGATAATGATCATAATACAGCCATTAAAGCGAGATAAAATAGTTAGGTGAGACACTTGTAAAAAGAGATGCTCTTCAGCACACTTATGATTTGCTCCAGTTTTCTTAGAAGAAGCATTAAAAGAATGCCTCCTAGCACAGAAGGAGCTGTGACATTTTCTGATAGGTGTCCTGGTTAGACAAGGGGAGGACACACACTATAGGGTAGATACATACTGTAGGATAGGTGCAGCCATGTGGAGTCATCGGACTGGGTGAAATGACTCTATCTTAGCACTGAGCTTGAGTGCTACTCAAGGTAATACGTATAATTCATACTGCATATTTGCCTGGATACAGAATCAGAGAATATTTAATATCATGACAACTGATATGCATGTGTCATATACCTGAGACATTCTTAAGTGAGAGACCTGGTTTGCCTAAGGCTGTTTACAATAGTGTCCCAATAGATAAGCATTCTGCACTACTGTTATAGGTAGAAATATCCTTTTAAAAGGGAATAAGGTCATGCCAGCAAAATGAATGGGAGCATCTTTGATGCTAAGAGCCCCGTGACCCTTATCTGACGCAATTTAGCAGTTAATCAGGAAGCTCCATTTATGTCGAGTAATCTGAATCCATTTCATAATCAGACTCCCTCAGATGGAGCATGCTGTGAGAAAGATGAGAAAGAATAGGGAGGAATTTTTTTTTTAGTAAGGAGAGATTGTGTCAGAACCTAAAGTCAGTGGCACTTTGAAATCAATAACAATCAATTCTGTAACAATCTGGAAGCTAGTAATACCTGACAGAATAGGCAAGATGTCAAATTTTGTACAAGTGAGTTCCCTGATGTCACAGCAGCAGCCTTTAAACGTATTTCTCTGTAAGATTCATCAGATCAGAACTGCAGCAAAAAGACAAGATGGTGAGAAAAATATAATGAAGTCTTGGTGGATAAACTGAAACGTGATGGGGCTGGAGAATAAAATAAATCTGACTTTTCTGATAATGCATAGGTAAAGATTAAAATGCCAAATGTCTGAAAAGAGTAGGTCAAAAGTGATTGTAGCAAAAGACTTTAAATTGTAATATATAGGAATTTTTTTAATGTACAATTCATATAAAAATGCATTAGATAAAATGTGGGAACATCTAAGTGATCATTTGAGAAAGAGACATGCAGATATTTATCAATGGGGAGCAGGAAAGAAAAGTAGCTACTTTATTGGCAACAGTGGATTTTTCTACCTTAAAATGTTAATTAGAATAAAATGTTTCTGTCTGGATTTTGAAATTTTTCCACAAAAACATCAATACCAAAACAGGGTTTCAGTCTATAAATCTATAATGGTGACTTGAAGGGTTGTTCTCAGAAATTAGATGACCTCACCTGTGATACACAAGTGTGTCCTCTTCCAAAAGAAGTTAGAAGCAGAGCATCCCTGAAGTCTGTGGTTACCCCATAGTTGCAGGGAGAATTAGACCATGAAATGCAGGCCTTACAGGAAAATAGGGACATGCAGTAGCCAGACTGCCACTCCCTTAAAAATATTCCTGTCAAAATAAAAAGCTCTTCAGCTGAAATATTTTCATTGTGGAGAGGCTGGGCTTTTCCAATGCAAAATCCCATTTTCCTAAGAAACTGAACATTCTTCATGAAAAAATGCACATGGTTAAAAACACAGAACCCTTTTGAAAAGTTGTTGTTGTAAAACTGTGAACACAGCCTCTGCTTTTACCTGGGCCTGACATCAGGATGTAGGAATTATTATTTCTAGTTCCTATTTCTGCTTTTTCCCATTTGTTCACCTGCCAGTTGAGGTAAGTCACTGACCTTGTCCAGTTCTCCATTGTAAAATTTACAAAATAGATGTAAAATTCCTAACGGGTGTAATGAGACTTATCTACTGCTAGTAAAATGCTCTGGGATCTTACAATGAAAGGTTCTATCTAAATGGGATTATGTATAAAGCATTGTGTTGAAGGAAGAAGTTCCATGCTGATGATCTAATTCCCCCAGGATTTTGTACTCTGTAGTCTCAAAGGAGAGCAATCAGCCTAAGATACAGTTACAAAACCTCATAGGAAGAATAATTTCTCCAGTCACTATCTCGCAGCAATATGCACCAACATTCATAATTTTATTCTTACCACCAGACACAACATTCTGTAAAAGAAACAAAACAACTTTGTAAAAGCTCACACTACAAAGCCTGCAAGCAGAGTTCAGTTGGAGGTTTTAGCCCTAAACTGGTATTTAACATTCATAAAGACCCTGTGGGCTTTCTTCAAGGTCTGTCAAACCTACTACCTCATATGTATACAAAATATGACTACCTTCATGGCAGAGGCACTGTAAGCAACATATCTGATCATTTTATTGGGCCTTTGACAGATCCTAACCTAGAAAAAAATTGTTCAGCTTCACTTCTTGCAGAGTTCAAATGCTGGTAAACGAATCTCCAGCATGCTTACTAGTGCTGTGTGCCTGGGAACAAACATGTGGAATACAACAAATGGGGTTTTATTTAAAAAAAAAAAAAAAATCTTTTTTTATATCTTGGCTTTTCAGACCCCAAAATTCTTGACTCAGAGATCTTGAATTTTGAGTTTGCATTTAAGATTTCAACTTAGGAGAGAGCATGATTATCCAAATTTTCTTTGCTGACATTTGACTCCTAAACTAAAATAACAGAAAGCAAATAAAAGCGTAGGGGGAACAGTAAGCACCTGAAGAAATATCTTATTTGGAAAGAATTGATACCCTGGAGGGAGGGTCCCTTGGCACAAGGACAGAGGGAGAGACTGAGTTAAAATGCTACAGGGCTAATAAAGGATTACAAAGCAGGAGATAAAGGAGGAAAAGAGAAAGGAATTTTAGACATTGCAAATAGATGGCATTTTTCTCAGTATAAAGCATAAAAAGGGAAGTGGTTGCTGGGCTGTAGTTGTGACTCCTTAATGAAAAGGTCTTTTTACACTTTGCCATTTTTGTTTCTGTTAATTTCTTATTATTAAACTAATACATGGGCAGACGACAGAGATGGTGATAGGGTGGCTCATTGCCTTCAGTGGGTGCCTCAGTTTCATGTAAGCTCTGGCCAGGCACCAAATAATTCTTTCAAAAAACTTTTGGGACTGTTTGTAAAGTCCACATGTAGCATATGAAGGAAGGGTAAATTAAGTATACTGCTGGCAGAGTTATACCGATCTGAGAAACTTAACAAATGAGCATCCGTGGGCTACATTGTACTGATATGCAAAATTTTGCTAAGCTCTCCCAGTAGCAGTCCTCCACTGTGGCAGTACACATCCCCCGCCCCCACCCCAGCAGGAAAAGAAACTGCTCCAGGCAGAGAGAAGAGGAAAAAAGCTAAACCCTGGAAGCCACAGGTTGAAAGTTGAACAGACCAATCGAGATGTGCCAGGTACACTGAGGTGACCTTCTTGGCCAATAGGTATTAAATGACCACAGGTCAGATTTGACAGGGGTATAAATGGGATCCGTCGGAGGACACGTAGCGGGTCTGCAGTCGGGGACTCCCCCTCGGGTCGGGGCACCGCCCGAGGTAACTCCTCGAGGGAGAGAGCCCTCAGCTTTTAGGTGAGTGACATGCTCATTTTGAGTCATTCACTTTTAAATCTTAAGGATTCTTAAATCGGCTGTGTAGTACTAATTCCCCTTACATCATTAAGCCTCTAGTTCACTAATGTTATCGGAGTTCTAACTAACTTTTTACTGAAGAATAAATCTGAGCTTTAACACCTGTTGGATTTGATTGTGTGAGCCTCCATAACATCCACTTCATAACAGAAATTCTAGCTCTGCATCTTTGTGCTCTTATATTTCATGCCATTTCCTGATTTGGTCTTAATACTCCAGTTTGAAAGATCATCCAGTTTTTGTTTTGTGTTTTTTCTGTGTCAATGGCTCTCCCGAGTTTTATATGATCGCCAAATTTCAGTAGTGCACTCTTGGGTTTTGTGACAAGGTTGCTAGCAAAAACATTGCATAAGACTAGTCCCAAGACTGAATCTTGAGGAAAAGTGTTTGTAATTTTCCTCTCCCAAGGATGGTGATCTGTCACCAAAACTGATTGTTCCCTTTCCCCTTTGGCCAGCTCTTTTTCCAGTTAGGGATAATCTAAATCTTTTCTAGTTTATTTGACTATTTCCCACACAATGCGTGACAGAAGTCTTGATAGAGGACAGCCTAAAGGATCAGTTATTTTACTAAAGAAAGATACCAAAATATTTTTATATGATTTGTGGTAAGATCATGTTGCCCTGGAAACAGGTGCCCATTTGTCACCTTTCTTTAATTATTCTGCCTTTAAAAATTACAATTTCTAGGACACAGAGTGTGCCCTCGATATCCTACAGCAGGGAGGCTGAGTGTGTGAGCCTGCCTTTATCAGCCTGCATCCATGTTCTGTGTAATGTTTCATTAAAGGATTCCTGAAATGAGAGCTTATGCTGAGCTTGCACTCCAGGGACCAGTATGATTGTTAGGCTTGGATGGACTCCCTGGTCAACTATTACCTGCCATAGTTGTTTCACACATGCAGCCTGGTTAATATTCAATGCAAACATGTTCCTTCCTCTTTCATCAATGCAATATGGATCTCCTTACTGTCACCAAAACAAGAGGCTTTCTATCTGGTGCTGATGGCAATTTCACTGGGTGATTTTAAATGGGAAAACAGTGACAAAATGGCACTTTTTAAGTGGAGGAAACATTAGTTCTATCATACCATATCAGAAGAGTGGAGAGGAGCATCAGCACAGCCAATGCCAGTAGCCTGTGAAAAAACAGAGCAGAGGTGGATATTCAGCTACTTTATGCACTTGAGTGAGCAATTGAAAAGAGGCTCGTGTGAGAGACTGAAAGAGTTAATGTCTCAAACATTGTGGTGGGGCAAGTTCTGCATAAAAATGAACCCTGCATAACAACGAACAGCAGGTGAAGAAGCTGATCAGCACAGATCAGCACAGGACATCAACAACAGGAGGAGGAGGCTGTGCTGTGCCAGAGGGTGTGCAGCTCTGTGCTCTGATACACTGAGCAGGGCAGCTCACCACGCATGGCCAAAGATCAAACAATGGTCATGCCTGCAGGGAAGTTACTCCCCAAATGACCTCCAAGCCCACCGACCCATTTCCCAAAGGTTCTGGAAGCACAAACCACGCATGACACCTAATTAGCCTAATGAGTTCAAATGCCCACCCGAAGGAGGGGCAAGGAGATCATAAAAGCCCCATGTATGTGTGCCCTCTGGAACTGGACCCTTAGGCTGACTGGACCAATGCTGGATCCAGGACTGGTGAAATCTTTCTCTTCCTCTTTCTGTGTCTCTCCCTCCCCTCCTTTTTCATAATCCCTACACCTCATCCCTTTAGACATAAAACCACTGACCAAGTCTGGGACTAGGGTGGATCCAGCAGCCCCCGGGCTCCTCTCTGAGAAAGAGTCTAGAAAGCAAGGGGGTCCGCTCTGAACCTCCTGACTCAATGGGAGGGATCTCCTTATTGTCTTCCCTGAAATAATGTATATGGTTGCCACGTGTTAAACGGTTTACCGAGGTAGTTCCATGCCCATTCCTGTTATGAGAAACCCAGCCACCTACTGTTACACCTTCCAAGTTCAGGTTGCTTCTGCCATAAATAAAACATTCAACTGATAGTTTGGTGTCATTTCACCTTAATTTAACCTGAGGGAACTCCGAACTCACCACGCCCCCTACCTGGTCTGTCCATCACGGTTTGTGACAGCATGCTACACAGAACTATGATTAGAGCAAAGTCAGTGGTAAAAAGACCTGAGCTCCTAATAATCATTCACATTCAAAAATAAAATGCAGTTTGATGTATTTACAACACTTTCAACTGAATTTTGAATTGCATAATCAGTTGCACCTGATTGTAACTGATTTATAAATCAACAAGATTAATGAGTTGCTTAAAATATAGTATTGTTTATACCTCCAGATTGGATGATTTATGTAAATAACCAACACAGAACTGTGAACTCCACATTCCAAATAATTTTAGCAAATAGATAACTAAAAGTTAATTTCTATTGTTACAGTCATATGTATTCAGTACTGCTGCATGCAGGTATTCACAACACACTCTGCTGGCAGAGAACTATTCATTTGAAGTTTATGTACAGTTTAGAATAGTGAATGTACTAAAGAATTTATTGTTTCAGTAAGGCCAATTAAGCAGAATAAATTACAAAATTAATCAAAAACTTTACTTATGTCTAATTATTTGCCCATACGCAACATTATGAGACTTTCAACTCATACCTAGATAGGTTGTGCTATATTGTACCTCTGTGTACCAAAAGAAAAATAAAATTGTGCCTTGTTTTTAAACCTTAGGTCTTTTGCAGATG